>NC_041382.1:214459594-214464526 GCF_002162155.2 Triticum dicoccoides | reverse complement strand
CCGCCCCAACGCCGCCCCGACGCCGCCTCGACCCCGCCCCGACGCCGCTGCCCTGGGTCGGTCAGCCAGCCTCGTCTCCACCGTCACCGGCGACAGCTTAGCCCGACTACAGACGTGGTACGCTCTTCCTCCTCTTCTGTTCTTCCCCTTTTCTCTGGGCACATGGTCATTGAGTAAAATCTGAGTAGATTAGGCCATAAATTGGATTACGAGCACAGTTTAGTCAAGAAAATGCTTCGGGGCCAATGTTCATTCAGTTCTTCAGATAAACAGGGCATGTATTCAGTTTTTTTCTCATAAGGAGAGCAGATTTTCATCACTTGCACTTACACGGAGTTAATGTAAACGTTTTGCACAATAACGTAGCATGTATCTTCAGTTTTTGCACTTAAAAAAGCCAATCTTCAGTTTGTCCACTTCAAAATATTATAAACTCTAAAAGAACAACATGTTAGTACAGAACTTATACAAGGATCGTCACACAACCCTTATGCGCATCATGGAATCAGTGGCTTTCTCAAGGTAGTTTCTGTGAAAACACATAGCGGAGAAAAGGAAATTTTGCATGGTGCTAAGTCTAGATTATCATGATTGTGCATCTGCAAAAATTTATAACTGTGAGTGCAATCTGTACCTAACAAGCAAGATAGATAAGATTTCAAATGCGCAAATAAGAAATTGCAACACAACTGCAGATTTCAAGAAGTGCAATTTCATCAAATTTAGTATTAGATAGTAGATACTGACAGTCTGACAGTTATATACCAATTTTCTTCTAAAAAATACCTCATGGTTTTGATGATTGTACTAACAAAGAAAAAGCAGGCATTATTAGATATGAAATCTGGAAATCTTTTCAGTTCTATTTTTGTAATGACAGGAAATATTGTGGTCACTTTTCTCATCCCTTTTAACATGATGTAGTGTAACAGAACATATCTGCATAGAAACCATATACTATAACAAGCCATTAAGCCCTTTGAGAAGAAGACCTTGTTCATATTAAACAGCCACAAAGTTGAACAACAACAGATAAGGTAAAGCCTCAGATGAAAATAAACATAGAGGATCAACAGAAGGTTCCAGTCTGCAGATTCCACCAATTCCAATGGTTCTTTCCTTCCACCGTCCAAATTTCAGTGAAACGTCTCCACCTTCGACACAACAGTGATTCTCAAAATTGACTACGCAGACCCCAAACATGATGTTCCTACTCTTTTCATAGAGACAAGGACATTAGCAACAAAGTAGTGGCTTTTCTCCGGGTGTTGGAGAAAGCATAGATGATCCTTCCATTTACAGTAGCAAGGACAATTGTACAACAAGACGATACCACTAGGGCAGGTTCCTTGAATCCTCAACATGACAGAAACAACCTTCTACTTTGAAGCCTCCTCTTTTGATCAGATTCAAATCATCACCCTTTCTAGCAGCAGCAGTAGTAACTAGCACTAGAATCACATTGTTCCGCACTTCTTCTTGTTGTGTTTGTTGCTGGGTAGAAGAAGCTTTGGTGGGCTGCTGCTTGTCTTGGTTCTCATCGAAACAACCCAGCTGCGCGAAATCCTCGATCGACTTGACATGAACCTGCAAAGGAAAGACAATATTAATAAATCACAACTCTACTAGATTGTTAAGTTGGGTGGGATGTAAAAGCAAATCTTCTTCTAAGTGCAATATACTTAGTGCTGCTATATGAGTGTATAAATATTTGTTGCTATATAAATGTGAACAAAATTCGTGCTTGTATATGATATTCTGCCATGAAGAAAGAATAGATAGTGTGGGTCTGACCTTGTTTAATTTCTGCAATTCTTGTATATGATATTCTTTGGTGTGTATTGCATTCTCATCGTGGTTTTGATCACAGAACAAGAAGGGAAAGGGCGACTGAAGTACCTACTGCAGCAGACAGAAGTATTTGCCCACTTTGCAGAAGGAAGCCAGGCTAAAGAGAAGAAGCCACGTGGAAGGTGATTCTTGGTTATGTTTTTTTTAAAAGCAATCCTTGGTTATGTTAGTGCCACTATATAGTACTTTACTTTGAACACCCATCTTGGATGACCAATAGAAATTGCAGCCACATGTGCACCGATCTAATTTGAAACATCAATGAAAATTGAAAAAAAATTACTCTCATAGCACTACTTCTATTTGCATTTCCCAAACATATGGTTCTGTCCATCCTCATTTCCTGTCTTCCCTAATAACCATCATTAAGTTATAGGTTTGCTGTGTGCCTGTGCTATTCCCTGTCAGTAATTGATTTCAGAAACTGGCAAGCTTTGATAATGTAAGAGTTACTTACTTGCTAATTAGCCAAGCAGGCATGTATTACTTACTTGCTAAGAACTTTGATACTATTTGGATCAAAGTTAAATGAGCACATAGATGACAAAAAAAAGTTCAGATTGTAAAATGTTCATTTTGCTGCTAGTGCCCATTTTGAGTAATTGCTTAGAGGGATGATCCTGTGTGAGCTGGTGGAGTGATTTGTTTTCTACATAAAGCTCTTTAGTCAGGCTGGTTTTCGTGAAATACACATGAAGCTTCACCAGCTCCTGTGGGTGTGGGATCCATGTGACATGTGACATTGCATCCATGTCCACCCGGGATAATGATTTTGCAGGTACCCCGAGAGGCCCTTGAGTTTGCCGGAATGTCGATTAACTTCCGTTCCGGCAAATTCGGGTACTCCATATGTCCTATTTTCAGTAAAGGTCATGCTGAAATTTTCCGTGAATTTTAGCATGACTTTGCTAAAAATAGGACATATGGGGTACTTGTGACTAATGCATGGGACGGGGTATCTTAGTAGTTAATTAAGTAGGATCAAGTGCCCCGGCGTACTTGTGACTAATGCATGGCTTTTAGGGTGCCTCGGTGTCGATAAAAACCGAAATGATGAAAGGTTAGGCTTTTAGGGTGCCTTGGCGTCGAAAAACCCTCAATGATAAAAGCTTAGATTTTAGGATGCCTCGGTGTCGACAAACCCTAAATGATGAGACCATGATCTTGTTCCTTGACAATAACCAACTTTTTGACCAAACTTTGTTTCTATTTAGAGAGAAACATGGCCCACAACGATGAGGCTAGGGGTTCGGGCGGCAAGGCATTCTGGGAGCTATCCCAGGAGATGGAGGAACAACCTCACTTGTATGAGGCCGCCGCCTTCCCCACCGATCCTGAGACCACGGATGGTGCCGCCGAGGATGACCACACTGATGCCACCACTGATGGTGCCGCCGAGGATGCCACCACTGATGATGGTGGCGCACGCACAGATGGCAGCCAACCGAAGAGGCAACGGAAGGACCGGTGCCCGATCGTGCTCCGCACCCTCAAGGAGGAAGTTACTGAAGTGGACTCCAACGGGAATCCAACGGCGCCCGAACGAATAGTCAAGGGGTACTCGCTTCAGCTCGGGTGCATTGTCCGGAGCACCGTCTCGATCAACATCGAGAACCTAAGGCATCCTGACCGAGGGAATTTGCGCAACCTCCTCTCCACGAAGCTGCACGAACGATACAAGTTCCCCGCTGAATTTGAAAACACAAGCCTCAAAGGGAATAAAGTGAACAATGCTGCCCTCACGAAGATGAGCAAGGCCCTGTCTACTTGGAAAAGCAATGTGAAGAGAATGATCGAGAAAGGTGAGAGTTATCAGAAGATCAAGGAGAAAAATCCTTCGATCACCGAAGATGACTACAACGACTTCAAGATCAATTGCTCGAGCACCGCAAGCTCCCAATCAAGTGAGTGGGGGAAACAAATGCGGGAGCTGAACATAGGGGAACACACACTCGGTCCCGGCGGTTACAGAGTGGCGGAGCCTATATGGGACAAGGAGGAGGCGGACCGTGCCGAGCAAGGCCTACCGCCCCTCTTCGATACATACGGTGACAAGCAGACCAGGAACTTTGTCAGGGCCCGGTACAAGAAGGACCCGAAAACAAAGGAGCTTGCCACGGATCCGAAGACCAGGCAGCTTGAGCTTGTTCTGGTAAGGAATACACCCCCGCGTAATTAGCTCCATATGGTTGCATTCTAATTAATGAAGCCAAATTTCTAAATGGTTCACATTCCTTCCGCAGGCGACTGAAAGCAGTAGCGCGGGGTCGACTAAGAGCAACCCTTGGGACACCACTCTAAATAGGGGGTTGAATGTAATGAAGAACAAGGATAAGCTCAGTAAGCCGACGTCAGCTGGTCGTGTGGCCAACAAAGGCTTGTCGACAAAATGGGGGTCATACTATACCGCTGGTGTGCGGAAGGAGAAAAAGACCAGCTCGGAAAGCCAGGTGCGAGAGGTTCAAGAACTCAAGGCACAGGTGGCGCGGATTCCGAAGATTGTCCAAGAGCAAGTGGAACAACGACTCGGAGCGACGATCACCGCCCTTGTGCCTACCTTGATCTCGGGGTTGAGTGCGTGGATTGCGGGCGGCCAACAGGGGCCGCCCCCGATTCCTAGCTTCACGGCCAGCAACTCGCATAATGCGATGGCGGGGCCATTGGTGCCTCCGGCGGAGGCGGCATTGGTGTCTCCGACGCCGGCACGGGAGCTTAATGCACCCGGGTGTACGCCGGCCGGCACCTCTTCAGCAAGCGGCCCCTCCATCAACTGCACGCCCGCCGTTGGCGGTGCCTCGACATTAGCCGAGCTCGACGCCATCATCACGGTAACTAATTAAGCCTCTCTCGGCCGAGGACTTCATCTCCTTGCCTTTGACTGGGCATCCCTGACGCCCTACATGTTTTCGCAGGGCGCCGCCGACGTTCCGTGCACTCTCCTCCACTTCGTGAACAACGAGTTGGTCGATGTCGCCAAGGGAAAAATTGTTCAACCGGGCAACCCCTTGTTCCACGGTACCCAGATGCCACCCAACTTGTTTAGGGTTCAACTGGTTCGGGTGCTGCCAGGCTGCGACGACT
>NC_041382.1:214388457-214458694 GCF_002162155.2 Triticum dicoccoides | reverse complement strand
GGATAACTCCATCGGGCGTACGATCGTCCTGCGTTTTGATGACATCCACGCTATGTTGAACCTTCATCCGCTGCACTACACCTTCGTTCAGCTATTTTCGCTGAGTATGGAGATGCGGATCATTCGCGACAAGACCCCGGACATCGTGATAGTCGACCCCTTCTACATGCGTGCCAAGATCTTGGGCAGCGCTGGGGACCGGCAAGTCGCGAGTTCTTACCTCGAAGGCGTCATTCTGGCAAACCAAGATAAGGATAACTTCCTCGTGCCTTACTTTCCTGAGTAAGTCCTCCCCTCAACCGGCCCGTAACATATGAATTCTTACATTTCGATCGTTTTTCTTTTAACATTCCGTGTTTTCTGCAGTGACACACGTTGCACGCTCATCCTCCTAAGCCCCAAATATTCCATGGCCACGTATTTCGACCCGGACCGTCAGTCGAACGTAGACTACAAATGTCAAGAAGGTTCTTGATGATGTTCTCCCCGACTACGCCCAATCTGGAGGCACCTTCACCAGGCCTATTCGTAAGTACGGCAAGCACGTGTTCTCTCACAATACGACGTTCTGCTGCGTCAAGCAGCCGCCTGGCGGTCAGAAGGGTGCCTACTACGCCATCCATCACATGCGGGCGATCGTACGGGACCATCATCAACTTCTGCTACCGAGTAAACTCAAAGATTGGGCCGCGAGCGTGTCGGCAATCCAGGACGCGGACCTCCGACAAGAATTCTTTCGCATCCAGTCGGAGTTTGCGGAAATCATCCATCAAGATGTCCTTCGTACCTCGGGGCAGTTCTACCTCAGAAATCAACCGTCCAACAGTGACATCGACACAATGCTACAAATGCAGGATGACAGCGCCCGTTCTTTCATGACTCCCACGATAGACGGCGGCTTCATCCACGCTCCGGTCCCTTGAGTCGAGTTGTCTAGTTCTGAAACATCGATTGGCTCATGTTGTAATTAAACTTTAATGAACTTGTAGTATGTCTCTTTGGTTTCGAGAGTCGTTCAACTTAGATGTAATCGATGCTATTAATGTCTTGCTTTTCTCTTCCGATCGTTCTGTTGCATACTTATATATTGCTTATGTATTGTCTGTGAATTGGTACTAACGTTTCGTTTGGCTAGTGCATAGCGATGCCGACGTATGTCGTGTACAAGGGTAAGGTTCCCGAAGTCTACGATGACTGGGAGGAGTGTCGGAGACAGGTTCACCGATTCAGCGGTAACAGTTACAAAGGGTACACCACTAGGGCCGAGGCCGAATCTAGATACTCCCGCTATCTAGCGAGAGAGGGGAGGGAGCGTTGGAGGAACCGGATAAAGACGAGTTTCATCGTGATGATGCTCATCGTGATGACCGCAGCTCTCTTCTATGTGATGGTAGTTTAGATGATCGATATCGACTTGTAATGTGAAGACAGACTCGCTACTCGCGGTCTCGAGACTTGTAATATAATGTTCTATCTTTGTTCGGTCTTTTCAATTCGGAGACTAATATGATGAATAGTATTCGGAGACTAATATGATGAATTGTATTCAAAGACTAATCTTCTATTGTATTTGATGAATCTGTTGTTGATGTGTGCTGTCTATATTTTGTCAAACTATACATTTTGTAACCTGTGCAAAAAACAGAAAATAAAAAAAATAAAAAAAACCTAATATTCATACTAATGGTGCATCACATGACAGTGCGCCATTAGTATGACAGTGCATACTAATGGCGCATCACTGGGCAGTGCGCCATTAGTATGCCGCGGTTACTAATGGCGCATCAAGAGGTGGTGCGCCATTAGTATGCCAAAGCACCTGGGTATACATGGCCCCTGGGAGGCATACTAATGGCGCACCCTGGCCTATACTAATGGCGCACCCGAGGTGCGCCATTAGTATACCAGATACTAATGGCGCACCAGGTGGTGCGCCATTAGTAAAAATTACTAATGGCGTGCTATTAATGGCGCACCACAGATGCGCCACTAATAGCCATACTAGGTGCGCCATTAGTAGGGGTTTTTCTAATAGTGTCTGATCAACTCTGTCACTATCTAGTGCATTTTTTAATATTTATATTCCAACTTATTAATAATTTAGCTTATAATACACTGTTGAACTATTTTATTCACCCACTATACATATTCTTATCGTATTCCCGTGAGCCCATTTTCGGAAAATGTCGTTCCCCATATCTCTGTATTCACATCCCCATATTATGACGTAGCTAAAACCACAACTTTTCTACCAAGAACCCTATCCAGAGCCGACCATTTAACACGGATGAGACTAAGAAAAGACTGGGAGGAAGGGGAGGGGATTACTGGTGCCTTTTTCGGACGGCACAATTGTCTTTTCATCCGACGATGAACCGCTGATCGCCATTGCCGCAACCAGTGCAACGATGAAGGACAAGGAGAAGGGACCTGATGCAAAGGCGCCGATGAGAACATGTGAGGGAGCGGTGTGTAGTTGGGTTTCTAGGAGCTGATATGGTAGGTCCCACGTGTATAAGGGTGAAACCTGTTTGGATTCGGATGAATAATGCTCATATCATATCTTACTTCATATTTATTTTCGGATTCGGAAGCGGGCCGGATGCGGATTCAAATACTGGATTGTATGGATTCAAACATGGTACGGACTCGGATCGGAAGCGGACAAAATTGACCGAACAACACAACTATACAAGCCACGATCTAAGAGGGTAATACAACTAATAAGCATAGTTCAGGGGCTCTTAGCCTCTTAAGTTCACATGCTAATAAAGGGTTCATGCCTTCCGTAGAAATGTATAACAAATCATCACCACGTTCAGACCATCAAGCAAGAAGTGGCATGTGTCCTTGTTCGTAAATAACAAGCAACGTTTGTACAAATCATCACCATGTTTACCCCGGCTGGCTGTGATTGCCACATCTGTGTACGTGTGGAATCCTGGCGGAGACAAACTACTTCTCAGCCAAGAAAGGCCGGGATAAACCGAGATTAAATAAGACAGGGTGCTGATTTCAAGGATTTGAAGTTCAGGATTCATTTCAGACTTTGACTACAAAGTCAAGGTTTTTTTTACCGTGGACAGGAGCCTGAAACCCCGGGTTACAGTTGCGCTGCCGACCCCGTCTTTCCGTTGGTTTCGGCCCCGTCTCACCACATCTCATGGATCCCGGTTGAGTTTTCTATCGCCGGACGCCCGCTCGTCAAATCTTGATAAGATTCCCATCACCAAAATTTGACGAGATGCACCCCAACCAAAGTATAGTGGACCTCACTGTTACAACATGAGACACACATGCCTCTGTCTGGTCTCAGCTCTCAACGATTGGTTGATGAACCCCTCGCTCACACAGGGCTCGCAGCGTGTTAAGACTTCCTGTCGATCGTTTGATCACCGTACAGGTCCCGCTGCAAGTCTGCGTGCACCCGGTTACCGCTGCAAATCCTCGTCAGTTTTTATGGGCGGGCGGCCCCATCACTCGGCACGACGGTGGCAGAGCACAACTCTCAAGACCTCACACAGCCGCAATTAATCGGCTTGCCAGATGAACATGATATCTTCATGTGACAGCCACGAGCTGCAGCTGGATACTAGTGCTAGATCTGAAGCTCGTCGTCTGTGGCAACCAGTGCCGTGCCCTGGAGTAGTATTATAGTAATAAGTACTCCTGCTACTGCCCTGCGGTAAACGCAGAAAGCCAGTGTGATAAATAAATAAACAAGTAGAGTAAAAAAAAATCATGAGAGGCGGCCGCGAAACAACGGTGCGATTTCAACCCAAGGGTAGGAGCCAAAGCGCAGAAAACAAATGCAGCTTAAACTATGAAAGCATCGTCTACTAGTCTATAAGAAAGCTGCGTCCTGTGCCTTGTGCTTTGCCCCGGACCAAAGCATTAGCACGCTCCTCCACAGCCCACTGCTCTGCCTGTTTCTGGCTTTGCCGTTTCCCGTTCCCCACTCACTCGTCGTCGTCGGCGATACAGTCTTGGGGATTGTCTCGTGGAGGCGGGAGCGATGGGGCGTCCGTGCGTCGGCGCTCTCCTGGCGTGCGCCGCCATTGCAGCTTCTTGCTGCTGCTGCTTCTGGTTCCAGGGTGCTGATGCGGCGGCGACCCCGTCGTTCGGGGACAACTTCGACATCACCGGCGCCGAGGACCACGTCAAGACCTCCCCCGACGGCCAGACGTGGTACCTCTCGCTCGACAACAAGACCGGTAAACGTCGCCGCCATCCATCCCCGTTGATTGGCGCACGCATCGCATGCATTAGGATCGTCATCTCCTATCTAAGTAGCTTCTCTTTGATTGATTGGTTCTTGCAGGCGTTGGGTTCCAGACGAAGCAGAAGTACCTGTTCGGGTGGTTCAGCATGAAGCTCAAGCTCGTCGGGAACGACTCCGCCGGCGTCGTCACCGCCTACTACGTACGTACTACTACTACTATCCGGCATCCCATTCCCAGCCAGGCAGCAGCGCCGACCCATCAATCGAAGTCGAAAGAGCAAACAAAACTGGTAACAAACTGACGTGAATGGATTGCGTGCGTTTGATCATCATCATCAGATGTGCTCGGACCTGGACGCGGCGCCGGAGCGCGACGAGCTGGACTTCGAGTTCCTGGGCAACCGGACCGGCGAGCCGTACATCATCCAGACGAACGTGTACCGGAGCGGCGTGGGCGGGCGGGAGATGCGGCACTCGCTGTGGTTCGACCCCACCGCCGAGTTCCACAGCTACTCCATCCTCTGGAACCCCAAGCAGATCGTGTAAGCCCCTTTGCTGCCTTGCCATTAATTCAGCTTTCAACTCCGATTGCGCCAGCAGTGCGTGTAATCTGGGATGGGAGGGTGGGGTTGCCGGATTTAGTAGCTGCGGGGGCAGTTGAATTGAACGGATCCACCCACTCACCCCTGCATTTGGGTCACTCCGGTTGATAGATAGATACCCACTGGACCCGACCCGGCCGCGGAGTAGCAAAACTAGGCCGCGTTGCCGTGCTCTTGGTACGTGCACGCACCCTGTTTGGACCAAACAACGCGCGCCGCCGCGCACTGTTTGCACGTTGTACCGCCTCGCTCAATCTTCTTCCCTCCCTTCTCTCGGCTGCCTCGGGCGTAGTAGTACTGCGTATTGCTGAGAGAGAAACTTTCTGCTCCGCTGCCGCAATATATGTAGACAATATAGTGGTATACAGCGGCACTGGCGGAGCTTAGGCAAGGCCAAATGGGCCATCGCCCGCCCAGCTCTGCAGCTTTTTCTCACAATATAGCTAGCACATGGGTTGTAGAATGCCAGCTAGTAGTAATTCCTTGCAGCCTGGTCCATTCAGCCCGCCCAGCTTTTTTTGGCAAGCTCCGCCACTGTACAGCGGTGTGGGCGCACATCTCCGTGGTTGCTGAATAGCCGAGCGCTGTACTAATCTATTATACAGTGCTACTATACTGGGATCGAGATCCGATTGCACTTGCCAAGTTGTCTTTGATGCCGATATTGTACTATGTACGTTTGCAGGTTTTTCGTGGACAAGGTGCCCATCAGGGAGTACCGCAACTCGGACAAGCCCAACAGGTTCTTCCCGATCATGAAGCCCATGTACGTCTTCTCCAGCATCTGGAACGCCGACGACTGGGCCACGCGCGGGGGCCTGGAGAAGACGGACTGGACCAAGGGGCCCTTCGTCTCCTCCTACAGCGACTTCACCGCCGACGCCTGCGCCTGGGCGGCCGGCCCGGCCCCGCCGGCGTGCGCGGCCGCCACGGGGGACAGCTGGTGGGACCAGCCGCCGGCGTGGGCGCTCGACGACGGCCAGCGCCGGGACTCCGGCTGGGTGGCCAGGAACCTCGTCATATACGACTACTGCGACGACCGCAAGAGGTTCCCGGCCGTGCCGGAGGAGTGCGCGCTCAGGACCAAGACCAGCTAGCTCTAGCTCCTGACGGATGGGCCCTGGCTCTCGCTTCACATGCATGGTTCTTTTTTGGGTGGGTCGGGTACGTGGTGTAGCTATCGATTGGTGGATGGATTTTCTTTTCTCTTGTTTTGTGATGATGAGATGCACATGCGGACGTGCATGTGTATGGTGATGCGGCATTGATTGCCCGGGGTGGCTGTGCTCTCATGTGAGTGGTAGCCCTTTCGGAGGAAAATGATGGCATTTTTGTTCCGATGCCTTCCGTGCTCCACGACACGAGCATGGATGGGCCAAAACTTCCGAGTAATGGTCCCGCGTATACGCATGCTAATCGGCTTGGACTTCTCACTTGTAGTATTACCGTGTTTTGTTTTTATCTTCTTTACATATTTTTTTGAACACCATACATTGTGTTTTGGACTTTGCTTCGCTACACATCCTTAGAAAAATCTATGGGTTTCAATGCAGATTAGAAAGTGCCCCTTCAATGGTGGTAACCATTTGTTTTCTCTCTAAATTCTTTTAGCATGGTACAGATGCAAGTTGCTCATATAAACAAACATATACTCCCTTCATTTTTTTAGTCCGCATATAAGGTTTGATGAAAGTCAAGCTCTGTAGAGTTTGACTAACTGTATATTAAAAAATATAAACATTCACAATATGAAATCAATACTATCATATGCACCATGAAACATATGTTCATACTATATAGTTTTAGTATTGTAGATGTTCATATTTTAATATATATTTGATCAAACTTTATGCAGTTTGACTTTGACCAAATTTTATATGCGGAGTAAAAAGAAACGGAAGGAGTATTTGTCTCTATGAACTCATGCACGCACACCCTATCTCATGAGCACCTCTGAGATATTGACCCAACATCACATTTTAAGATTGGCGAAATCACCACGGTTGACGGGACATCTTCTTTCAAAAGTCTAAAATAAATTTAGAAAAATACGAGAATTGGTGTCAAGTTTAGATTTGAACCCCGATAGACTGGTTTCAACAAAAAAAAACTAATTATCTGAGCTAGGCTGAGATGCTTCACTTCTTAGGAGTAAATGCATTTCGCGTGATAGTGGCCAAAGCTGACCCTTTTCTAAAACTTTAGCATAAAATGATTCCGATATAAAAAAATATCACGAAATAGCCCATTCGCATGACTAGACAACATCACACTTTGGGCTGGGGTGTGTGTCATGGCCCTGGCTCGGGGCGACGTGCATAGGAGCTCCCTGCCACCTCAGCCCCAGGCGGGTTATTCTATTAAAAAAATGGATCAGATTCATTTGTGTGCTAAAGTATCAAAAAGGCTAGATTTGTCAATTTTCACCATTTTCGCGGTGGCAGCCGAAAACGAAACATGAAAACGTGTCAGAGGCAGGCATGGGCGAAGCGCACACGTCGTCGAGATGAGATCTCATCTCGTTCGACATGCTTGTCAGGAAAACAAAAATGGCGGTTCCTGCCACAGATCTGGCTGGCTGGATGGTCTCCCCGGCCCCCGCTGTAAAATGACGAGATTCCTTTCGTGTCTCTGCTGGGGAAATTTGGCAAACACGACCCCCGAAAGGAGAGGAGAAAAGAAAAAGGAAAGGCTACTGGACGAGCATCTGCATGTGTGAGACTGAGATCGATATCTAAAGGAAGCAAGAATCCAAAAAGCATGCGGCTACCTTTCAACGGCTAAAGTGACCGCGAGGGACACGAATTCCACTGCTCCCAGTCGGATGATGGTCCACACCGGTAGAGATGATTTTGATATAACCAAATTTTTACATGATGGATGCTCCGTTGAAATCCCAAAATTCCATTGTGCCCAAGTGATTTGGTCTACGGACGACCCTGACGGCCTCGAAATATTTTGAGCAATCAGGGCATCAACGTAGATCCACACTATATCCATCCGTGAGACCAGTCTACGGAGGGTGATGCGAGAGTCGGCCATTCAAAATAGTCCTTTAAATATCAGTCGAGATCTAGTTAATTGAAAGCTCGTCTATGATTGATAGGGTGCATGAGCCCAAAAGTTTCCTTCACATAGCATCTCCAACAGCCGCCCAACACGCGGCGTGCTAAAAACCAGTTTGCAGCACGTCCATCGTTTGATTTGTCACGGCGGGCATCGCTGGCTCCAGCAGCCGCGGCAAAATGCAGCGCACGCGTAGCTTCAGAAACACGCAAAAATGCGGCGCGCGCGTTCTAGCACAAACAACATATGCGCTCCAAACACAAGCAAAAAGATCAAACACAAATAAAATAAATCAATAATAAATAGTTCAATTTCGTTATTACAACTCAAACAGATAGTTTATCGTTCAATACAACAAATAGTTCAACAATACAACATCAAACATCAAACAATACAATAATACAACAAATCATGATGCTCTTTGACGGCCATTCCAAGCCCATCACTTTTTAATGAGATCCTTTTGACGATCATCATGCGATGAGGACGTCGAATGGCATGATAGGAGGCAACAAAACAGACCATCCTTTCAGCCGAGAAAATTGAATATTTGCCACTTTCAATATGTGGCTTCTCAAAATTGCCACTTTCAAGATCGACTTCGTAAAATTGCCACTCTCCTCGTTGGCTCCATGATTACCATGCCACTTCCCTATTTTTGGTGATTTTCTTTTTTCTTTTCCACTCATAAGCACCGGAAAAGGCCAAACTACCCCTAATTCTATACAGGTACTATCCACGTTCTGATTGATACGAGAGCGCACCGGCTGCCGACGAGAATACCTTGTCCTCGATGTAGAGTGTCGCACATCGCTTAGACGTCGCGTGACGCCGATCTTCTCGACGTCCCGTGTTGCCGATCTTCTATACGCAGCATGTCGTCGATCTCGGCAACGCCGCATGCCGCTAATGTCGCGTCCAGGCCGCGTGCATGAATTGTCAATGGTATTGTGTTGACCTTGCTTTGTTCAAAAAATCGGTAGTGATTGATCCATCCGCCTCCTCATCCCAGCCGACTGGTCAGCCGGGACGAGCGGCGCGAGCGCCGAGCAGGCCGCCGGCCTGAGTGGCTATGGCGCGCGGGCAAACAGGGCGATCGGCGATGGCAGACGAGCGGAGCGAGCAGCAAGCAGCCGAGTGGCGCGGACGACAACGGCGACTGTGCACGGACGACGACAAGATCTGTGCAGCTCGTTCTCCTCTACTCGAACAGATGCATAAACAGATCCAGATAGTCAGATACTGATGTGTAATGTGTACATAGAATCAGGGGGTAGTTTGGTCTTTTCCTGTGCTTATAAATGGAAAAGGAAAAAGGAAATCACTAAAAGGAGGGAAGTGGCATGGTAATAAAGGAGCCAATGAGCAGAGTGGCAATTCTGCGAAACCAATCTTGAAAGTGGCAATTTTGAGAAGCCACATATTAAAAGTGGCAAATATCCAATTTTCTCCCTTTTAGCCATCCGCCGCGCTCGCACGGAATGTCCCAAGAGCTCATAGTGAGAGTAGTCTACATCTTGGCCACACTCATTCTCGATGATCATATTGTGCATGATCACATAAGCGTGCATGATGTACCAAAGTATCTTTTGATCTCAAAATCTAGTCGGTCATCACACAATAGCAAACTGGGCTTGCAAAATCCCAAAGGTTCTCTCCACATCTTTTCTAGCCGCCGCCTGAGCATTGTGGAAATCAAGTTTTTTCTCACCTTCTGGTTTTTTCAACGGCTTCACAAATGTTTGCTACTTTGGGTAGATGTCATTCGCAAGATAGCAGCCAAAGTTGTATGTACGGTCATTTGCTACAAACTGCACCGGTGGCAGTTCACCATTTGCAATCTTATTCAGTGGTGACCGGTTGACAATGTTGATGTCATTCAAAGATCCAGGCAGACCAAAAAAAAGCATGCCAAATACAAGTATCTTGATCGGCCACCGCTTTAAGAATTATAGTGGAACCCTTTTTTGGCCGTGGAATTGCCCATGCCATGCCTTCAGACAATTCTTCCAACTCCAACGCATGCAATCTATTGAGCCAAGCATACCTGGGAAGCTGCGAGCTTTGTTCATCTTCAATAGCCTTGCGGCGTCTTCACCATTGGGAGATCTCAAGTACTCCTGGCCAAACACTTGCACAATTCTGACTGCGAAGCGCTTGACACACATGATGGCTTGGCTCTCACCCATGTCCAAGTGATCACCAACTAGATCAGCCGGGATACCGTATGCCAACATACGCAAAGCGGCTGTCACCTTCTGAAAGGTGCTATGCCCGAGCTCTCCGGCGGCATTCCCCCTTTGCTGAAAAAATCGGCCATGGCTCGCTAGTTTCTCTGCAATGGGCCTGAACAATTCGGTGCTCATCCTAAACCGGCGACGGAAGTACGACTCCGGATATGTGGGATTCTCCACAAAATAGTGCCTCATCAATCTGTTTGGGCATCGATCCTGTCCCTCCAAATTTTCTGCCGACCCAAAACCGAACCACCGTGCTTCGGTTTTTTTATTGATGTGCATAGCTAGGATCATTGCAAGATCCTCCTCCTCTTCCATATCAGATTCTTCTTCGGAAAAATCATACGACGAACTCATCTACAATGTTCAATATAAACTAGGCTATAAAAACTACAATCAACATGCACCAAATTCATGTCAAAAATGTGAAGTTGAAGCAATACATACCTTGCGGGCGTTTTGTCGAACACCTTGCGGGCGCCGAGCAGTAGTGAGCGGTCGGGCGCTGTTCGTCAGAGGACCGTCGCGCGTGACGGGCGGTGATGACTAGAGGGAGACGGAGGAAGCCGCCGCGGTCCGGGAATAGGCCGGGGAAGCACCGGAACGGTCGCCGGAAGAAATGGGGTGCCGCGGGTGGCGGCGGCGCAGCGGCTGGATGGGGTAGGTGGAGTTGCAAGCTAGCGCTCGAGAGTCCAGCGCGCGGGAGCGGGCGCAGCAAATAAGCGGCGCACGATGGCGTTTTGGCCCGTGCAGTGAACTAGATATGCCGCGTGCGCGATTTTTGTGCCTCCGCTGGAGCGCCCGGAGCAGCAGCGCGGTGCTTATATAGCGCAGCTGTTGGAGATGCTCTCAACTCACTTTTGGGTGTTTAGTAGAGTGTATGAAGGGTGCATGAATTCACACTAACTTAACACAACTACACTAATAGCATGTATAAAGAGAGCATGCATGAAGAGGGATGCTGAGATGAGCGTGCACGAAGAGGGTACAACTATGCTGAAATGAGAATGCAAACAAACACACATGATCACAACTAAAAAGAGGCAAGTATGCATAGATTTTACATATCAATTCACAGAAAAATATCAATCCCACGGTGCGCCCAAAAAATTGCCCTGTCAGACTGGCAATTTGAGCTTCATCGCTCATTCTACCACCACCTTCTCGATTGCCGTGTTCACGGCCGCCTGCTTCTTCGCCTCTAGTTGATCCTTTTGCCATCTCAACATCTTGAAACAGATGGCTTGGACAATCATTTTTGCATCGTTATCCAAATCATCCATCTTTAAGGTCAATATCTTCTCCTCCTTCAGAGTGGTTGTGATATGAAGCTTCTTCTCTTCAAGGATGACCTTCTTCTTTTCAAGCTTGAGCTTCTTCTCGGTCATCGTCATCTACGTATTGAACCTCTCGGCCTTCTATGCCTCCTTGACATTGGAGCGCTTGACATATTGAAAGATCGTGGATGTCGCCTAGAGGGAGGGGGGGTGAATAGGCGCTTTTAAAATAATTACAGCTTAGGCTTGAACAAATGCGGAATAAACCTAGCGGTTAATTTGTCAAGCACAAAACCTACAACAACTAGGCTCACCTATGTGCACCAACAACTTATGCTAAGCAAGATAAACTACTAGGTGATAGCAAGATATATGACAAGAACCAATATGGCTATCACAAGGTAAAGTGCATAAGTAAAGAGCTCGGGTAAGAGATAACCGAGGCACGCGGAGACGATGATGTATCCCGAAGTTCACACCCTTGCGGATGCTAATCTTTGTTTGGAGCGGTGTGGAGGCACAATGCTCCCCAAGAAGCCACTAGGGCCACCGTAATCTCCTCACGCCCTCGCACAATGCAAGATGCCATGATTTCACTAAGGGACCCTTGAGGGCGGTCACCGAACCCGTACAAATGGCAACCCTTGGGGGCGGTCACCAACCCGTAGACTTTGGCAACCCTTGGGGGCGGTCACCGGTACCCGTCAAATTGCTCGGGGCGATCTCCACAACCTAATTGGAGACCCCGACGCTTGCCCGGAGCTTTACACCACAATGATTGAGCTCCGAACACCACCAACTGTCTAGGGCGCCAAGGCACCCAAGAGGAACAAGCTCTAGGGTGCCCAAACACCCAAGAGTAATAAGCTTCTCAAACTTCACTTCCATGTATCACTGTGGAGAACTCAAACCGATGCATCAAATGCAATGGCAAGGGCACACGGAGTGCCCAAGTCCTTCTCTCCCAATCGCACCAAAGCAACTAATGCTAGGGAAGAAAATGAGAGGAAGAACACGAAGAACTCCAAGATCTAGATCCAAGGGGTTCCCCTCACTTAGAGGAGAAAGTGATTGGTGGAAACGTGGATCTAGATCTCCTCTCTCTTTTCCCTCAAGAACTAGCAAGAATCATTGGAGGGATTGAGAGTTAGCAAGCTCGAAGAAGGTCAACAATGGGGGAAGAACACGAGCTAAAAGGATAAGGTTCATTGGGGAAGAAGACCCCCTTTTATAGGCGGGGAAAAAATCCAACCGTTATGCTCACAGCCCGCACAGAGCGGTACTACCGCTCAAAGGAGCGGTACTACCGCTAGGGTGGAAGTACCCCTTTGAAAAACAACAGTGAGGAGGCAAAAGGCCAGAAGAATCGCCGGAGCGGTACTACCGCTCGTCCTCACGGTACTACCGCTCGACCTCACGGTACTACCGCAAATGGTAGCGGTACTACTGCTTGCGAGCGGTACTAAAAAAATACATCCGGGCCTACCACCGCAAGACTTGGGACGAGTTTTTGGTCCGGAGCGGTACTACCGCTATAGGAGCCGCGGTAGTACTGCTCTGGAGCGGTAGTAAGAAATTACATCCGCTCCAATTCGCGGTAGTACCGCTGCAGCCTTTTCAGAACGCCAAAACCGCCACAACTTTTGCAAACGGACTCCGAATTCGATGAAACCAAATTTGTTGGAAAGCTAGCGACAAGGGCTAACACAATCTTCAAAGAAATATCAATAAGAAGCAAATGAGAAAAGGCCCATAAGAAAATGGTGAGAACCCTTCCTCGGAAAAGACCGGTAAAACCTCCAACACCGAAAACATCATAGAAGATGCATGCGAACTCCGTTTTCGATGAACTCAAGCTTGTCATCAAGATGACCATAAGCTCTAAGACTCACAAAGAGAACCAAACAAGAACCAAGAAAGATGATGCAAGGATGCAATGGTTTGAGCTCTCTACTAACGGTACGATCAAGCTACCAACTTGAGAGCCCCCCTTGATAGTACGGCAAACGATCCTATAACCCGGTCTCCAAACTACCACCATGAGACCGGTAAAATAGAAAAACCTATCAAGGGCAAAACTTTGCCTTGCACATGGTCCACTTGAGCTAGATGATGACGATCTTGACTCCCTCAAGTTGGACCACCTTTCTTGATTGCGTTGGCTCGATGAAGACTAGATGATTGCTCCCCCATAGTCCACTATGGGTGAGCCACTCTTCGGCACATCTTCACAAGTCCATTGTCACCACAATGGACGGCAAGCTTCAAGCACTTGATCTCTTCGCGATGATCCACTTGAACTTGCACACGGCAATCTTGATGACGATCACCACTTGATATCATCCTCTCCATGGGTTGAGTGATATCTTCCTCTTGACACACGCCCATGAACACGTACCTAACCCCACGTAGAACTCTCACATAGACCATGGGTTAGTACACAAAGCACAATGGACAATGCTTACCAAACCATGGGATCACTTGATCCCTCTCGGTACATCTTCTACGCTTTGTGAGTTGATCAACTTGATTCACTCTTGACTTAGTATTGATCAACCTTGAATCTTTCCAACTCTCTTCATTTGGATGATGTCTTGAAGGTAAACATGAATGATCACACAATCTTCTTCTTCAAGACATGCTTGCAATAAGCTCAACTCTCACATGACCAAGCTTTGGATAATTCCTTAATAGCACCTTGGTCAACACAAACTCTCCTTGAAGCCAACACATGTACTCTGATCACATAATCTTCTTCTTCAAGACATGCTTGCAATAAGCTCAACTCTCACATGACCAAGCTTTGGATAATTCCTTAATAGCACCTTGGTCAACACAAACTCTCCTTGAAACCAACACATGTACTCCAAGAAAAGCCTATGGACAAAACCTTCAAATATAACTCAAGGCAACCATTAGTCCATAGAGATTGTCATCAATTACCAAAACCAAACATGGGGGCACCGCATGTTCTTTCAATCTCCCCCATTTTGGTAATTGATGAAAATCACTTTCAAGATAGTTTATACAAGGAATTATGCATCACCATGCACTACAACAACCAATAATGCATGCGAATGAGATGCAGAAGCTAAGGAAACATAAACCAAAGCTTCTCCACAAAACTCTCTGAAACTTCTCCCCCATTGGCATCGATTGCCAAAATGGGCGAAAAGCTTAGAGGGCCAATATAGATTGTGGTCCTCCATAAATTGTGTATTTCTCAACAAGATAGTGGAATGCAATACACACATCCAACGGTAAATACTTGGAGGAAGACAAACTATATTGAGGCCCAAAGATTGCAAAAGAAAGATATGCCACAAAGACATAACAAAGAGAGAAACAAGCAATCAAGTAATCAAAAGATATCTATTGAAGCAAGCTATCAAATGATACCAATTGAACCAACTAGGCCAATGATCCTACGAGCCACATGAATAAAAGATATTATGATATGAGCAAAGGAGTGTTCTAAAGAAACTAGAGAGGCTCCCCATGATTTGCGCACACATAAGAATATTTGAATTTGGAAACAAAGTGCACAAAATAGGATCATAGCTCCCCCAAAATCAATAGAAACTTACAACAAGTGCAAGTGAGCATATAGGAAACTAAGCCTAGTACATGTAACAAACACATGGTTGAGCAATAAGTGAAAGAGGCAACTTAAGAATAAGCTCAACCAAAATGATGTGTGTGAGTCAAGGCAATGCACTTGAGAAGACTAATGTACGGATGAGCATTAAGCATCAATAAAGTCTTGAAAGAATGAGGCAACACAGTGCAAGGCCTATCATTCCCACACACAACAAGCAAAAGGGTTCACAAGCTTACTAATAAGCATATAGAGAACCTATGCTTGTGACAACCCGCGGTGAAGATAGAAGATGAAAGGCGCGTCAAGACGAGGGATGCCAATTAAGATGGAAAAAACCTCATAAAGAAAAGCATGAGGAAAATAATGTTCACCACACAAGAGCGCATCAAGATGCAACGATAGAAGACACGCACTCAAGGAAAAAGCTTTCACGGAGCCACCAAAGAAATAACATAAGAAAGACAAGGTGGATGTGAAAGAAAGGATATCATCTAGAGATGTAATTTCTCTCAAGTGTATATGGTTCTAGGTAGACTAGATCATGATGATATATATCTACAAAGAAGGATGTACACCCGAAATAGTTACAACATGAAGGAACAAGATATCCAAAAGGAAGTCATACATATACCAATAAGATATTTGCTTGAGAGCATAGCACAAGGCTAGATATGGTCTTATTGCATATAAATGAATTCCAACCACACGAACATCAAAGACATCACAACTAGCAACAAGACATCATTGTTGGGATGCTTTGAGAAAGGAAACAAGTATAACAAGAGAGAATGGATAACATGCCATGATACAACCTATGGAAGGTTGATGCAAGAAATGTGTGCATGAAGTAGATGATGATACTTGTTACTGAGATACCATTGGATGGATGTAGTAGATACCAATTAAAGGTAGATAGTAGTTCATTAATCATCCTAGCTTGACTCCAATAAGGACACGGTGACACCACCTTCCTTGTGAGTGAGCCGAGCATCCAATGCATCTCCACTTGTTCCTAGAACAACAACACAAACAAAATGGTACCCAAACTCATTGGGACCAAAGAGTTAGAGAACCAACAACACATAGGACAAACTCCACATAAATATGTGCATATAGATATGAAAATGATTTTCATGCACATCTCATCCAATTTGAGACTTGGTGGAGTTCCCCCTATATATTGGGTCAAAGAAAGAAAGCATGCCAAAGAAACTACAAGAAGTAAATATGCATGCTCAAGACTTTCAAGAACCGAGACCAAAAGACAAAGAAATACCAAGCGAAGAAAAGATACCAAATGAATAAATTATCACTTGGAGGATATCCAAAAAGATACATCAAGGAATGAGATATCCATTGATACACTCAAAAAGAAAGATGTCAAACTCCCAAAAGAGAGAATGGTTCCAAACAAACCAAGCCCTCTACAAAGTTTCATGATGGCACAAAGTACCAAAAAGAAACGGCTTGCCTTCCACAAACACACACTTGATAAGGATCACAAGATGAGTGTTTTATAGAGAATAGGATAGCTCCCCCAAGACTAGTGCATTATAGAGAATTTGCATTTGAATACAAAATGCATGAGGTGGGATCACCACTTTCACTATATCTAGAAAACACTAGACAAGGTCAAGAAATTAACAAGATCCACAAGTGGTATGGGATACAATGGGAGTTGACACAATCCTAGGCAAGAGATAAAGCAAATAAAAGCAAAGGCCAATGTAAAGATGATCAATAATTTCTACCACACATAAGTGAGTACCAATTGTCAAAAGACAAGAAGTATTTTGAAATAATTCCCGGTGGTAGATAACAAGGATATCCGACATCATCTTCACACCAAACAAAAATCAAATTGCAACTTGTAGAGCTAACATGCCACCTAGGAACAAGATAATTTATAATATCAACACTAGGTGACAATATCTCAAATGTACACATTTTCTAGGCTAGTAATATACACATAGCATATTACTCCCCCATAATGTGATACCAATTAAGGATAAACAAGAGGCAAATAAAAGGAACCAACAAGAGATAATTACTGGACTATTTAGAATTTGAATTTCTCATGAGAAGACATACCACATAGTGACTAGATAATCTTGAAATATCAATACTAGATGTATTACTCATGTACACACATTTATAGGATTGTGAGGTGCACAAAGCACATCACTCCCCCATAATGGGATATTCCATTAATCTCTCACAAGAGCCAACTAAGAAATAAACAAGATGCAAAAAGGCTCAACACACAACACATACGTACGTGATGTGCAAACCAACATACACATACTTGATTTCTCAAGATAAGCAAATTGGAAGCACAACATATACAAGCACATGCAAGGTACAAAAACACAACATGCTAAGGGGCAAGTAACTTTCAAGTAAACAATTTAAGCATGAGTTACCGCAAGGAGGAACATTGGATATAATATAGAAACTTGATAACCCGAATGACTTGGCTTGAGACAATAAGAATGATGAAGTCCCCTTAATTCTTTATAATGTAGCCAAGTCTCCAAAGACCTCCAATATCACATATTGATCAAGTTTGAGCTTGTTGGTCCCCAACCAAGTTGGGTCCTAAGAGGTTAGTCACAATAGGCTTGGCTACCCAAATGGTTCTTTTCTTGACACCACTTTGAGCACCAACAAATTTGGCAAACACATTGCCAACATTATCCTTCCCAAGAGAATAGATATCATCAATAATAATTGGGTTGGATAAGTTACCACTAGTGCATGAAGAGGCGAGGTGACCTTTCTCGCGACATAGGTAGTAACGTCTACTCTTCACTTTCTTCTCACTTGATTTCTCAACTTGAGAAGCATAAACTCGAGTCTTCTTGGGAAGAGGCTTTTCTTCAACTTGAGATTGAGCATGAGAATGAACTTGTCGCCGCTTCCCTTGTTGCTTGTCACTAATGGGTTTCTTCTTCAATGGGCAAGATCTAACATGATGCCCTTCAATTTTGCACTTGAAGCAAATAATCTTGGCCGAATTCTTGACTTGTTCTTGGCCCTTCTTCTTGATCATCTTGGACCTCTTCTTCTTATTGGAGTTGAATCCAAGTCCACCTTTGTCATTGGGGGATTTTTGCACACTCAAGATATTGTTGAGTGTGGATTTACCTTCATGACTCTTTTCCAAGTCTTTCTTCAAAGAAGTGACTTGGGCCTTGAACTCTTTGATTTTCTCTACATGGTTAGTCTCAACACAAGTACTAGAGGAAGTATAAGCTTCATCGTTAGAGCAACAAGGCAAGGAAAGCAATTCATCACAAGATGTACCAACATTGTGAGTAGACGAATTACAAGGACTAGCACATGGCAATATAGCATTTTGACTAGAAGTAGTGCTAGTATCCACATGAGGCTCACTAGATGTTACGTTAGAAATCATGGCCTCATGAGCTATCTTTAGCTCATTATGGGATACTAGAAGATCATCATGAGAGCTTGAGAGCTTTTCATGGTTTTCTTCCAATTCCCATAATTGCTAGATAGCAATTCAAGTTGAGCCCGAAGCTCAACATTCTCCTTCAAAATGGATGCTTTACAAGTAATAGAGTTAGTATCCCAAGCATCATCATTAACAACAATAGGAGAGGACACCTTGGCAAGCTCTTTTAAGTAGGAAGCTTCAAGTTGAGCATGAGACTCGGTGAGTTTGATGAGCTCACCCTTGATGACCCTTGAGCCATTTTCGAGGTGCTCAAAATCCTCAAGGAGTCTAGCATGAGCAACTTCAAGCTTAGCATTTTTAGTTTTGAAATCATTGGCCACCTCGAGTGCTCTATCATGAGATTCCTTTATTCTAGATAATTCTAGAGCAAAGGTCTCCTCAAGAGATTCGGATGTGGTTTGTTCATGTTCGAGAGCTTGAGATAGCTCCGCGATCTCATTTGCATAATCACGCTCATGAGATTCCATTTTCTCAATGGAGACCTCATGCTCCTCTAGATGAGATTCCAACTCCTCAATGTATTTCTTGCCTTCAATGGCAATAGAGATGATTTCCATGAAGTTGGAACGAGCAAGTTTATTTTTGTGAAGAGCTTTAAAAATCATTTCCCCCTTAGTTTTTAAGGAGGCAACATTATCATTCTCTTCATCATAATCAACATCATCATCACTCTTGCCATCATCACAAGATATATTGGGATTCAAAGTGGGAGATACCTTTGAAGCATTGGCCATAAGGAAAAATGCAATAGATGATGATGTAGGATCCGTTGAAGCACCATTCAAGACCACATCTTGTTCCATGGGGTGTCGGGTTTCCTATACATTGTTAGCATAACAATTCGAGGACATATATGCATTTTTATCATGGCAACAAGACATAGTAAACATATCATCATGAGATTTAGTCAAGCAATTTCTACATGATATGCAAGGACTATCAACACAAGCATGTGAAACATTTGGAGTGCTCGAAGTGTTAAAGCCCAAAGAAGGAGCATTGCAATAAGATAGTGATGAAGGATCATCCATAATAAACACATTATCATCATTGCAATGACCAACACTACTCACCATATCATTACCTTGTGGCAAACCACATGTAGCTGAAGTAAAAGAAGTTGAGAAGACTATACGGCCGGATGTGGAGGTGAATAGGCGCTTTTAAAATAATTACAGCTTAGGCTTGAACAAATGCGGAATAAACCTAGCGGTTAATTTGTCAAGCACAAAACCTACAACAACTAGGCTCACCTATGTGCACCAACAACTTATGCTAAGCAAGATAAACTACTAGGTGATAGCAAGATATATGACAAGAACCAATATGGCTATCACAAGGTAAAGTGCATAAGTAAAGAGCTCGGGTAAGAGATAACCGAGGCACGCGGAGACGACGATGTATCCCGAAGTTCACACCCTTGCGGATGCTAATCTCTGTTTTGAGCGGTGTGGAGGCACAATGCTCCCCAAGAAGCCACTAGGGCCACCGTAATCTCCTCATGCCCTCGCACAATGCAAGATGCCGTGATTTCACTAAGGGACCCTTGAGGGAGGTCACCGAACCCGTACAAATGGCAACCCTGGGGGCGGTCACCGAACCCGTACACTTTGGCAACCCTTGGGGGCGGTCACCGGTACCCGTCAAATTGCTCGGGGCGATCTCCACAACCTAATTGGAGACCCCGACGCTTGCCCGGAGCTTTACACCACAATGATTGAGCTCCGAACACCACCAACCATCTAGGGCGCCAAGGCACCCAAGAGAAACAAGCTCTAGGGTGCCCAAACACCCAAGAGTAATAAGCTTCTCAAACTTCACTTCCATGTATCACTGTGGAGAACTCAAACCGATGCATCAAATGCAATGGCAAGGGCACACGGAGTGCCCAAGTCCTTCTCTCCCAATCGCACCAAAGCAACTAATGCTAGGGAAGAAAATGAGAGGAAGAACACGAAGAACTCCAAGATCTAGATCCAAGGGGTTCCCCTCACTTAGAGGAGAAAGTGATTGGTGGAAACGTGGATCTAGATCTCCTCTCTCTTTTCCCTCAAGAACTAGCAAGAATCATTGGAGGGATTGAGAGTTAGCAAGCTCGAAGAAGGTCAACAATGGGGGAAGAACACGAGTTTTTGGTCCGGAGCGGTACTACCGCTATAGGAGCCGCGGTAGTACTCCTCTGGAGCGGTAGTAAGAAATTACATCCGCTCCAATTCGCGGTAGTACCGCTGCAGCCTTTTCAGAACACCAAAACCGCCACAACTTTTGCAAACAGACTCCGAATTCGATGAAACCAAGTTTGTTGGAAAGCTAGCGACAAGGGCTAACACAATCTTCAAAGAAATATCAATAAGAAACAAATGAGAAAAGGCCCATAAGAAAATGGTGAGAACCCTTCCTCAGAAAAGACCGGTAAAACCTCCAACACCGAAAACATCATAGAAGATGCATGCGAACTCCGTTTTCGATGAACTCAAGCTTGTCATCAAGATGACCATAAGCTCTAAGACTCACAAAGAGAACCAAACAAGAACCAAGAAAGAT
Organism: Triticum dicoccoides; assembly: GCF_002162155.2. Classification (NCBI taxonomy): domain Eukaryota; kingdom Viridiplantae; phylum Streptophyta; class Magnoliopsida; order Poales; family Poaceae; genus Triticum; species Triticum dicoccoides. The sequence continues at coordinate 214,437,664 of NC_041382.1, read as the reverse complement.
GATGCAAGGATGCAATGGTTTGAGCTCTCTACTAACGGTACGATCAAGCTACCAACTTGAGAGCCCCCCTTGATAGTACGGCAAACGATCCTATAACCCGGTCTCCAAACTACCACCATGAGACCGGTAAAATAGAAAACCTATCAAGGGAAAACCTTTGCCTTGCACATGGTCCACTTGAGCTAGATGATAATGATCTTGAATCCCTCAAGTTGGACCACCTTTCTTGATTGCGTTGGCTCGATGAAGACTAGATGATTGCTCCCCCATAGTCCACTATGGGTGAGCCACTCTTCGGCACATCTTCACAAGTCCATTGTCACCACAATGGACGGCAAGCTTCAAGCACTTGATCTCTTCGCAATGATCCACTTGAACTTGCACACGGCAATCTTGATGACGATCACCACTTGATGTCATCCTCTCCATGGGTTGAGTGATATCTTCCTCTTGACACAAGCCCATGAACACGTACCTAACCCCACGTAGAACTCTCACATAGACCATGGGTTAGTACACAAAGCACAATGGACAATGCTTACCAAACCATGGGATCACTTGATCCCTCTCGGTACATCTTCTACGCTTTGTGAGTTGATCAACTTGATTCACTCTTGACTTAGTCTTGATCAACCTTGAATCTTTCCAACTCTCTTCATTTGGATGATGTCTTGAAGGTAAACATGAATGATCACACAATCTTCTTCTTCAAGACATGCTTGCAATAAGCTCAACTCTCACATGACCAAGCTTTGGATAATTCCTGAATAGCAGCTTGGTCAACACAAACTCTCCTTGAAACCAACACATGTACTCCAAGAAAAGCCTATGGACAAAACCTTCAAATATAACTCAAGGCAACCATTAGTCCATAGAGATTGTCATCAATTACCAAAACCAAACATGGGGGCACCGCATGTTCTTTCACATATGCCTCATCCTTCTTCGCCAACTGTCATCTTGTCCACCACCCATTCTCGCCTCGCCTCCTCATCCTCCACTACTTCCCCGAAAGCCTCTCCTAACCTTCTTCGGCACTTTTTTGTTGGGTCGGTTGAATCACTCGTTTCTTCCTCGGTGCCAATGTCAACAGTCTTGGCGGAGGAGACAATAAATACATTTCACGTAGGTTGCCCATTTAACTACAACCACCAATGCATGAGGACGAAGTTCTTCTTATCCAAATTCAAGAACAAATTGCATGCACAGGAAGGCTACAAAGTATAAAACATTGTCAACAATGAGCCTATTTGATCCGGCCAAATGACCAAACATAGAGCATATCCGGTCAAATGACCAAAACATCGAGCATATCCGACCAAATGTTGAACACACTTACTTCCTCAGAGATTTTGGCACCACTTGGTCACCGTCCGATGAGTTGCTTGAAGTGGCCAAAATACTTCACCACTAAGGAAAACGACGCCATGGAGTAAATGGGACACGCTGAAGGAAATATGCCCTAGAGGTAATAATAAAGTTGTTATTTATATTTCCTTATATCATGATAAATGTTTATTATTCATACTAGAATTGTACTAACCGGAAACTTAGTACATGTGTGAATACATAGACAAAACAGAGTGTCCCTAGTATGCCTCTACTTGACTAGCTCGTTAATCAAAGATGGTTAAGTTTCCTGACCATGGACATGTGTTGTCATTTGATGAACGGGATCACATCATTAGAGAAAGATGTGATGGACAAGACCCATCCGTTAGCTTAGCATTATGATTGTTTAGTTTTATTGCTATTGCTTTCTTCATGACTTATACATATTCCTCTGACTATGAAATTATGCAACTCCCGAATACCGGAGGAACACCTTGTGTGCTGATACGTATCCAACGTATCTATAATTTTTGATTGTTCCATGTTGTTTATTTATCAATCTTGAATGTTTTATAATCATTTTATATCATTTTTTGGCACTAACCTTTTAACATAGTGCCCAGTGTCAGTTCCTGTTTTTTCCATGTTTTTCACATCGCAGGAAATCAATATCAAACGGAGTCCAAATGGCACGAAACTTTACGATGACTTTTTATGGGCCAAAACGAAGCAGATGGGGCCTAGTTGCACCTGGGGGTGCCCCGAAGGGGGCACAACCCACAAGTGCGCGCCAGGAGGCCCTGGCATGCTCAGGTGGGTTGTGCCCACCTCGGGTGCCCCCCGGACCACCTCTTTGCTCTATAAATACTCAAATATTCCCAAAACCCTAGGGGAGTCGATGAAATATTCATCCAGCCACCGCAGAGTCTAGAAAACACTAGATCCAATCTAAACACCATCACAGAGGGGTTCACCACTTCCATTGGTGCCTCTTCGATGATGCGTGAGTAGTTCCTTGTAGACCTTTGAGTCCGTAGTTAGTAGCTAGATGGCTTCATCTCTTTCTCTCTTGATTCTCAATACAATGGTCTCTTGGAGATCCATATGATGTAACTCTTTTGCGGTGTGTTTGTTGGGATCGATGAACTTCGAGTTTATGATCTGATCTCCATTTTTATATCCATGAAAGTATTTGAGTTTCTTTGGTCTCTTTTATGCATGATATCTTATAGCCTCGTATTTCTTCTCCGATATTTGGGGTTTGTCTGGCCAACTCAATCTATTTATCTTCCAATGGGAAGAGGTGCCCAGTAGTGGGTTCGGTCTTACGGTGCTTGATCCCAGTGATAGAAAGGGAACCGACACGTATGTATCGTTGCTACTAAGGATAAAAAGACGAGATCTATATCTACTGCCATATAGATAAAAGGATCTTGTCTACATCATGTCATCGTTCTTATTGCATTACTCCATTTTCCATGAACTTAATACACTAGATGCATGCTGGATAGCGGTTGATGTGTGGAGTAATAGTAGTAGATGCAGGCAGGAGTCGGTCTACTAATTTTGGACGTGATGCCTATGTAATAATCATTGCCTGGATATCGTCATAATTATTTGATGTTCTATCAATTGCCCAACAGTAATTTTTTTACCCACCGTTTGCTATTTTCCTCGAGAGAAGCCACTAGTGAAACCTACGACCCTCGGGTCTTGTTTCTCATATATTTTCCTTTGCGATCTACTTTTTCCTTGATTTTATTTTCATATCTATTAAACCAAAAATCCAAAAATATCTTGCTGCAATGTATTTTATTTGGCGTTTGATCTATCAATATTTACAACTTTCTCCCGTCACACGCCAATTTCTGGCGCCGTTCCGAAAGGGATTGACAACCCCTTTAACTCGTCGGTTGCGAGGTGTTGTTATTTGTGTGCAGGGGTTGTTTACGTTGTGTTGCTTGGTTCTCCTACTGGTTCAATACCTTGGTTTCATAACTGAGGGAAATACTCTACCGTCACTGTGCTACATCGTCCCTCCCTCTCCAGGGAAATACCAACGTAGTTCTAGCTGCCATCAAGGAGAATTTCTGGCGCCGTTGCCGGGGAGAATTTCTGGCGCCGTTGCCGGGAGGATCTTCAACATAAACAGGTTCCTAATCACAAATCTCATCTCCTTGCAATTTACATTATTTGCCATTTGCCTCTTGTTTTCCTCTCCCCCACTTCACAAAAAATTGCAGTTTTATTCGCCCTCTTTTTCGTTCGCCTTTTTCTCGTCAGATCTATCTTTTTTGCTTGCAATCTTCTTTGCTTATGTTGCCATATGCCTTCTATTTGCTTGCATCTTTACTTGCTAAGAATCTATTTCTATGAATCCTCATCCACTTGCTAATATTTTTAAGAGATCCAATTATGATGAACCAATTGCTAGTGAGTTGAGTGCACTAGATCATCTTTATAAAGTTTTGCTTGAGATTCGTGAATCTAAAAACTGTGATGAAGAAATTTATGAAGTGATTCATGATAGATCCTTGAATGAAAAGCATGATCGCAATGATTTTATTATAAATTCTACTAATGTCAATTGTGTTAATGATATGCAAAACCCCAAGCTTGGGGATGCTAATATTGCTATGTCCACTACTTATTGCAATGATCATGATTGGGGTGATAATGATTCTTATGATCTTAAAATTATATTTAAACCCCATGATGAATATGCTTGCGATAATATTGAAAGCGGGTTTGGAAGAGTGTAAACTCTAGGTGATAAAGATCCCACTACTTTGGAGAATAATCAATTTTATGAAATATTTGATAAAGGTGGGCTTGGAGAGGTCGTGATTTTATTTGATGATAATCCCACTATTTTGGAAGATAGTCAACTTTGCATGCATGTGGATCATGTAGAGAAAATTTTATATGATAGCTATATTGTTGAATTTGAGTATGATCCTACATATAATTATTATGAGAGAGGAAAAGTGTGACGCCCAGAGTGCAATGCGCCAGGTGTCTTCCAGTTATTCGCTGTGGTTGCCATGTCATTTGCTTGCATGTCGCATCTTTGCCATGTCAACATGTGCATTGCATCATCATGTTTTCAAAAGTTGCATCCGTCCGGGTCTCCCAGTTCTACCTATTGTCCCTTCTGAGCCCATACACACTTGCACGCGCCCGTGGCATGTCCGAAATATTATTTTATAAGTGGCCGGAAAATGTCCTCGGAATGGGGTGAAAGTTGGCGTGCGGCCTTGTTATAGTGGAGGTAGGCCGCCTGCCAAGTTTCATCACATTCGGAGTCTATCGTGGAATTGTCACAGCAGATGTCCTAGCAAAAGGACTTAGTCGTAGGGCCATCGTAACTAGGAAGCTTAAAGGGGTTAATCGGGACAAAGGACACGAGAGGTTTATACTGGTTCGGCCCCTTACGGTGAAGGTAAATCCTAGTCCAGTTGTTGTTGTATTGCTAGGTTTCAATGACCAAGGAGCGAATCCGCTAGCTTGGTTATTGATCTGTTCTTTCTTGTCCTAAGCCGTCGCCGGGTCGTCCCCTTAAATACATGGGTTGATGCCTAGCGGCCTACAGAGTCCCGGCCAGCTCATAAAACATGTCCGGCTTGGTGACTTCTTTTATATGTCTTTCCTTACAAGTCTTTCTCTACATATGGTGGTTCACAATATTGGGCCTTAAGCCGCCTCTCGGCTTAGGCTTTCTATAAGTCTTAATAAACTATCATCTTGAATATTACTGTGCTTCTTTTCGTAACCCACCATTGGGGTTGACCCGGCCCCTCCTGGGCGGGTCATACCTGGTAGTTATATCCCCAACAGAGTCCGTTTGAGGCTCCAACGGATAACTATAGCGGCAGTATAGCCGGTCAGACGTCGGGTGTTTCTGGTATCCGGAAACATGTGACGGGCTTCCCATCTTCCTCTCTTCTCAGCCCACTAGTCCACTTGCACAACCCATCATCATCCACCTGAACTCCCCCTCTCGTCGGAGCCGTCGGATCGTCAACTTAGGGTCCGGAAACCCCACAACCCCCCCAAACCCTAACCCTGCCTATAAAAGGAGACCCCCTTCCAATTCTGGACATTCCTTCCTCCCCTCCTTGTTTACCGCGCCCCAACCCGCAGTCGCCACCTCCACCTTCCAACTGCCGCCTCCTTCCACGGATCCGCCGCTAACTAGCCTCCCTCCGCCACTTGGAGCTCCCCTAGTGGCCAGCCGCCGCTCCATTAGTGCCCGCGGCCAACCGAAGCCGGCCACGTGGCTCCGGGCTCCGCACTCCATCGCAAGGCTCGCCGCAGCACGCGGGAGGCCCGTCCAGGCCCACACGGCTGCAGCCCCGAGCTCCCTGCTCCCTCGCTCGATCTGGATCGGGAGGAGCCCGATCCCGATCTCCTCGATGACCGTCGCCTCTGTCCCCATGCACCGCGAGCCCCGAGACCACCGGAGCGCCGCCGCTCCTCCCGCCGGCGACCAGGGCCCAGGTCGGGCCGCTCCGACCTCTCCTCCTCCCTCTTCCTTCCCTCACTCATCTCCTTTCTCTCTCCCCCGCAGGGCACCGTCACCGCTGCGTTAAGAGTCATCGATGTCGGCCCCGCTGTCGCTGGAAACGGGCACCCCACGCCCAGATCCGGCCTCCCTTCGCCATCCGCTGCCGTCCACTGCCATGGCCGCCTCCCTCCTGCGGGCTTGTGCGGGCGCACGAGGAGGAGGACGAGCTCCGCGTCCATCCCCGTGAGCCGCGCCCTCCCGAAGGCCCAGCTCGCCCGCGCCCCCGCATCCGGCCCATCCTGCTTGCTGCCCTGCCAGCCCAATGTGAGCATCCGCCCAGCGCCCAAAGCACTATTCAGATTCGGCCAATTGTTTTTTTCCAGATATGCAATTTTAGCATTATCCAGGAGTTTGGCAGATTTGCGGGAAAACCCTCCATGTTCATGCATATCATATCTCACAAACCGTGCATCATTTGTAAATAACTTATATATGTAAAATGCTTAGAATTTTGTCTAGTTTCATAATATGCAACTTTCATCCATGTTAAAAATGTTTAAAATGCTGTTTGCATTTAATTTGCATAATGACATGTTAAAATGTTTTAATTCATAACTAATTAACTGTAGCTCGGTTTTAAATAAACTTTATATGTAAATGGGGTAAAAAAATGCATAGTTTAACATGGTGACATTACTTTGCATGTTTAACAACTCTAAAATATGGTTTAGGGCAGAACAGTACCAAATCTAAAATATGCACATGAGGATTTTTCGGAATTGTTGTTTGTTATTTTCGGCCTCATTTAAACTTGCCTAGATAGTTAGTTTATATATGTTCACCTCTTGCCATGTTTAACAACATTTAATATTGATGAGTCCATAAACGAGAGTGAACTAAATATTGGAATGTGGTGTTTCATCAACTTGCATCTTGTTACATGTTGAGCTCCACTTAACTTCTAGTTTTGTTTGTGCACTTTGCCATGCCATGCATATTTAAACCGGACATGCATCATGCCATGATTATGCTTGTGTGTTTACCATGTTGCTTGCTGATGACCCACAAGTATATGGGATCTATCGTAGTCCTTTCGATAAGTAAGAGTGTCGAACCCAACGAGGAGCGGGAAGAAATGATAAGCGGTTTTCAGCAAGGTATTCTTTGCAAGCACTGAAATAATAGGTAACAGATTGTTTTGTGATAGGATAATTTGTAACGAGCAACAAGTAACAAAAGTAAATAAAGTGCAGCAAGCTGGCCCAATCCTTTTTGTAGCAAAGGACAAGCCTAGACAAACTCTTATATGATGTAAAGCGCTCCCGAGGACACATGGGAATATCGTCAAGCTAGTTTTCATCACGATCATATGATTCGCGTTCGGTACTTTGATAATTTGGTATGTGGGTGGACCGGTGCTTGGGCGATGTCCTTACTTGGACAAGCATCCCACTTGTGATTAACCTCTATTGCAAGCATCCGCAACTACAACAAAAGTATTAAGGAAAACCTAACCATAGCATGAAACATATGGATCCAAATCAGGCCCTTACGAAGCAACGCATAAACTAGGGTTTAAGCTTCTGTCACTGTAGCAACCCATCATCTACTTATTACTTCCCAATGCCTTCCTCTAGGCCCAAATAATGGTGAAGTGTCATGTAGTCGACGTTCACATAACACCACTAGAGGAGAGACAACATACATCTCATCAAAATATCGAACGAATACCAAATTCACATGACAACTAATAGCAAGACTTCTCCCATGTCCTCAGGAACAAACGTAACTACTCACAAAGCATATTCATGTTCATAATCAGAGGGTTATTAATATGCATATAAGATCTGAACATATGATCTTCCACCAAATAAACCAACTAGCATCAACTACAAGGAGTAATTAACACTACTAGCAACCCACAGGTACCAATCCCAGACTTGGAGACAAGAATTGGATACAAGAGATGAACTAGGGTTTTGAGAGGAGATGGTGCTGGTGAAGATGTTGATGGAGATTGCCCTCTCCCGATGAGAGGAGCGTTGGTGATGAAGATGGCGATGATTTCCCCCTCCCGGAGGGAAGTTTCCCCGGCAAAACAGCTTCGCCAGAGCCCTAGATTGGTTCTGCCAAGGTTCCGCCTCGTGGCGGCGGAGTCTCGTCCGGAAAGATGGCTTATGATTTTTTTCTCATCGAAAGACTCCATATAGCAGAAGATGGCCATCGGAGGGCCACCAGGGGGCCCACGAGGTAGGGGGGCGCACACAGGGGGTAGGGCGCGCCCCCACCCTCGTGGGCAGGGTGTGGCCCCCCTGGTGAACTTCTTGCGCTCAATATTTTTTATATATTCTGAAAACGTCTTCCGTGAAGTTTCAGGACTTTTGGAGCTGTGCAGAATAGGTCTCCAATATTTGCTCCTTTTCCAGCCCAGAATCCCAGCTGCCGGCATTCTCCCTCTTTATGTAAACCTTGTAAAATAAGAGAGAATAGGCATAAGTATTGTGACATAATGTGTAATAACAGTCCATAATGCAATAAATATCGATATAAAAGCATGATGCAAAATGGACGTATCAACTCCCCCAAGCTTAGACCTCGCTTGTCCTCAAGCAAAAGCCGAAATCGAAAAATATGTCCACATGTTTAGAGATAGAGGTGTCGATAAAAATAAAATATGGACATGAGGGCATTGAGGGAGTCCTGGATTAGGGGGTCTCCGGACAACCGGACTATATCCTTTGGCCGAACTGTTGGACTGTGAAGATACAAGATTGAAGACTTCGTCTCGTGTCCGGATGGGACTCTACTTGGCGTGGAAGGCAAGCTAGGCAATACGGATATGTATATCTCCTCCTTTGTAACTAACCTTGTGTAACCCTAGCCCCCTCCGGTGTCTATATAAACCGGAGGGTTTTAGTCCGTAGGACAACATACAATCATACCATAGGCTAGCTTCTAGGGTTTAGCCTCTCTGATCTCGTGGTAGATCAACTCTTGTACTACTCATATAATCAAGAACAATCAAGCAGGACATAGGGTATTACCTCCATCAAGAGGGCCCGAACCTGGGTAAACATCGTGTCCTCTGCCTCCTGTTACCAACCGCCTTAGACGCACAGTTCGGGACCCCCTACCTGAGATCCGCCGGTTTTGACACCGACATTGGTGCTTTCATTGAGAGTTCCAGTGTGTCGTCATCGTAAGGAGGATGGCTCGCCTCGTTGTCAAGGACAACATCACCTCTGGGGGAGCCCTGGCTGCAGGCCAAACTCTCCGACTAGGCAGCTTCATCATGACCGCCCGCTTGGCTGCTGCGCCGACGATGACTTCTCGGGTCATGAAAAATAGCCTCCACATCAGCTCGAAATATGTCGAGCAGATGGATCCAATGGAGCTCTCCTCTTTGAACGAGCTCTTAGATCGCATTGCCGCTCTGGGAGTCACTACGGACTACGATCGGATCATGCTTAAACCCGACCAAAGGGAGATTAACTCTCCGCCGGTCACCCATCAGATAGCGGTGGTGAGGAGCAATGCGGTGATTCTCCCTCTATCCTGAGGACAAACTATGTCCGGACTCCCGAGCTCCCCGAGCCGGATACTCATTCATGGGAGGACAGCGCCCTAGCCCTGAATCCAGAATCAGCCTGCATACCGAACCCACAGAGCAACATCCCAGAGCCCGAACTTCCAAGATCGGAAACTCCCCTACCCCGGGATCACAGATTGGGTCAAGGTCCGGACTTAAATCCACCCACCCACCCAGAAACAAATGATCTTTCCCACATTATACAAGCGCCCCAAGAGACAGTACATCACTATTGGGCTAGATTCATCATTGTAATGAACAAGGTCAAGGACTGTCGCGAGGAAGACACAATTTCTCTCTTTTCAACAATTGCACGGACAAGGGAGTCCTTAACGCCATAAGTCACCGTGACATAGCACACTTCGTTGACTTGGCGGCCATAGTACGGAAATACTGTGCGATGGAAAGTGCCTGGAAAACCCAAATGCAATTGTGGGATAATCCGGCTCTGACAAAACCCCCAGTCCGGACTAAAAGGGTGCAATCTCATAAGTCGCCCGACTCAAGTACAAAGAAGCAAAAGCCCACTACAGGGCGTGGAACCGTATTGGAGGGATGGCTTAACGGGCCCTGCAAAATCCATAGTACAACGGATACCATATCAACACATTGCCTTAGAGCATGTTGGGTACTCCGGTAGGTGGCCAAAAGCGGTGAGGATCTCCTCACCCATAATACCTCAGAGCACCTTCCCACAGATAACAATACAGTATTAACGGTCTTCGAGACCTTTGCCTCAAATAATAGGCGTAAGCGAGCACTCCGCAGCCTCGCCGAAGTCTGCCACATGGCAACAATAAATCCATGGAGCGACACGGCTCTCACCTTCAATTCCAGTGACGAACCTAAATTCCGAACAGCCCGAACACCAGCCGCTTTGGTCCTCAGTCCAATTCTGAACGGCTTTCGGCTCAATAAGGTCCTCATGGACGGCGGCAGCGGATTAAACCTCATTTATGAGGAAACTCTTCAAAAATGGAAATAGACAGCAACCGCATTGAGCAAAGCAGTACGACCTTCCGAGGAATCATCCCTAGTCGGGAGGCACGTTGTGCTAGGAAAATCACACTTGATGTGGTATTCGGCACTCCGGAGAATTACAGGTCCGAAGAAATTACATTCCAAGTGGCCCCGTTCAGTAGCGGATACCACGCCCTTCTAGGGCGGGAGGCATTCACGATTTTTCAAGCCATACCCCATTACGGGTACATGAAGCTCAAAATGCCCGGACCCAACGGAATCATCACTCTAGTTAGTGACCCGAACATAGCACTCCGCGCCAAAGACAAAACAGCTGCACTAGCCCTCGAGGCATTATCCGAAGCCCTTGTGGCGGAGGAGTTAGCCGCGCTGCGCTCCACGGTGGACATGGACGACGTGATACTAGACAAAAGATCCAAGTCCACCTCCTTTAAACCAGCGGACGAAATAGTCAGATTCCAAGTCATCCAACGTACCCCACAAAAACAGCATCCATCGGGGCACAGTTAGACCCATTGTAGACGCCGCACTACGGGAGTTTCTGCGTGAAAATTGGGACATATTCGCCTGGCATCCTTCAGACATGCCAGGAATCCCACGCAGATTGGCCGAGCATAGCCTTAATATTCTAAAAGGATTCAAGCTGGTCAAGTAGACTCTTCGGTGTTTCTCCGAACCTAAGCGACAAGCCATGGGAGAGGAGCTAGCCAAGCTACTGGAGGCCGGATTTATTAAAGAAATAAAACATCCGGACTGGCTAGCAAACCTGGTGATGGTACCAAAGAAGGACAAATCCTGGCGCCTATGTGTCGACTTCAAAGACCTCAATAAGGCTTGCCCAAAGGATCCCTTCCCACTCCCTTGCATTGATCAAATCATCGACGCTACCGCAGAACACGAATCATTGTGCTTCCTCGATGCATACTCCGGTTACCACCAGATTAAGATGGCGGAGTCTGATCAAGCCGCAACAACATTTATCACACCATACGGCCCCTTTTGTTTTAACACAATGCCCTTCGGGCTCAAAAACGCCGGCGCAACATATCAGCGCATGATCCAGATATGTCTGGAAAAGCAGATCGGTAAGACTGTGGAGGCATATGTAGACAATGTGGTCATTAAAACCAGACATGTCAACTCTTTAATAGACGACTTGAGGCTCACGTTCACCAATCTCCGAACATACGACATTAAGCTCAACCCGGAAAAATGCGTTTTCGGCGTTCCCGCCGGAAAGCTCCTGGGCTTCATCGTCTCCAGTAGAGGAATTGAAGCAAATCCTGCTAAAATCCGAGCTTGTCACAGTTGGCTATCCCTACTGACCTCAAGAAAATCCAGAAAGTAACTGGATGTGTGGCGGCTTTAAGCCGCTTTATCTCCCAATTAGGAGAAAAGGCACTTCCCCTTTATTGCCTTCTTCGGTGCACCGAACACTTCGAGTGGACGGACGCAGCCACGGCCGGACTGGAAGAAATAAAAGCCATCCTGGCCACCAACCCAATCTTGGCCGCGCCAACTGTTGGTGAACCAATGCTATTATATATAGCGGCAACTCACCAAGTTGTAAGCGCAGTGCTTGTCGTCGAACGGGAGATGGACGGACATAAATTCCCACTTCAAAAGCCGGTATATTATGTGTCCACCGTCCTCACTCCATGCAAATCACGGTACCCACATTACCAAAAGATAGCATATGCGGTATTTATGGCATCCCGAAAATTACGACACTACTTTCAAGAGTGTTCAATTATGGTGGCCTCCGAAGTACCACTCAATGACATAATAGACAACCGCGATGCCACGGGCCGGATTGCCAAATGGGCCATCGAGCTCCTCCCGTTCGACATAACATATAAGCCACGACGAGCCATTAACTCGCAAGTATTGGCCGATTTCGTAGCCGAATGGACAGAAGCGGAACTCCCTAAAGAGTACGGCGCATACTCCAATTGGATCATGCACTTCGACGGCTCTAAAATGCTGGCTGGTCTGGAGGCTGGCGTCGTCCTGACGTCCCCCACCGGAGATATAGTGCAATACGTACTCCAAATACTATACATGGACTCCAATAACGCAGCCGAATACGAGGCCCTATTACACGGTCGCCGGATGGCAGTCTCCATGGGCATCCAATGCCTAGAGGTGCGTGGGGACTCCAACCTCGCAATATCCCAAATAAATGGAGACTTTGATGCCAAGGATCCGAAAATGGCGGCATATCGCAACGCCATTCTCAAAATGCCAGCTCGGTTCAAGGGGCTTTAATTCCACCATGTGGCTCGGGAAAACAACCAGGCGACGGACATCCTCGCCCGTATCGGCGCTAAACGCGACCCTGTCCCACCGAACATCTTCCTGGAGAGACTGTTTAAACCATCCGTGGTATGGGAAGGGGACACCGGCAAAAATAGTCCGGACCCGGCCACAACCCCAGATACCGAACACTCTGACACAATTGGAGGCTCTGCCACCGAAATAACACCTTCAACCCACGTGATAATGGCCGTCATCGCCCCATGGACAGAACCATTCCTAGCCTACCTAACTAGGCAGGAACTACCCAAGGACCAAAATGAGGCACGTTGCATAGTGCGGCGATCTAAAGCCTACAAGGTCCACGAGAGAGAGCTTTATAAGAAAAGCACAACCGGAGTCCTTCAAAGGTGCATCTCCGAAGAGGAAGGGCGGAAGCTTTTGGCAGAAATCCATGCCGGACTCGGCGGACACCACGCCGCAGCCCGGGCCCTTGTAAGCAAGGCCTTCCGTACAGGTTTTTATTGGCCGACGGCCCGGGCAGATGCACAACATCTGGTTCAACATTGTGTCGGTTGCCAGCTTTTTGCAAACCAAAGCCACATGCCACCTACCGCCCTCCAAACAATCCCCATTACTTGGCCCTTTGCGGTCTGGGGGCTTGATATGGTCGGACCCCTTAAAGGGGGAACCCATAAGAAAAAATACTTACTGGTCATGGTGGATAAATTCACCAAATGGATAGAAGCCAAACCTGTCAAAACGGCTGGATTCGGACTGGTGATAGACTTCATATCCGGGGTTGTACACTGTTATGGCGTCCCCCACAACATCATCACTGACAACGGCACGAATTTATAGCCGACGAGGTGAAACTTTGGTGCAGCAACATGGGCATCAAGCTCGATTATGCTTCTGTCTATCATCCGCAAACTAACGGTCAAGTCGAACAAGCGGATGGTCTTATCATGAGCGGCATTAAACCCAGATTAGTCCGATCCTTAAAGGAATCAGACACTCATTGGGTAGAGGAGCTCGACTCCGTACTTTGGGGGCTGCGGACCACACCGAATCGCACTACCGGATACACACCGTTTTTTATGGTGTACGGCGCTGAGGCGGTGCTGCCTTGCGACATAATTCATGACTCACCTCGAGTGTGCATGTACGAAGAAAGAGAGGCCGAGCTCGATCGGCAGGACAGTTTGGATGCCTTGGAGGAGGAGCGCAACGTGGCAAAAGCTCGTTCCGCATTCTATCAGCAACAGGCTCAAAGGTATCAAAGCAGAGAAGTGCAGGCCAAAACCTATAACGTTGGCGAACTAGTTCTATGCCTGTCGGAGAAGAAAAAAAACAAGATCAAGCCCAAATGGGAAGGTCCCTTCATTATCGACTAGGTTCTGACCGGTGGAGCGTACCGTCTGCGGGATGCATCGGATAATCGACTCGAGCCAAACCCATGGAACGCAGGCAGACTCCGAAGATTCTACGCCTAGCGCCGGACTCTATGTTCGTCTCCTTACCTCCATCAATTTTTTGCACATCTGTTTTTTCTCTCTTTCTTTCTCTCTTTTCCCTTCAAGGCCCTAAAGGGCTACACTTGTATCTTGGTTACACAATTTTGACGCGCTAACCGCGCTCAATATACCTGGGGGCTTCTTATACAAAAGCTTAATCTAATTATCTTTTCGGGCTTTATGCCCCGCACATGTGTTATTCTTTCACATGTACCTTTTTTCGCCATTATATGCATCGATATGACTTAAGTTTTGGCCAAGCTGGGTTGCCTGGCTCCTGTATTTATGCCCTACGTTCCCGTTAATTCGGCTAGGGCATAAGGGGAGCACCTCTGCGATTGTTACTGCCGGGTCAGCCGGATGTGTACCTCAGACTGGGTGAAGCCGAAAGCTAGCGTTCTTAAGGGAATATTCAGTCGATGAATAAAAGATGACTTTCATTTAAATTACTACACACCCCTATATGTTTTTAGCCTGCGTCTTGCAGTTCGGACATGCACATTAGGGCATGCGTACCCAGGGAAAGGAACCCTTAACGGAACTATTCTCCCTGGAAGATGTTTCTTACTATCCATGTAATATAAGATAGCTAGTTGGGTACTTGTCTGTTCAAGCACTTATGACCCCTACACCTGGTTTCCATGCATACCCCGGTTTTTACATAACCGAGTGGGTATTCGGATACACTCCGGACTATCGGGTCCAGAGGTCGAAGCGAAAAGGTCCGCCATGACAAATGATTTACAATCCGGCTAGGGACATTACATATGTCACTTGAAGTACACAGTCACTAAGACTGATTAAATTCTTCTTCTATACCATCCAACAGGCTGTCTAGCCTACAATCCTGTTGGGAATACTTTGCGGCTAATTCTACTTGATCATACACTAAACTGACGGGGATCTCTTTCCCATCGGGCCCCACAGGTCCGACCTCGGCCATGTGGTTTGGGTCAGCCTTGGTATATCGTGTCTTCACCATAGCCCAGGCTTTCCTTGCACCTTGTCGGCAGGCTGATATCTTCCATAATCGGAAGCGCCACCGTGCTCCCTTGAGCTTTTCTATAAGCTCCCCCATGCCTCCTGGCGGGGACGCAGATGGCCACAAGGCATGGGCTATACTCTGCATCACCTGCCGAACTTGTTCGTGCAGTTGTAAGAGCTCTGGTAGAAGATCAACCGTAGACCCGGGCATCTCCTCCGCGGGACGACCCGTCAGCATACCTGCAGAAATAACGCTGTTAGCAGGCTTCTTCGCCGAACTCCTTTAAAAAGTTCGTTCAAGCACTTACTAAAAATGCTGCGCGGAAGTCGTTTATTCTCCTTCACGGAGTCCGCAAGCTGGGCTCAGACATCCTTCAGTTCCACGCCCAGCCGGATATTGGCGTCTTGGAGATCATTTTTCTCCTGCCTGACTCGTGTCAGCACGCGCTCGCCAGCATTTCGTTGTCGATCATTACGTGTCGTATCCACCTCCATGGCCTTCGGATTCACTCCGGGGCCACCTGCAACATCTACTGTTAGGTGTGCATACATGCCGCA
The DNA here is from genome assembly GCF_002162155.2 of Triticum dicoccoides. Classification (NCBI taxonomy): domain Eukaryota; kingdom Viridiplantae; phylum Streptophyta; class Magnoliopsida; order Poales; family Poaceae; genus Triticum; species Triticum dicoccoides. Next base: position 214,421,940 of record NC_041382.1, on the reverse strand, counting down.
TACTACCTGGTACCGATATTCTTTGCAATAGACAAAAGAGTTACCAGGGGGACCCTTTTTGTACTCCTTCAATGCGGTAACAGCGGCTTCCAGCTGGACCTTGCACTCGTCCAGCTCTTGAGACAATTGGGAATTCTTCTCCGTAAGAACCTGCACAAATAATGATCCTTAAATCAGTTGCGTCAACTGTTTCAAGTCTCAGGGGCTACTGATACATATAATCGTCAGATTTGCTTACCTGTATATCCCTTACATACTGGTCTGTGGCTCTGGCTAGACCATTTTGAGCAGCACAGATGTACGCATCTCCGGAATTGAAGGCATCAAATGCCTCTGGCGAGAAACAAGCGTCACGGAGTACGGCCCGGCGACGCCTATGATTCATGGCGCTCTCCACTTCTGAATTTGTAGTAGATAGTCTATCTGCATCCTCTGTAGGAGGAGCATCCAGCGTCTGCCCCATGTTGGCTTCCGCCTCTATGTCCAGCCCTGGAGCCCGACTGGTGGAGGCGTGATCGGCAGCCTCTCCGGATATAGTCCGACGAGCATTTTTTCTATTAAAGAAGCATGGACGTCATTGCATTTTGAGAAATACGACAACCACGGAGCGAGGTTTTGTGTCATACCTCTGCGCCGGCGTCTCCGTCCTGACTGCCTTCCTTTTTGGCCTACCCGGCTTCGGTGCCTCTTGTTGGCGAGTTGCTGCGGGTTTGGCACGGCGTCCCGAATGCCTTCCCTGTAAAACACCATATGTGTATGGTAGGGGAAGTGTCTAAAAGGGGATCCTATTTTTGGAGTTGGGATTTTGGTTTTTCTTACGTGCGACGCAGGGAGCAGTCCGGGATAGTCGGCCGTTATGGCCACCATGGCGTCATCACAACTCAATTGATAGAATTGCATGTCTATCAGCTCCACGAATATGTCCGAATCCTCTTCGAGTCCGGGACTAAGGGCCCGGCCAGGGTCCTCTGGTTGTGGAGATGGGCTGTTGACCTCCCTTACAGCTTTTTGCAGTTCCTGCCGTAAAATGGCAAGGTGAGTACCTATGACGAAGAATGCGGGAAGAATGGGAGTAAAGAGGTATAACTCACCCAGCTTGGAGGGTTGTACATGGAGAATCCATCACGGGGCTTGATACGGGTGAACTCCTCTTCCTCTCCCTTGAACAACCCGGACAGAATTTTTGCTAAAGCAGCAGCGGAGTCCGGTCCCTTACGCCCGCAACGGGTGGCATCATCTTCCCCGTTAAAACACCACAGGGGGTGCCCTCGATATTGAAGTGGCTGCACTCCCCGCATTATGCATATTGACATAACCTCGATTATTGTCAATCCTGATTGAACCAGCGCTTTAATCTGGTTCATCAGGTAGAGGACTTCTCCGTTGTCTTCCTCCTGGGGGCTCCGTGGGCACCAGCTTCGGCGTTTCTTCAAAGGAGCATTGTTGAACTCAGGAAGACCCCGCCGAACAGGGTCTGGAAGGGGAACGTCCTCCATATAAAACCACTCCGAAGGCCAGTCTTCAGACGTCTTCTTTGGAGTACCGGACAGGTATCCGGTTTCGGCGATGCGCCATATTTCGGTTCCGCCCACCTGATAAAGTGACCCCTTCTGTGTGTGGGGCACAAGGCAAAGTAACCTCTTCCACAGCTCGAAATGAGCCTCGCATCCTAGAAATAGCTCTAAAAGGACAACATATCCGGCGATGTGTAATATGGAAGCAGGGGTGAAATTGTGCAGTTGGAGGCCGTAAAACTCCAGGAGCCCGCGGAGGAATGGATGAATTGGAAATCCGAGTCCCCTTAGTAAGTAAGGGACAAGGCACACCCGCTCCCCCTTGGAGGGGCTGGGGAAGCTCTCCGCTTGCTCCCCGCCATTATAGGTGGCGAGCCTAGCTCGGACGGGGACCAAATACGCTGGAGGAAGAAATCCCTGGGTCTGCAGCTCTACCAAACGACTGTGCGGGATGGAACACCTCTCCCAATCACTGGGCTTAGGGCTACGGGGGCGAGAGGAGGAGCTGCCGTGGTCGACCATGATGGAATGGATTTTTTCCGAGCACGCTCCGATGGATTCTCGCTGGGGGAGGAGGGTATGGATTGGATCTAAGAATCCCCCATCCCTTTAATAGACAATTTATTTACCTGGCTAGGGGGCGAATATAAAAATGCCTTGGCTCCTCGCATTCGCTCGACGCGTGGAGGGTGGCACTTATTGGGCACAGAAGCCAAGAAGTCCAACATTTATGGGAGCCATACACTACTTAATAGATATTCAAGATTTGGAGAAGAACCCACCTTGCAATGCCGAATACAATACTGCGCGCCGGACTCATCGTCATTGAAGGCTGGTTCAGGGGCCACTGAGGGAGTCCTGGATTAGGGGGTCTCCGGATAACCAGACTATATCCTTTGGCCGGACTGTTGGACTGTGAAGATACAAGATTGAAGACTTCGTCTCATGTCCGGATGGGACTCTACTTGGCGTGGAAGGCAAGCTAGGCAATACGGATATGTATATCTCCTCCTTTGTAACCGACCTTGTGTAACCCTAGCCCCCTCTAGTGTCTATATAAACCGGAGGGTTTTAGTCCATAGGACAACATACAATCATACCATAGGCTAGCTTCTAGGGTTTAGCCTCTCTGATCTCGTGGTAGATCAACTCTTGTACTACTCATATCATCAAGAACAATCAAGCAGGACGTAGGGTATTACCTCCATCAAGAGGGCCCTAACCTGGGTAATCATTGTGTCCCCTGCCTCCTGTTACCATCCGCCTTAGATGCACAGTTCGGGACCCCCTACACGAGATCCGTCGGTTTTGACACCGACAGGCATCACGATCATTCTTAGAACAACAACTTATATAATTCTTGTCATATCATTTCTTATGCTAGAGTAACAATTCAATCACAATTTCAAGTATGAATCATAAACTTCATTGAAAACTAACAAACTGTAATCTCAGTCATTGGAGCAATTGCAATTTATCATAACATAGAAAAGAGTCAATATAAGAGCTTTTCAGCAAGTCCACATACTCAACTATCATATAGTCTTTCACAATTGCTAACACTCACGCAATACTTATGGGTATGGAGTTTTAATCGGACACAGAGAAAGATAGGGGCTTATAATTTTGCCTCCCAACATTTTACCTCAAGGGTAATGTCAACAATAATAGTTCATGAAAACTCACATCCAATTAGCCATATATGCCAGGATCTTTCCAACATGTTGTGCTTGCCAAAAGATAAAATGTAAAAAGGAAGGGTGAAGATCACCATGACTCTTATGTAAGGTAGGAGATAAAGGTAAAAGATAGGCCCTTCGTAGAGGGAAGCAGAGGTTGTCATGCGCTTTTATGGTTGGATGCACAAAATCTTAATGCGAAAGAACGTCACTTTATATTGCCACTTGTGATATGGACCTTTATTATGCAGTCTGTCGCTTTTATTTCTTCCATATCACACGATCGTATAAAGCTTATTTCCTCCACACCAATCAATCATACATATTTAGAGAGCAATTTTTTTATTGCTTGCACCAATGACAACTTACTTGAAGGATCTTACTCAATCCATAGGTAGATATGGTGGACTCTCATGGCAAAACTGGTTTAAGGGTGTTTGGAAGCACAAGTAGTATCTCTACTTGGTGCAAAGGATTTGTCTAGCATGAGGGGGAAAGGCAAGCTCAATCATGTTGGATGATCCAAGACAATATAATTTATCTCAGATGTAAGAAAAGATAACCCATTACGTTCTCTTCCTTGTCCAACGTCAACTCTTTAGCATGTCATATTTTAATGAGTGCTCACAATCATAAAAGATGTCCAAGATAGTATATTTATATGTGAAGACCTCTCTTTCTTTATTACTTCCTATTAATTGCAACGATGACCAAAACTATGTTTGTTAACTCTCAACAGCTTTTATTCATCATACTTTTTCTATGTGAGCTCATTACTCTCCATAAGATCCATATGATCTCTTTTATTCTTTTTATTCATTCTCTTTTCTTTTATTCACTCAAGATCATGGCAAAATAATCAAGCCCTTCACTCAACCCTAATCTTTATTATATATAGCTCACAGACTCGATTACATAGAAGGATCAAAAGGCAAAACTCACAACTAGATCATACTAAGAACTTTTATTCTACCAGATCAAAATATTATCAAAAGGATCGAACTAAGAAAAACGGTAAAGATAAAAGTGATGACGATACGATACCGGAGCACTCCCCCAAGCTTGGCAGTTGCCAAGGGGAGTGCCCATACCAGATACTCAATTCTTCTTTGTTGGTGAAGAAGGTGATGGTTTTGTTGATGGCGTAGGCTTCTTCCTTAATTTGCGCTTGAGGACATGATTTTGGTCCCTTAGGTCATCGATCTCCTGCTCCAGGCTTAGTGTCTTTTTGCATAGTTCTTGTTTGTTTTCCTACAAGAGACGAAAAGGGATAAACTCGATCTTAGGTTTCTTTACTCTATCCGGTAGGCTTGACTTTTTGAACTCCACATGCATGTACCCAGGTTGAGGTAATGGGACTTCATCTTCTTCTGAGCTCATCTCCTCCCTTCCCTTGGGTTCATAGTCCTCTTCTTCTTCCGTAGTCCAACCACAATGCTCTACATCCCCATAGACCTTAGGATCTGCAAGGTAATCAGCCACATAGCTTTCTCCTTCTGAATCCTGGGACGACATGTTGCTCTAATCTACAGCGAGACAACTCGAAGCAAAGACACGTGCTTTTTGCGTGATACGGTGGTCAAAACATTTGGGAGGTTATATAATGAATTTTTACTGACCAAAATACGTGACATGTAAGAAAACGGAGTCCGGAGAGTACACGAGGTGCCCACGAGGTAGGGGGCGCGCCCAGGGGGTAGGGCGCGCCCTCCACCCTTGTGGAGCCCTCGTGTCCTTCCCGGACTGCTTCTTATTTTTCTATTTTTTCTAAATATTCCAAAACGGAAGAAAATTGCCATTAGAACTGTTTTGGAGTCGGTTTACTTACCGTACCACATACCTATTCCTTTTCGGAGTTTGGAACGTTCCGAAAAGTGTCCCTTATGTATTCCTCCGGGGTTACGGTTTGAATAACATTGGTTTCAACAATTATTGGATTACCTGAGATATAATTTTTAATTCTTTGTCCGTTCACCACCTTCAGATTTGTGCCTTCGAAGTTGTTGATTTTTATGGCACCGGAACGATAGACCTCCTCGATAACGTAAGGACCTTCCCATTTAGAGAGAAGTTTTCCTGCAAAAAATCTTAAACGAGAGTTGTATAGCAATACATAGTCACCTATATTAAACTCACGCTTTTGTATCCTTTTGTCATGCCATCTTTTAACTTTTTCTTTAAATAATTTGGCATTTTCATAAGCTTGGGTTCTCCATTCATCAAGTGAGCTAATATCAAATAACCTCTTCTCACCGGCAAGTTTGAAATCATAATTGAGTTCTTTAATAGCCCAATAAACCTTATGTTCTAGTTTGAGAGGTAAGTGACATGCTTTTCCATAAACCATTTTATACTGAGACATACCCATAGGATTTTTATATGCAGTTCTATAGGCCCATAATGCATCATCAAGTTTCTTGGACCAATTCTTTCTAGATCTATTAACAGTCTTTTGCAAAATTAATTTGAGTTCTCTATTACTCAATTCTACTTGACCACTAGACTGTGGGTGATAAGGAGATGCAATTCTATGATTAACATCATATTTAGCAAGCATTTTACGGAAAGCGCCATGAATAAAATGTGAACCACCATCAGTCATTAAATATCTAGGGACTCCAAACCTTGGAAAAATAACTTCTTTAAGCATCTTAATAGAGGTGTTATGATCAGCACTACTGGTTGGAATAGCTTCTACCCACTTAGTAACGTAATCAACATCAACTAAAATATGTGTATATCCATTAGAGGAAGGAAAAGGTCCCATATAATCAAAGCCCCAAACATCAAATGGTTCAATAACAAGTGAATAATTCATAGGCATTTCTTGACGTCTACTAATATTACCAATTCTTTGACATTCATCACAAGACAAGACAAACTTACGGGCATCCTTGAAGAGAGTAGGCCAATAAAAACCAGATTGCAATACCTTGTGTGCAGTTCTATCTCCAGCATGGTGTCCTCCATAAGCCTCGGAGTGACACTTGCGTAGGATCTGTTCCTGTTCATGCTCAGTACACAACGTCTAATAACACCATCTACTCCTTCTTTATAAAGATGTGGGTCAATCCAAAAGTAATGCCTCAAATAATAGAAGAACTTTTTCTTTTGCTGGTATGTGAAACTAGGTGGTATAAACTTAGCAACAATGTAATTAGCATAATCAGCATACCATGGAGCAGTGTGAGAAGCATTTATGACACTTAATTGTTCATCAGGAAAGCTATCATCAATAGGTAGTGGGTCATCAAGCACATTTTCTAACCTAGACAAGTTGTCTGCAACGGGGTTCTCAGCTCCCTTCCTATCAATAATATGCAAATCAAATTCTTGTAGCAAGAGAACCCATCTAATAAGTCTAGGTTTAGCATCTTTCTTTTCCATAAGGTATTTAATAGCAGCATGATCCATGTGAATAGTTACTTTCGAATCAACAATATAAGATCCGAACTTATCACATGCAAATACAACTGCTAAGAATTCTTTTTCAGTAGTAGCATAATTTCTTTGAGCATTGTCTAGAGTTTTACTAGCATATTGAATAACATTTAATTTCTTATCAACTCTTTGCCCTAGAACATCACCTACAGCATAATCACTAGCATCACACATAATTTCAAAGGGTAAATTCCAATCAGGTGGCTGAACAATAGGTGCAGAGATTAATGCTTTCTTAAGTATTTCAAATGCTTCTACGCAATCATCATCAAAAACAAATGGTATATCTTTTTGTATTAAATTAGTCAGAGGCCGAGAAATTTTGGAGAAATCCTTAATGAACCTCCTGTAAAAACCGGCATGACCAAGGAAACTTCTTATACCTTTGATGTCCTTGGGACATGGCATCTTTTCAATAGCATCAACCTTGGCTTTATCAACCTCAATGCCGCTTTCAGAAACTTTATGCCCCAAGACAATACCTTCATTAACCATAAAGTGGCACTTTTCCCAATTCAAGACAAGATTAGTTTCTTCACATCTCTGCAAAACTCGGTCAAGGTTGCTTAAGCAATCATCAAAAGAGGATCCATAGACGGAAAAATCGTCCATGAAAACCTCACAAATCTTTTCACAAAAGTCAGAGAATATAGCCATCATGCATCTTTGAAAGGTAGGAGGTGCATTACATAAACCAAAAGGCAAAAGTATCGAAAGGGCAAGTAAAAGTAGTCTTTGATTGATCATTGGCTGACATAGGTATTTGAGAGAAACCTATATAACCATCTAGAAAGCAAAAATGTGTATGTTTGGATAATCTTTCTAGCATTTGATCGATAAAAGGTAAGGGGTAATGATCTTTTTAGTATCTTTATTTAATTTGCGGAAATCAATTACCATCCTATAACCTGTAATAATTCTTTGCGGGATCAACTCATCTTTATCATTAGGAACGACAGTAATACCTCCCTTCTTAGGGACATAATGGACAGGACTTACCCACTGACTATCAGCAACGGGATAAATTATACATGCCTCAAGAAGCTTTAGTATTTCCTTTCTTACCACTTCCTTCATCTTAGGATTCAGCCGTCGTTGATGATCCCGAATTGGTTTGGCATCTTCCTCTAAATTTATTTTGTGTTGACACAGAGTGGGACTAATGCCCTTAAGATCATCAAGAGTATATCCAATAGCAGCACGGTGCTTCTTCAGAGTTTTCAATAATCTCTCTTCTTCATTCTCTGAAAGGTAGCACTAATAATAACATGATATATCTTTTTCTCATCAAGATAAGCATATTTAAGAGTATCAGGTAACGGTTTAAGCTCAAACACGATATCACCCTTGGGTGGAGGTGGACCCCCTAGGATTTCAACAGGCAAATTGTGTTTCAGGATGGGTTCCTGTTTAAAGAATACTTCATCTATTTCCCTTCTTTCATTCATAAACATATCATTTTCGTGGTCTAGCAAATATTGTTCTAAAGGATCACTAGGAGGTACGACAATAGAAGCAAGACCAATAATTTCATCTTTACTAGGCAATTCCTCTTCACAGTGTTGTCTACGAAATTTAGAGAAATTAAATTCATGAGACATATCATCTAAACCAATAGTAACAACATCCTTTTTGCAATCTATCTTAGCATTAACAGTGTTCAAGAAGGGTCTACCAAATATGATGGGACAAAGCTATCTTGTGGGGAACCAAGAACAAGAAAATCAGTCGGATATTTAGTTTTCCCACACAAGACTTCAACATCTCTAACAATTCCAATTGGTGAAATAATATCTCTATTGGCAAGTTTAATTGTGACATCAATATCTTCTATCTCAGCAGGTGCAATATCATGCATAATTTCTTTGTATAAGTCATGAGGTATAGCACTAGCACTGGCACCCATATCACATAAGACATGATAACAATGATCTCCTATTTTAACAGAAATAACAGGCATGCCTACCAAAGATCTAGGTTTATCTTTAACACAAGGTTTAGCAATTCTAGCAGTCTCATCACGGAAATGAATAACGTGCCCATCAATATTATTAGACAAGAGATCTTTAACAATAGCAATATTAGGTTCAACTTTAAATTGTTCAGGAGGTGCATAAGTTCTAATATTACTTTTACGAACCATAGTTGAAGCTTTAGCATGATCTTTTATCCTAACAGGAAAAGGTGGTTTCTCAACATAAGAAGTAGGAACAATAGGATCATTATAAGTGATAGTCTTTTCTTCAACTTTAATAGGTGCAGCTACTTTTACTTCTATGGGAGGATGATATTTAAACCACTTCTCCCTAGGGAGATCAACATGAGTAGCAAAAGATTCACAGAAAGAAGCTACTATCTTAGAGTCAAGTCCATATTTAGTGCTAAATTTACGGAAAACATCGGTATCCATAAAAGATTTAACGCAATCAAACTTAGGTGTCATACCTGACTCCTTACCTTCGTCGAGGTCCCAATCTTCAGAGTTGCGTTTAATTATTTCCAATAAATCCCATTTGAATTCAATAGTCTTCGTCATAAAAGAGCCAGCACAAGAAGTATCGAGGATGGTGCGATTGTTATCAGAAAGCCGAGCATATAAATTTTGAATAATTATTTCTCTTGAGAGCTCATGATTGGGGCATGAATATAACATTGATTTAAGCCTCCCCCAAGCTTGAGCGATGCTTTCTCCTTCGCGAGGCCAAAAATTATATATATATATATATATATATATATATATATATATATAATTGCAATCACGATGAACAAGATGCATAGGATAAAACTTCTGATGAAATTCCAATTTCAATCGTTTGTAGTTCCATGACCCCGTATCATCACATAGCATATACCATGTCAATGCATCTTCCTTCAAAGATAAAGGAAATACCTTCTTCTTAATAACATCTCCGGGTACACCTGCAAGCTTAAATAATCCACAAACTTCATCCACATATATTAAGTGCTCATCAGGATGCGTTGTTCCATCTCCTGCAAAAGGATTAGCTAGCAGTTTTTCTATCATACCCAAAGGAATTTCAGAGCAAATATTTTCATTTTCAGTAGGTTCAGTTGGTTGAGGAGCAACTCTTTTCTCTACTGGTCGGGGTGAAGATACCCCGAACAAGCCCCCCCCCCCCAGAGGATTACTTTCCATAGTAACAAGTGACAGTAAATTTCAGCACACTATATAAATTTTTCCTTACCAATTTCCACCTACCAAAGGCGCTTCACTCCCTGGCAACGGTGCCAAAAAAGAGTCTTGATGACCCACAAGTATAGGGGATCTATCATAGTCCTTTCAATAAGTAAGAGTGTCGAACCCAACGAGGAGCAGAAGGAAATGATAAGCGGTTTTCAGCAAGTTATTCTCTGCAAGCACTGAAATAATAGGTAACATATAGTTTTGTGATAGGATAATTTGTAACGAGCAACAAGTAACAAAAGTAAATAACGTGCAGCAAGGTGGCCCAATCCTTTTTGTAGCAAAGGACAAGCCTGGACAAACTCTTATATGATGTAAAGCGCTCCCGAGGACACATGGGAATATTGTCAAGCTAGTTTTCATCACGATCATATGATTCGCGTTTGGTACTTTGATAATTTGGTATGTGGGTGGACCGGTGCTTGGGTGCTGTCCTTACTTGGACAAGCATCCCACTTGTGATTAACCTCTATTGCAAGCATCCGCAACTACAACAAAAGTACTAGGGAAAACCTAACCATAGCATGAAACATATGGATCCAAATCAGCCCCTTACGAAGCAACGCATAAACTAGGGTTTAAGCTTCTGTCACTCTAGCAACCCATCATCTACTTATTACTTCCCAATGCCTTCCTCTAGGCCCAAATAATGGTGAAGTGTCATGTAGTCGACATTCACATAACACCACTAGAGGAGAGACAACATACATCTCATCAAAATATCGAACGAATACCAAATTCACATGACTACTAATAGCAAGACTTCTCCCATGTCCTCAGAACAAACGTAACTACTCACAAAGCATATTCACGTTCATAATCAGAGGGGTATTAATATGCATATAAGGTCTGAACATATGATCTTCCACCAAATAAACCAACTAGCATCAACTACAAGGAGTAATTAACACTACTAGCAACCCACAGGTACCAATCCCAGACTTGGAGACAAGAATTGGATACAAGAGATGAACTAGGGTTTTGAGAGGAGATGGTGCTGGTGAAGATGTTGATGGAGATTGCCCTCTCCCGATGAGAGGAGCGTTGGTGATGATGTTGGCGATGATTTCCCTCTCCCGGAGGGAAGTTTCCCCGGCAGAACAGCTTCGCCAAAGCCCTAGATTGGTTACGCCAAGGTTCCGCCTCGTGGCAGCGGAGTCTCGTCCGGAAAGATGGCTTATGATTTTTTTTCTCATCGAAAGACTCCATATAGCAAAAGATGGCCATTGGAGGGCCACCAGGGGGCCCACGAGGTAGGGGGGCGCACCCAGGGGGTAGGGCGCGCCCCCACCCTCGTGGGCAGGGTGAGGCCCCCTGGTGAACTTCTTGCGCTCAGTATTTTTTATATATTCTAAAAACGTCTTCCGTGAAGTTTCAGGACTTTTGGAGCTGTGCAAAATAGGTCTCTAATATTTGCTCCTTTTCCAGCCCAGAATCCCAGCTGCCGGCATTCTCCCTCTTTATGTAAACCTTGTAAAATAAGAGAGAATAGGCATAAGTATTGTGACATAATGTGTAATAACAGCCCATAACGCAATAAATATTGATATAAAAGCATGATGCAAAATGGACGTATCAACTCCCCCAAGCTTAGACCCCGCTTGTCCTCAAGCGAAAGCCTAAATCAAAAAATATTCCCACATGTTTAGAGATAGAGGTGTCGATAAAAATAAAATATGGACATGAGGGCATTGAGGGAGTCCTGGATTAGGGGGTCTCCGGACAACCGGACTATATCCTTTGGCCGAACTGTTGGAATGTGAAGATACAAGATTGAAGACTTTGTCTCGTGTCCGAATGGGACTCTACTTGGCGTGGAAGGCAAGCTAGGCAATACGGATATGTATATCTCCTCCTTTGTAACCGACCTTATGTAACCCTAGCCCCCTCCGGTGTCTATATAAACCGGAGGGTTTTAGTCCGTAGGACAACATACAATCATACCATAGGCTAGCTTCTAGGGTTTAGCCTCTCTGATCTCGTGGTAGATCTACTCTTGTACTACTCATATCATCAAGAACAATCAAGCAGGACATAGGGTATTACCTCCATCAAGAGGGCCCGAACCTGGGTAAACATCGTGTCCCCTGCCTCCTGTTACCATCCGCCTTAGACGCATAGTTCGGGACCCCCTACCCGAGATCCGCCGGTTTTGACACCGACATTGGTGCTTTCATTGAGAGTTCCACTGTGTCATCATCGTAAGGAGGATGGCTTCTTCCATAAAGTTTAAGGACTTTTGGAGCTGAGCAGAATAGGTCTCTAATATTTGCTCCTTTTCCAGCCCAGAATTCTAGCTGCCGGCATTCACCCTCTTTATGTAAACCTTGTAAAATAAGAGAGAATTGGCATAAGTATTGTGACATAATGTGTAATAATAGCGCATAATGCAATAAATGTCGATATAAAAGCATGATGCAAAATGGACGTATCACTTGCTCCTTCCCGGTTTGCTTCTCTCATTAGCTTCAGTTTCATTCCGGAGTTGTGAGGATCCGTTCGACTATGTTGGTCTGTCTACTTCTTGGTTTTAGTCTTCTTCCTAGCGGGATTTCAGGCAAGATGACCATTACCCTCGATATCACTTCTATCTTTGCTTGCTAGTTGTTCGCTCTATCGTTATGTCACGCTACCTACCACTTGTTTATCATGCCTCCATATTGCCATGTCAAGCGTCTAACCCACCTTCCTAGCAAACTGTTGTTTGGCTATCTTACCGCTTTTGCTCAGCCCTTCTTATAGCGTTGCTAGTTGCAGGTGCCTTGCAGGTTGTTCCATGTTGGAACATGGATATGTTTGGGATATCATATTATCTACTGTTTAATTTAATGCATCTATATACTTGGTAAAGGGTGGAAGGCTCGGCCTTTTGCCCGGTGTTTTATTCCACTCTTGCCACCCTAGTTTCCGTCATACCGGTGTTATGTTCCTTGATTTTGCGTTCCTAACGCGGTTGGGGTTATGGGACCCCCTTAACAGTTTGCTTTGAATAAAACTCCTCCAGCAAGGCCCAACCTTGGTTTTAACATTTGCCACCACCACCTATTAATTTTCGCTTGGGAGTCACACTCCCGAGGGTCATCTTTATTTAACCCCCCCGGGCCAGTGCTTCTTTAAGTGTTGTTCCGAACTGAGTAGACTACGGGGCCACCTCGGGGAAACTCGAGGGCTGGTTTCACTCGTAGGATGTCTTATCCGGTGTGCCCTGAGAACGAGATATGTGCAGGTCCTATCGGGATTTGTCAGCACATTCGGGCGGTTGATGTCTACTACACAACCTTCTTCTTGTAGACGTTGTTGGGCCTCCAAGTGCATAGGTTTGTAGGACGGTAGCAAATTTCCCTCAAGTGGATGACCTAAGGTTTATCAATCCGTGGGAGGCGTAGGATGAAGATGGTCTCTCTCAAGCAACCCTGCAACCAAATAACAAAGAGTCTCTTGTGTCCCCAACACACCCAATACAATGGTAAATTGTATAGGTGCACTAGTTCGGCGAAGAGATGGTGATACAAGTGCAACATGGATGATAGATATGGGTATTTGTAATCTGAAAATATAAAAACAGCAAGGTAACTAATGATAAAAGTGAGCACAAACGGTATTGCAGTGCGTTGAAACAAGGCCTAGGGTTCATACTTTCACTAGTGCAAGTTCTCTCAACAATAATAACATTATTGGATCATATAACTATCCCTCAACATGCAACAAAGAGTCATTCCAAAGTCACTAATAGCGGAGAACAAACGGAGAGATTATGGTAGGGTATGAAACCACCTCAAAGTTATCCTTTCTGATCGATCTATTCAAGAGTCCGTAGTAAAATAACACGAACTATTCTTTCTGTTCAATCTATCCTAGAGTTCGTACTAGAATAACACCTTAAGACACAAATCAACCAGAACCCTAATGTCACCTAGATACTCCAATGTCACCACAAGTATCCGTGGGTATGATTATACGATATGCATCACACAATCTCAGATTCATCTATTCAAACCAACAAAGTACTTCAAAGAGTGCCCCAAAGTTTCTACCGGAGAGTCAAGACAAAAACGTGTGCCAATCCCTATGCATAGGTTCATGGGCAGAACCCGCAAGTTGATCACCAAAACATACATCAAGTGAATCACGTGATATCCCATTGTCACCATAGATACACACATGCAAGACATACATCAAGTGTTCTCAAATCCTTAAAGACTCAATCCGATAAGATGACTTCAAAGGGAAAACTCAATTCATCACAAGAGAGTAGAGGGGGAGAAACATCATAAGATCCAACTATAATACCAAAGCTCGCGATACATCAAGATCATACCACCTCAAGAACACGAGAGAGAGAGATCAAACACATAGCTACTGGTACATACCCTCAGCCCCGAGGGAGAACTACTCCCTCCTCGTCATGGAGAGCACCGAGATGATGAAGATGGCCACCGGAGAGGGATTCCCCCCCTCTGGCAGGGTCCCGGAACGGGTCTATATTGGTTTTCAGTGGCTACGGAGGCTTCTGGCGGCAGAACTCCCGATCTATTGTGTTCCACGAAGTTTTTAGGGTATATGGGTATATATAGGAGGAAGAAGTACGTCGTTGGATCTCCGGGCTGTCCACGAGGCAGGGGGCTCACTCAGGGGGGGGGGGGTGGGCGTGCCCCCCACCCTCGTGGGCAGCCCGGGACTCTTCTGGTCCATCTCCGATACTCCGTGGGCTTCTTCTGGTCCAAAAATAAGTTTCGTGAAGTTTCAGGTCAATTGGACTCCGTTTGATTTTCCTTTTCTGCGATACTCTAAAACAAGTAAAAACAGAAACTGGCACTGGGCTCTAGGTTAATAGGTTAGTCCCAAAAATCATATAAAATAGCATATAAATGCATATAAAACATCCAACGTTGATAATATAATAACATGGAACAATAAAAAATTATAGATACGTTGGAGACGTATCAACATCCCCAAGCTTAATTCCTGCTCGTCCTCGAGTAGGTAAATGATAAAAACAGAATTTTTGATTTGGAATTCTACGTAACATATTTATCTAAGTAATTCTATTTATTGTGGCATGAATGTTCAGATCCATAAGATTCAAGACAAAAGTTTAATATTGACATAAAAAATATATTTCAAGCATACTAACAAAGTAACCATGTCTCATCAAAATAACGTGGCCAAAGAAAGCTATCCCTACAAAATCATATAGTCTGGCTATGCTCTATCTTCATCACACAAAATATTTAAATCATGCACAAACCCGATGACAAACCAAGCAATTGTTACATACTTTTGATGTTCTCAAACTTTTTCAATCTTCACGCAATACATGAGCGTGAGCCATGTATATAGCACTATAGGTAGAACAGAATGGCGGTTGTGGAGAAGACAAAAAGGGAGAAGATAGTCTCACACCAACTAGGCGTATCAACAGGCTATGGAGATGCCCATCAATAGATATCAATGTGAGTGAGTAGGGATTGCCATGCAACGGATGCACTAGAGCTATAAGTGTATGAAAGCTCCAAAAGAAACTAAGTGGGTGTGCATCCAACTCGCTTGCTCACGAAGACCTAGGGCATTTTGAGGAAGCCCATCATTGGAATATACAAGCCAAGTTCTATAATGAAAATTTCCCACTAGTATATGAAAGTGACAACATAAGAGACTCTCTATCATGAAGATCATGGTGCTACTTTGAAGCACAAGCGTGGTAAAAAGGATAGTAGCATTGTCCCTTCTCTCTTTTTTTATTTGGCCTTTTCTCTTCTTTTTTTATGGCCCCCCTTTTTTAGTCCGGAGTCTCATCCCGACTTGTGGGGGAATCATAGTCTCCGTCATCCTTTCCTCACTGGGACAATGCGCTAATAATGATGATCATCACACTTTTATTTACTTACAACTCAAGAATTACAACTCGATACTTAGAAAAAAATATGACTCTATATGAATGCCTCCGGCGGTGTACCGGGATGTGCAATGATGTATGAGTGACATGTATGAAAGAATTATGAACGGTGGCTTTGCCACAAATACAATGTCAACTACAAGATCATGCAAAGCAATATGACAATGATGGAGCTTGTCATAATAACGGAACGGAGGAAAGTTGCATGGCAATATATCTCGGAATGGCTATGGAAATGCCATAATAGGTAGGTATGGCGGCTGTTTTGAGGAAGATATATGGTGGGTTTATGGTATCGGCGAAAGTTGCGCGGTACTAGAGAGGCTAGCAATGGTGGAAGGGTGAGAGTGCGTATAATCCATGGACTCAACATTAGTCATAAAGAACTCACATACTTATTGCAAAAATCTATTAGTTATCGAAACAAAGTACTACGTGCATGCTCCCAGGGGGATTGATTGGTAGGAAAATACCATCGCTCGTCCCCGACCGCCACTCATAAGGAAGACAATCAATAAATAAATCATGCTCCGACTTCATCACATAACGGTTCACCATACGTGCATGCTACAGGAATCACAAACTTTAACACAAGTATTTCTCAAATTCACAACTACTCAATTAGCATAACTCTAATATCACCATCTTCATATCTCAAAACAATTATCAAGTATCAAACTTCTCATAGTATTCAATGCACTTTTTATGAAAGTTTTTATTATATCATTGGATGCCCATCATATTAGGACTAGTTTCATAACCAAAGAAAACTACCATGCTGTTCTAAAGACTCTCAAAATAATATAAGTGAAGCACGAGAGTTCATATATTTCTTCAAAATAAAACCACCACCATGCTCTAAAAAGATATAACTGAAGCACTAGAGCAAATGACAAACTACTCCAAAAGATATAAGTGAAGATCAATGAGTAGTTGAATAATTATGCAACTATGTGAAGACTCTCCCATTTAATAATTTCAGATCTTGATATTTTATTCAAACAGCAAGCAAAACAAAGTAAAATTACATTCTAATGATGGCAGACATCATGTGAAGAAGCAAAAACTTAGGATCAACCGAAACTAACCGATAGTTGTTGAAGAAGAAAGGTGGGATGCCAACCAAGGCATCCCCAAGCTTAGACGGTTGAGACTTCTTGAAATGTTATCTTGGGATGCCTTGGGCATCCCCAAGCTTGAGATTTTGTGTCTCCTTAATTCCTCTCATATCACGGTCTCCCTAAATGTCAAAAGCTTCATCCACACAAAACTCAACAAGGACTCGTGAGATAAGTTAGTATAAACCAATGCAAAACTCTTATCATACTCTGCTGCAGAAAATCACTAAAATTATTATTCAACATTGAATACTAAATGCCTCTGCATATTTAATAGTCCTATCCTCAAATAGAATCATTAAAGAAGCAAACATATGCAAACAATGCAAACATAACAGCAATCTGCCTAAACACGACAGTCTGTAAAGAGTGCAGCAAGATCCATATTTCCCTGTCTCCAAAAATTATGAAATAAACTTACCACTGTATTAAATTTATCAGATCTTATTATGAAAAAGGTTTCAACATTTTATCACATTCTGACTTTTGTAGGGAATTTTTGCAACATCGGTAAACTTTCTGTTTTCAAACAGCAACATGTGGACTTGTAAAATAGGCATAGTAAAGGCTATCAATGCCACTTTTATTGAAATAAAAGATGCAAAACATTGTTCTAAATAACAGCAAGCAAATCCTAACAAAATAAATTGATGCTCCAAGCAAAACACATATCATGTGGTGAATAAAAATATAGCTCCAAGTAAAGTTACCGATGAACGAAGATGAAAGAGGGGATGCCTTCCGGGGCATCCCCAAGCTTAGGCACTTGGTTGTCCTTGAATATTACCTTGGGGTGCCTTGGGAATCCCCAAGCTTAGGATCTTGCCACTCCTTATTCCATAGTCCATCGAATCTTTACCCAAAACTTGAAAACTTCACAACACAGAACTTAACAGAAAACTCGTAAGCTCCGTTAGCGAAAGAAAACAAAACACCACTTCAAGTTACTGTAATGAACTAATTCTTTATTTATATTGGTGTTAAACCTATTGTATCCAACTTCTCTATGGTTTATAAACTCTTTTACTAGCCATAGATTCATCAAAATAAGCAAACAACACACGAAAAACAGAATATGTCAAAAACAGAACAGTCTGTAGTAATCTGTAACTAACGCAAACTTCTGGAACCCCAAAAATTCTAAAATAAATTGCTGGACGTGAGGAATTTATCCATTAATCATATTTAAAAATAATTAACTAAATAGCACTCCTAAATAAAAAATGGCAGCAATTCTCGTGAGCGCTAAAGTTTCTGTTTTTTACAGCAAGATCACAAAGACTTTCCCCAAGTCTTCCCAAAGGTTCTACTTGGCACAAACACTAATTAAAAGCATAAAACCACATATAAACAGAGGCTAGATGAATTATTTATTACTAAACAGAACCAAAAATCAAGGAACAAAAATAAAATTGGGTCGTGTCGGGGGGATGCTGATTCCACCAACACCTATGGGGACAGGGCCCCTTTCGGTTCGGTGGGGGGCGGAGAGCGCACAAAGAGAGGATCGAGGCGGTGCACGCGGGCGATTTTTACCCAGCTTCGGGCCGCACGGATGCGTAAAACCCTACTGCTGCTTGTTTGTGTGTATTGGATTCTTGCTCAGGAGCGATAGACGCTGCCAGACTGAGCGTGAGAGTGTTCCTGGTGTTGAACGAGCCGAACTGGCCGAACCTCCAACTAGCTGAACCCCCCCTACGTTGCGCTTGGGCCTCCTTTTATACTTTCAAGGGGTTACCCACAGGTGGCAATGTAGACTAAAAGGGTAGAAATGGAAAAGGATGCGGTAGGTGCAGCTACCGCTACTGTGGATACAGTGCACCCTACCTAACTCTGACGGCAGGGGACAAGGGCATTAAATGCCTGTCAGAGTCTCCTAAATAGTGCAAAAGGTGACCGTTAGGAGCGCCACCGTTTGCCACGATGGGCTTCTCTTCATCTCCGCTTGCCACCACGTACCCCTAGCTGCACGGCCTCCTGCCACGTGTGCTTGGGAGAGTCCCAAAGCGACACGTTAGCAGGTGTGCTGGAGCGCGGGCACGAAGTGGGGGTTTCCCGCGGCAAGCTCCTTGCCGCGGCCGTCGACTTGTCGCGTCCGGAAGCTTGTCGCTTGCCGGATCTTGCCGGGACGCAGGGCGCATCACGGCAAGCTTTCTTGGTATGCCTTGAGTGGTCTTCCCGGCAAGCTCCTCTTGCCGGGGTCTTGTCTCTTCCCGGCAAGATCCTCTTGCCGGGGCCTTGGTTGGCCTTCCCGGCAAGCTCCTCTTGCCGGGGTCTTGGTTGGCCTTGCCGGCAAGCTCCTCTTGCCGGGGTCTTGGTTTGAGTACTTTGTTCTTGAATGGTCTTCAAGGGAACCACGGAGGGTCTTGGCGGTCACCCGGCAAGCCTTGCCGCGGGGCGCTGCAACTGCCCGTGCATGAGTTCGGGATACTAGGGTACCCCTACTCTAGTACACCGACAGGAGCCCCCGGGCCTGGGCCATACACGGTGCCGAGCGCTGTTGGGCCAGGCCCAAAACAGTGCACGGGCACGCGCGGCCTAGGTCACACCGCATATCTCTCCGCTCCCACCGCGCACGCCCAGAACGGCATGCGTCAAACGCGGCGTCGTGGGTGAGATCGTGGGTGGCGTGCGTGGGGCTAAGCCCCCCGAGCATGCGTCAGGCCACGATGATGGGGATGGTTCACGCCCTCCTCCCTAAACGGAGGTAGGTGTGGGGGCGTGGTGCATTTACTGGATGGGGCCGGTGCACGGTTTTCGGGACGTCCACTCCCCGCGCCAGAGATGTTGGGGGGATGCTGATTCCACCAACACCTATGGGGACAGGGCCCCTTTCAGTTCGGTGGGGGGCGGAGAGCGCACAAAGAGCGGATCGAGGCGGTGCACGCGGGCGATTTTTACCCAGCTTCGGGCCGCACGGATGCGTAAAACCCTACTGCTGCTTGTTTGTGTGTATTGGGTTCTTGCTCAGGAGCGATGAACGGTGCCAAACTGAGCGTGAGAGTGTTCCTGGTGTTGAACGAGCTGAACTGGCCGAACCTCCAACTAGCTGAACCCCCCCCCTACGTTGCGCTTGGGCCTCCTTTTATACTTTCAAGGGGTTACCCACAGGTGGCAACGTAGACTAAAAGGGTAGAAATGGAAAAGGATGCGGTAGGTGCAGCTACCGCTACTGTGGATACAGTGCACCCTACCTAACTCTGACGGCAGGGGACAAGGGCATTAAATGCCTGTCAGAGTCTCCTAAACAGTGCAAAAGGTGACCGTTAGGAGCGCCACCGTTTGCCACGATGGGCTTCTCTTCATCTCCGCTTGCCACCACGTACCCCTAGCTGCACGGCCTCCTGCCACGTGTGCTTGGGAGAGTCCCAAAGCGACACGTTAGCAGGTGTGCTGGAGCGCGGGCACGAAGTGGGGGTTTCCCGCGGCAACCTCCTTGCCGCGGCCGTCGTCTTGTCGCGTCTGGAAGCTTGTCGCTCGCTGGATCTTGCCGGGACGCAGGGCGCATCACGGCAAGCTTTCTTGGTATGCCTTGAGTGGTCTTCCCGGCAAGCTCCTCTTGCCGGGGTCTTGTCTCTTCCTGGCAAGATCCTCTTGCCGGGGCCTTGGTTGGCCTTCCCGGCAAGCTCCTCTTGCCGGGGTCTTGGTTGGCCTTGCCGGCAAGCTCCTCTTGCCGGGGTCTTGGTTTGAGTACTTTGTTCTTGAATGGTCTTCAAGGGAACCACGGAGGGTCTTGGCGGTCACCCGGCAAGCCTTGCCGCGGGGCGCTGCAACTGCCCGTGCATGAGTTCGGGATACCAGGGTACCCCTACTCTAGTACACCGACAGGTTGCCTCCCAACAAGCGCTATCGTTTAACGCCCCTAGCTAGGCATGATGATTTCAACGATGCTCACATAAAAGATAAGAATTGTAACATAAAGAGAGCATCATGAAGAATATGACTAGCACATTTAAGTCTAACCCACTTCCTATGCATAGGGATTTTGTGAGCAAACAACTTATGGGAACAAGAATCAACTTGCATAGGAAGGTAAAACAAGCATAACTTCCGGATTTTAAACACATAGAGAGGAAACTTGATATTATTGCAATTCCTACAAGCATATATTCCTCCCTCATAATAATTTTCAGTAGCATCATGAATTAATTCAACAATATAACTATCGCATAAAGCATTCTTTTCATGATCTACAAGAATAGAGATTTTATTACTCTCCACATAAGCAAATTTCTTCTCATGAATAGTAGTGGGAGCAACCTCAACAAAATAACTATCATGTGAGGCATAATCCAATTGAAAGTTAAAATCATGATGACAAGTTTCATGGATATCATTGTTCTTTATAGCATACATGTCATCACAGTAATCATCATAGATAGGAGGCATGCTTTCATCATAATAAATTTGCACATCAAAACTTAGGGGACTAAAAATATCATCTTCATCAAACATAGCATCCCCAAGCTTGTGGCTTTGCATATCATTAGCATCATGGATATTCAAAGAATTCATACTAACAACATTGCAATCATGCTCATCATTCAAAGATTTAGTGCCAAACATTCTAATGCATTCTTCCTCTAGCAATTGAGCACAATTATCGGAATCCTTATTTTCACGGAAGACATTAAAAAGACAAAGCATATGAGGTACCCTTAATTCCTTTTTTGTAGTTTTCTTTTATAAACTAAACTAGTGATAAAACAAGAAACAAAAAGATTCGATTGCAAGATCTAAAGATATACCTTCAAGCGCTAACCTCCCCGGCAACGGCGCCAGAAAAGAGCTTGATGTCTACTAGACAACCTTCTTCTTGTAGACATTGTTGGGCCTCCAAGTGCAGAGGTTTGTAGGACAGTAGGAAATTTCCCTCAAGTGGATGACCTAAGGTTTATCAATCCGTGGGAGGCGTAGGATGAGGATGGTCTCTCTCAAGCAACCCTGCAACCAAATAATAAAGAGTCTCTTGTGTCCCGAACACACCCAATACAATGGTAAATTGTATAGGTGCACTAGTTCGGCGAAGAGATGGTGATACAAGTGCAATATGGTTGATAGATATGGGTATTTGTAATATGAAAATATAAAAACAGCAAGGTAACTAATGATAAAAGTGAGCACAAACGGTATTGCAGTGCGTTGAAACAAGGCATAGGGTTCATACTTTCACTAGTGCAAGTTCTCTCAACAATAATAACATAATTGGATCATATAACTATCCCTCAACACGCAACAAAGAGTCATTCCAAAGTCACTAATAGCGGAGAACAAACGAAGAGATTATGGTAGGGTACGAAACCACCTCAAAGTTATCCTTTCTGATCGATCTATTCAAGAGTCCGTAGTAAAATAACACGAAGCTATTCTTTCCGTTCAATCTATCCTAGAGTTCGTACTAGAATAACACCTTAAGACACAAATCAACCAAAACCCTAATGTCACCTAGATACTCCAATGTCACCACAAGTATCCATGGGTATGATTATACGATATGCATCACACAATCTCAGATTTATCTATTCAAACCAACACAAAGTACTTCAAAGAGTGCCCCAAAGTTTCTACCGGAGAGTCAAGAGGAAAACGTGTGCCAACCCCTATGCATAGGTTCATTGGCGGAACCCGCAAGTTGATCACCAAAACATACATCAAGTGAATCACGTGATATCCCATTGTCACCACAGATACACACATGCAAGACATACATCAAGTGTTCTCAAATCCTTAAAGACTCAATCCGAAAAGATAACTTCAAAGGGAAAACTCAATACATCACAAGAGAGTAGAGGGGGAGAAACATCATAAGATCCAACTATAATAGCAAAGCTCGCAATACATCAAGATCGTACCACCTCAAGAACACGAGAGAGAGAGAGAGAGAGAGATCAAACACATAGCTACTTGTACATACCCTCAGCCCCGAGGGAGAACTACTCCCTCCTCGTCATGGAGAGCACCGGGATGATGAAGATGGCCACCGGAGAGGGATTCCCCCCTCTGGCAGGTTGTCGGAATGGGTCTAGATTGGTTTTCGATGGCTACGGAGGCTTCTGGCGGAGGAACTCCTGATCTATTGTGTTCCACGAAGTTTTTAGGGTATATGGGTATATATAGGAGGAAGAAGTGCGTCGGTGGATCTCTGGGCTGTCCACGAGGCAGGGGCGCGCCTAGGGGGGTGGGCGTGCCCCCCACCCTCGTGGTCAGCCCGGGACTCTCCTGGTCCATCTCCGATACTCCGTGGGCTTCTTCTGGTCCAAAAGTAAGTTCCGTGAAGTTTCAGGTCAATTGGACTCCGTTTGATTTTCCTTTTCTGCGATACTCTAAAACAAGGAAAAACAGAAAACTGGCACTGGGCTCTAGGTTAATAGGTTAGTCCCAAAAATCATATAAATAGCATATAAATGCATATAAAACTTCCAAGGTTGATAATATAATTGTGTGGAACAATAAAAAATTATAGATACGTTGGAGACGTATCAGCGGTCTTGCTGGTCTTGTTTTACCATTGTCGAAATGTCTTGTAACCAGGATTCCGAGTCTGACCGGGTTATCCCAGGAGAAGTAATATCCTTCGTTGATCATGAGAGCTTGTGATGAGCTAAGTTGGGACACCCCTGCAGGGTATAAACTTTCGAGAGCCGTGCCCGCGGTTATGTGGCTGATGGGAATTTGTTAATATCCGGTTGTAGAGAACTTGACACTTAACTTAATTAAAATGCATCAACCGCGTGTGTACCCATGATGGTCTCTTTTTGGCCGAGTTCAAAAAGTGAACACGGTTTGGGTTATGTTTGAACGTAAGTAGTTTCAGGATCACTTCTTGATCACTTCTAACTTCACGACCATTGCGTAGCTTCTCATCTTACTCTTATTTGCGTATGTTAGCCACCATATTCTCTTAGTGCTTGCTGCAACTCCACCTCATTATCCTATCCTACCCATAAGCTTAAATAGTCTTGATCTCGCGGGTTTTGAGATTGCTGAGTGCTTATGACTCACGGATACTTCCAAACCAGTTGCAGGTGCCAATGATACCAGTGCAGGTGACACAACCGAGCTCAAGTGGGAGCTCGATGAAGACCTTGGTCGTTGTTATGTGTCTTTCTGGATGATCAGTAGTGGTGCCCAGTTGGGACGATCGGGGATCTAGCATTTGGGGTTGTCTTCTTTTATTTCGGTTCCGTAGTCGGACCTTGATCGTAACCTAGATGATGTACGTTTAACTTGTTATTTGTGTGACGTGGCAATTGTAAGCCAACTCTTTATCCCTTTCTTATTCAGTACATGGTATTGTGTGAAGATTACCCCTCTTGCGACAAAACCACAATGCGGTTATGCCTCTAAGTCGTGCCTCGACACGTGGGAGATATAGCCGCATCGTGGGTGTTACAAGTTGGTAATCAGAGCCACCCCGAGTTAGGAGCCCCCTGCTTGATCAAATCGCTGACGTTGTTGAGTCTGGAACAAAATGTTTTGAGTGTT
Source organism: Triticum dicoccoides (assembly GCF_002162155.2). Taxonomy (NCBI): domain Eukaryota; kingdom Viridiplantae; phylum Streptophyta; class Magnoliopsida; order Poales; family Poaceae; genus Triticum; species Triticum dicoccoides. The sequence goes on along the minus strand of NC_041382.1, from coordinate 214,397,602 downwards.
AGGATTATATATATCGAAGAGTTGGATTCTTTTTACTCCTCAGTCCTTTCGTCGCTCTAGTGAGGCCTCCTTACGTAGATGTTTTGACTTTCCTCTCCTCTATTTTCACTAAAAAAATTAGGATCACGCGGGTATCTTGGGATCGTTCTGATATTCTTGTGACAAGAACATTGTTCTTGGTGCCTCAGGACATTTAGGGGTTGTGGCAGTGTCCCGGGGAGTTGAGCTCTGAGGTGTTGTCATCACAATTTTATCATTGCAGTTCTGGAATACCTGAGTTCACCGACATTGAAAATCTCTTGTATGCAGTTGTTGGTGAGATAACCTCGATGCCACCCAGTACTGAGGCGGGAGTTCGGGAGTATTTCCATAGCTCATATAACGGATGCTTTTCGAAGGTTGAGGTACACGATTTTCGGAGTTTTCTTGGTTATGTGTTGATGGATGGATACAGTTGAAGCATAGGGCTTGTTAGTTGTGTGATATATATTGTGCCTCCCTGTATCCCCAACACCAGATTGCATAACCAGAAAGTTTCGAGAGTTAATAGGTGGGAATTCAAGTATCACGTAGGATATCTTTCCAACAGACACATGATAGGATATGGGGTATATCATATGTTTGTTTTTGGCTTATTCCGCAAGCCAAATCCTTTGTTTTGTTTTGAGTTATGGTATTCGAGTTACTTCAATGTCAAGTGTTGATTCCATACCTCATTCTAAGTGGTGTTCTCATGTGTCTATGGGAGTGCTAATCCTTCTTGTTCATCGAGATTGTCTTGTCAATTCTTTTTCAACTGGTGTTTTCATCTTCAAGTTATTCCATCCACTTCATCCTTGTAAGATCAACTCTCATCTTCTCAATGGTGTCGTTTCCCCATCCCCATTTATTTTCTTTCCCACCCTCCCGCCCTTTGTGTTCACGGAGTCTGAAGTCACTAATCGACTATCCTTTTATTCATGCCGAATGGTCATGCCAATTCTTTTCCATCCGAAGTGCTCCTCTTCAAGTGGATCCGATCATTTTCAACATCCGCAAGATCAAATCTAAGTTTTCTCATTGGTGTTTGTGTCATCCGTCCCAAGTTGTCTTTGTTTTCCCCGCCATCCCACCCTTTTCTTCAAGGACTCATATTTCTTATTCAAGTATCCTTTTATTGATGGGAAGTCTCTCCATTCTTTTCTGTCAATGTTCTTATCCGGTGATTCTCAGGAAGATACTAACGTAGCTTCAAGTTATCATTCTTCGTTCTCTTTTCTTTTCCGGTGGATTCAATTCAAGCTTCAGTGTTGAGCATATTCCTTTCATTTTCCCAATGCTTTCTCACGCCGGTGGACCTCTCAACCATCCACTTCTTGCCATTCATTTGTTCTGGAGTACTGAAGATATCTCAAGAGATTCGTGTTTTCATTCCTAATCCGTTCAAGATATCTCGAGGTTGTTATCTCTTTGAAGCCATTTAATTCAACCGTCGCAATCTGTCTTTTAAATCGTTCAACGGTGTATCTTTTGAGTGGGACCTAACCCACATGCCTTTTCCCAGGATCTTACCAGACTCTTCTAATTTTCCCGGAGCTATTCCCAAATTCTTTTCTAAGTTTGACGTAAGAATGAATTTCCATCAGTCATACGTCTTTCTCTAAGATCTTTTAAATTATTTTCATCGTTGGTTCAACCTTTCTATTCTTCATTCTGGAGTGACTGAACAATTCATGGTGGCGTTTCTCGTCGCCATTCTTGAATTTTGAAGACCGAAGAGGAATTTATCCTAAATCTTGGTCCGTTCTCTTGAAGATTCATGGTTCTAGTTTCATGCCTTCCTCATAATTGTTCATTGATACGTCTCCAACGTATCTATAATTTTTGATTGTTCCATGCTATATTATATTCTGTTTTGGACATTATTGGGATTTATTATACACTTTTATATTATTTTTGGGACTAACCTATTTACCGGAGGCCCAGCCCAGAATTGTTGTTTTTTGTGCCTATTTTAGGGTTTCAGAGAAAAAGAATATCAAACGGAGTCCAAACGGAATGAAACCTTCGGGAACGTGATTTTCGGAACGAACTTGATCCAGAGGACTTGGACCCTACGTCAAGACATCAACCAGGAGGCCACGAGGTACGGGGGCGCGCCTACCCCCCCAGGCGCGCCCTCCACCCTCGTGGGCCCCCTGTTGCTCCACCGACATACTCCTTCCTCCTATATATACCTACGTACCCCAAACTACCAGATACGGAGCCAAAACCCTATATATACCTACGTAACTTTCTGTATCCATGAGATCCCATCTTGGGGCCTGTTCCGGAGCTCCGCCGGAGGGGGCATCGATCACGGAGGGCTTCTACATCAACACCATAGCCCCTCTGATGAAGTGTGAGTAGTTTACCTCAGACCTAAGGGTCCATAGTTATTAGCTAGATGGCTTCTTCTCTCTTTTTGGATCTCAATACAAAGTTCTCCCCCTCTCTTGTGGAGATCTATTCGATGTAATCTTCTTTTCCAGTGTGTTTGTTGAGACCGATGAATTGTGGGTTTATGATCAAGTTTATCTATGAACAATATTTGAATCTTCTCTAAATTCTTTTATGTATGATTGGTTATCTTTGCAAGTCTCTTCGAATTATCAGTTTGGTTTGGCCTACTAGATTGATCTTTCTTGCAATGGGAGAAGTGCTTAGATTTGGGTTCAATCTTGCGGTGTCCATTCCCAGTGACAATAGGGGCAGCAAGGCACGTATTGTATTGTTGCCATCGAGGATAACAAGATGGGGTTTCTATCATATTGCATGAGTTTATCCCTCTAAATCATGTCATCTTGCTTACAACGTTACTTTGTTCTTATGAACTTAACACTCTAGATGCATGTTGGATAGCGGTCGATGTGTGGAGTAATAGTAGTAGATGCAGGCAGGAGTTGGTCTACTTGTCTCGGACGTGATGCCTATATACATGATCATACCTAGATATTCTCATAACTATGCTCAGTTCTGTCAATTGCTCAACAGTAATTTGTTTACCCATCGTGAATACTTATGCTCTTGAGAGAAGCCACTAGTGAAACCTATGGCCCCCGGTCTATTTTCTGTCATATTAATCTTCCAATACTTTTTATTTTTATTGCCTTTTATTTTACTTTGCATCTTTATCATAAAAATACCAAAAATATTATCTGATCATATCTATCAGATCTCACTCTCGTAAGTGACCGTGTAGGGATTGACAACCCCTTATTGCGTTGGTTGCGAGGATTTATTTGTTTGTGTAGGTGCGAGGGACTCGTGCGCGGCCTCCTATTGGATTAATACCTTGGTTCTCAAAAACTGAGGGAAATACTTACGCTACTCTGCTGCATCACCCTTTCCTCTTCAAGGGAAAACCAACGCAAGTTCTCAAGAGGTAGCAAGAAGGATTTCTGGTGCCGTTGCCGGGGAGGTCTACACAAAAGTCAACATACCAAGCCATCACAAACCCTTATCTCTCGCATTACATTATTTGCCATTTGTCGTGGTTCTAAGTCTGACAGTAGTGTAGGGGGGTAAGTATGGAGAGGCAAGATCTTAGCTATGGAGAAGTTGTAAGCACGCAAGGTTTACGAGTTCAGGCCCTTCTAGGAGGAAGTAATAGCCCTACGTCTCGAAGCCCAGAGGCGGTCGACTGGATTATGTGAGTATGAATTACAGAGGTCTGAACCCTTGTCTCGGAGGAGGGGGTGGCTTATATAGAGTGCGCCAGGACCCCGGCCAGCCCATGTTAGAAAGGGTTCAATGTACATTAAGGCGGGGCGTTACTGGTAACGCTAGTAATAAAGTGCTATAATGACCATAAAAGCTATTTAATGACCGACCGTTAGCGTGCAGAGTGACTTTAGGTCTCCTGGCCGTCGAGTGGTTGGATCTTGGTCGAGTGATTGCTTCTTGGTCGAGTGTCTTCGAGTCTGTCGAGTGGAACACCTCCAAGTCGATTGAAAGGTGATTTCTTCTAGAGATGTCCTTGGGTAGGGCAGTTAGGACAGGTCCATGACCCCACCCTAGGTACATAGCTTCACCATTAGCCCCCGAATGGATCGAGGTTTGAGTGGGGAAGGAGTTGAGAACTTCTCCGACTCGTTTTTCATGCCGCGAGCACATCTTGTTTCGGATTAACGGACCTGAGTGATGACAACAACTTCCTTTTCAGTCGCCTTGATCCATTCTTAATTCTTCATCGAGTGAATTTCTTTACTTGTAAGGCTCCGAGTGACGGTGCGGAGGAGATCTTTGGTCTGACAAGTTGTTTGCTGCCCGCAGATTTCGTGCGATCCGAATTTTGGGAAGCGCGCGGGACGAGGGAGGCTGCAGTAATCGGATGGGATAGAGCGGAGCCGCCCCGATCCCTGCGCCACCTTTTTCGCCATGTATCACGCGCGCGATCGTTACGGGATTTGACAGAGCCACCTGGGCCTACCCGTCAGCCACTCGGAAGCGGCCTCATATAAGGCGTTGGGCTGGAGTCTCTTGAACAGTGTGTTCCTGTTTCCTCTTCCCTTCTTCACGCACCTCCGCTGCGCTCATTCTCGCCCCAGCATCACCACTCCGTATGCGTCTCGCCGGCGACAATGGGGAAGGAGAAGACGGCGGCTCTGGAGCGGTCAAAGAAGGCGACGGCGAGGTCGAAGGGGAAGGCGACCAGCCGGGGCGGATCTTCCTCGCGGACTGGCCTGCCGAAGGGCTGGATCCAGGGCGACTGGATCCACTTGAGGATTACCCAAGAAGACCTCGATGACCTGGCCGAAGGGGGGTTGATCCCCTATGACTCGGCGCGGCTCCCGGGGAAGGAATCTGAGCCGCAACCTCGGGAGGGTGAGCGTGTCCTTCTTGCCACCCACGTCGACCGTGGATTTTCTTTGCCTCCTCACCCTTTCTTTCGAGGGTTCCTGAACTTCTTTGGGGCACAACTCCACCATTTTACCCCCAACTCAATCGTTTATCTCGCCGCTTTCATTTCTTTGTGTGAGAATTTCCTGGGTTGCCGGCCTCACTGGGGTCTTTTTAAGCATATTTTCACTTGTCGCTCCCAGACAGTGAAAAAGGCTAATCCGAGTGACGAGAGGACCCAAGTGATCCAGATGTGTGGGAGCCTTGGCATCCAGACGAGAGGAAAAAGCTCCTTTCCGGCCATGATTCTTCCTGACTCAGTTCGCGGATGGCAGTCGACCTGGTTTTACTGTAAAGACCAGTCGACGCCAGGGCAATCGACTGGCCTCCCTCCCTTTACCATGGACTGAGTGGAGAAACCCTCCCCTTTGAAGGTGCTCCCGGAGGAGAAGGCGCACATGAAGGTGTTGGTCGATCGGGTGGTCCAGCTTATTCGTGACGGAGTCACTGGTATGGATCTCTTGGAGGTCTTCCTTCAACGGCGCATCCAACCTCTTCAAGCTCGAGACCATTCGATGTGGATGTATTCGGGTCTTGAAGACTCCACTCGGATCCATCCAGAGGAGGTCGACGACGACACACTAGAGAAGTGGCTGCCGGGCATTACCGGGAACAAGGACAATCCCAGGGGAGCCAGGAGAGTTCCCCCATTCGACCAGTCTCATGCACCAGAGCAGGTCTGATTCCGAGTTTTTTGCTTGTAATCTGAATTCACTCGCGCAGCTGCCTATATTGCATCGACTGACTTTGCTCTCCTTGCTTTCTTTCAGTCCATTATTGAAATGTATTCAATGCCCAACAGGGAGCAAGAGCAAGTTCTGGAAGGTGAGGCGAGTGGCGGCAACAGTGGCGAGTGGACTTCCGATGGTGAAGGGGATGGAGGAAGCGACAACTCAAGTGATGGAGAAGAAGTCGAGTCGCCCCCTCGCAGGGAGAGGCGATCCAAGCTTGACCAAGAATGGCCGAGTGCCCGCAACAAGGCAACTGCTCAGGCTGGTCAGTCTTCGAAGCGTCCTCAGATCTCTTCACCAACCCCGACTGAGAAGGCGCCAAAGCACCCCAAAGTTGCAGAGCCGAGGACTCGGAAGGCGTTGCCGAAGATCAAGATTGATATCCCCGTCGCCTCCACGTGAGTGTCTCTCTTTGTATTCACTCGACGCTCCGCACTGTTTGTTTTTCTTGTTTTAACTGGATGAACTTTGGAATTGTCAGCGCTGCCACTTCCGGGACCTCAGCTTACAGGGATGATAATGAGGTGATGGAGGATGCGGTCACTTCTAATCCGGGTATGATTTCTGCCATACTATCTTTATTCGGTCGATTCAACTGCAATGTGCATCATTGGGTGACGTGATTTTGGCAATTGAACTTTGCACAGCTCCCAACATTATTGACCTCCCTGATGATGATGAAGAGCCTGAGAGGCCTTTGATGAGGAAGAATATGCGAGCTCCTGTAAGTGAGGCGCTACAGTCGACGCCGAGGGCGGAACCAGTCGTTCAGGACACTGGGGACGTCAATCGGGGTTCTGTTACCTTCGCCGAGCTCATGTCGAGTGCCTTGCCTTCTTCGTCGATTGCTCGGGCCTCTGTCGACCCGCCTTCAGTTTTTGCGACCCATCATGTCCCAGAGGACGAGGTGAATGTTGCTAGGGAAGCCATACGCCAGGCGGGCATTATGATGGAGAAGATGAAGACGGTGCGGGACGCCAGCCAAGCCGCCTATGATGCCAACTCGGCTCTCCAGAGCAACGTTCAGGTTAGTTGGTCGCCGCTTGTTCTGTTAGGATATGCTACCTGAAGATTCTTTCCGAAAATCTTTGCATCTGTACACCCACTGAGTGCGTCGATTGAATTTTTGGACTAGTGGGGGCACGCTGAGTGCACCCACTGGGTGTAGTCCCCGAGACTACGGTGGACTGCTGGCAGTCGACTGTAGTCTTTGTATTTTGCCTAATGTATAAACCAAACCGGTAGTTTGTCTCTTCCACTCGGTCTGGTTGAGTGGGATCAGAACCGGTGGGGGCACGCTAAGTGCACCCACTGGGTGTAGTCCCCGAGACTACGGTGGACTGCTGGCAGTCGACTGTAGTCTAAGTTCTACTTTCTCTCTCTTTTTTTGGACTCGACTTCGGCGGGCCGGTCGAGTGGGATCAGAACCGGTGGGGGCACGCAAAGTGCACCCACTGGGTGTAGTCCCCGAGACTATGGTGGACTGCGGCAGTCGACCGTAGTCTTAGTATTTATTGCCCTTGTTGTTTTTTTTGCTGTAAAAATAACTTCTCCCCGTTGATTTCAGAAATCTTGTGATCTTGGAGCTCGCTTTGCTGACTTGGAGAAGCAGCAGATTTGACTGAACCTTGACTTGGAGCTGGCCAGGACAGAGCTGCAAAAGGTTAGAGACGGTGCCGCTGGTAAGATGAGTTTGTCGACTAGTCAGTTTTAGGCTTGAGTACCCTTCTACTATTTCTGAATCAATCATCATTTCTTTGCAGAAAAACTAAGAGAAGCTCTGGCGAAGAAGGATCAGGATTTGGCTGCTGCTCGTAAGGAGGTTGACGACAAGACCGCTCTAGCCGAACTGAAGCTGGCTTCGGTCGGCCAGTTAGAAGAAGAGAATACCAGGCTGAAGACCGCTCTGAATGACTCCAACAAGGAGTGCTCACGCTGGAAGAAGGCGAATCTCGTCCAGGGCGAGAAAATGGAAGGCATTGCTCGCAGGAGGGATGATCTGGAGAGTTATCTGAGAAGTCTTGCCAAGAAGTTGTTCATCAAGCTTGAAGGTGCACATTCTGTTTCGACTGATTTTTTTTGTGTCGACTCAGTGTACGAAAATTGACTTATCCTTGGATCGTGAATGCAGAGTTTTGCCAGAACTTTGAAGAGGAGACTGGGCGGATCGAACCAGGTTTGGATCCAATCAACTCTCCCATGAAAGATGAAACTGCCATGAATCTGCTCCGTCTGGAATCTCGCATCGACAGTGCCGTGGACTACTTGGCTCAACTGAAGGTCGCCATGTCACAGATTGACCCGGCACTTTGGCCAGAGGCTGTGCTCCAAAATGATCTTGAGTCCCCGATGACTCGACTAAATGAAATCCCAGACCGAGTGCAGGAGTGGAAGAAGTTTGCTGCTCGGTGTGGCGTTGACGTGGCTCTGTCTTTGGTTCGTGTCCACTGCAAGGAGGTGCGACAGGACAAACTGGCAGCAATCAAGGTCGCCAACACCCAGAAGCATGACTTCCGAACCTTTATGGAGATTTTCATCACTGCAGCCACTCGGATAGCCGACGGCGTCGACCTGGATGAGTTCGTCGAGCCTGCCATCCCTCCTCCCGCGGAGTGAACAAACTCTTATGTCCCACCTTAAATTTGCCTCGGAATGCCAAGTGGTTTTTGTAACCGTTCAACTTTTTCAGGCTGCATGCCCGAGTACTTCGATCTGTGATCTGGAACCTTTAGAATTTACCTGAACTTGGTATACCGTTGAATATCTTTATGAATCTCTTGCTGAGTGAACCCATTCTTCATTCGAGACAACTTTTCTATTCGCAGCGCAGCTCCGAAGGAGAGGGAAGCAGTCGACCCATGTCTTGTATTTGTGGCGAAGCTCCCCAGGGGAAGGGACGGTCGACCCACACCCTGTTACTGCAGAGTGGGACGAAGCGCACATTGTATTTGTAGCGAAGCTCTCCAGGAGAAGGTGGCAGTCGACCCGCACTTCGTTACTGTAGAGCGGGATGAATCGCGCATTGTATTTGTGGCGAAGCTCCCCAGGAGAAGGTGGCAGTCGACCTGCCCCTTGTCGTCCTTGAAGATTGAGATGTGTTTCGTACTTAGGCGAGTTCTGGACTGCAGATAAGCTCCCGAGTGGGAGGATTGCTCTCCACTTGGTAGGATTTTTTCAAACTTAGGCGAGTGCCAGACTGCAGCTAAGTCTCTAAGTGAGAGAACTTAGGCGAGTACTGGACTGCAGCTAAGCCCCCGAGTGGGAGGATTGCTCTCCACTCGGTAGGATTTTTTCAAACTTAGGCGAGTACCCGACTGCAGCTAAGTCTCTAAGTGAGAGAACTTAGGCGAGTACTGGACTGCAGCTAAGCCCCCGAGTGGGAGGATTGCTCTCCACTCGGTAGGATTTTTTCAAACTTAGGCGAGTGCCGGGCTGCAGCTAAGTCTTTAAGTGAGAGAACTTAGGTGAGTACTGGACTGCAGCTAAGCCCTCGA
>NC_041382.1:214367574-214388069 GCF_002162155.2 Triticum dicoccoides | reverse complement strand
TGGGAGGATTGCTCTCCGCTTGGTAGGATTTTTTCAAACTTAGGCGAGTGCCGTACTGCAGCTAAATCTCTAAGTGAGAGAACTTAGGCGAGTACTGGACTGCAGCTAAGCCCCCGAGTGGGAGGATTGCTCTCCACTCGGTAGGATTTTTTTTGAACTTAGGCGAGTGCCGGACTGCAGCTAAGTCTCTAAGTGAGAGAACTTAGGCGAGTACTGGACTGCAGCTAAGCCCCCGAGTGGGAGGATTGCTCTCCACTCGGTAGGATTTTTTCAAACTTAGGCGAAACGGATTCGCAGCTAAGTCCCCGAGTGGGAGGCTGGCTTGCCACTCGGTAGGAAACTGTTTTTACAAACTTAGGCGAAGCGGATTCGCAGCTAAGCCACCCACTAGGGGATTTCTTACGCAAACAAAAACAATAATAATCGCTAGGAAAATTATAACGCTCTTGTCTTTGATAAATAAACTACAGGAGTTTTTCTTATTACATCTCATCCGAGTGAGAATTTAAGTATAAAAGGGGCGGAGTAGATCCGCATTCCAGGCTCGTGGCTCATCAATCTGGCGATCGACATTGTAGAGGTGGTATGCTCCATTGTGGAGGACTCTGGTGACTATGAAGGGGCCTTCCCAAGTAGGAGCGAGCTTGTGTGGTTTCTGCTGATCCACTCGGAGGACTAAGTCTCCTTCTTGGAAGGCTCGGTTCTTCATGTTTGTGGCATGGAATCGATGCAAGTATTGCTGATAGATGGTCGATCGAATCAAGGCCAGTTCTCTTTCTTCTTCTAGGAGGTCGACTGCGTCCTGCCGGGCTTGTTCTGCTTCATCTTCTGAGTAGAGCTCGACTCTAGGAGCGTTGTGAAGCAGGTCAGTCGGTAAGACTGCCTCGGCTCCATAGACCAGAAAGAATGGGGTTCTTCCGGTCGATTCGGGGTTGTCCTCAATCCCCAAAGGACTGATGGAAGCTCGTCGACCCATGCACCTGCTGCGTGCTTGAGATCGCGCATCAATCAGGGTTTCAGTCCTTTGAGAATTAGGCCGTTTGCCCTTTCTGCTTGCCCATTCGACTGGGGGTGAGCGACCGAAGCATAGTCGACCCGAGTGCCCTGAGAGGCGCAAAAGGCCCTGAATGTGTCGGAATCGAAGTTTGACCCGTTGTCAGTGATGATGCTGTGTGGAACTCCATATCTGAATATCAACTCTCTGATGAAACTAATAGCGGTGCAAGCATCAAGATTCTTGATAGGCTTGGCTTCAATCCATTTGGTGAACTTGTCGACTGCTACCAGCACATGAGTGAAGCCGCTCCTGCCTGTTCTCAGTGGCCCAACCATGTCCAGCCCCCAAACAATGAAAGGCCAGATGAGTGGAATGGTTTTCAGGGATGACGCGGGCTTGTGCGGCATATTGGAGTAATACTGACATCCTTCACATTTGTCGACTATCTCTTTTGCCATCTCATTGGCTCTCGGCCAGTAGAACCCCGCTCGGTATGCTTTAGCCACAATGGTCTGAGAGGACGCATGATGACCACAGGTCCCTGAGTGGATATCGTTAAGGATCATCTGACCTTCTTCTGGTGTAATACACTTCTGGCCGACCCCAGTCGCGCTTTCTCTATATAACTGCCCCTTTATGACTGTAAAGGCCTTGGATCGACGGACGATCTGTCGAGCCTCTTCTTCGTCTTCTGGGAGTTCTTTCCTTAGGATGTACGCGATGTACGGTTCTGTCTAGATGGGAGTGATAACCAAGACTTCCATGATCAGGTCGACCACAGCTGGAACTTCAACTTCAGTCGGGTCCGTGGCGCTTTTTGGTTGCGGGGCCTCTTCAGTGAAGGGATCCTCCTGGACTGATGGTGTGTGGATGTGTTCCAAAAACACATTGCTGGGAATGGCTTCTCTTTTGGAACCTATTTTTGCCAGATCATCAGCTGCTTGATTTTTCAGTCGGGGTATGTGATGAAGCTCTAACCCCTCGAATTTCTTCTCCAGCTTTCTCACTGCATTGCAATAACCAGTCATGGCTGGACTTATGACGTCCCATTCCTTCATCACTTGATTGACCACCAAATCTGAGTCGCCATAAACCATGAGGCGACGGACGCCGAGTGAAATGGCCATGTGCAACCCATACAAAAGTGCTTCGTATTCTGCCTTGTTGTTAGAGGAATCAAAGTGGATTTGAAGAACATATCTGAGGTTATCTCCTCTGGGGGAGACCAACACCACTCCGGCGCCAGAACCATTTAGCATCTTGGAACCGTCAAAGAACATGGTCCAATGCTCCGAGTGAACCTGAGTCGGCAGTTGTTGTTCAATCCACTCGGCGACGAAATCCGCGATTGCCTGGGACTTGATAGCTTTCTTTGCCTCAAACTTGATATCTAGAGGAAGGAGTTCAATAGCCCATTTAGCCACTCGACCAGTTGCGTCCCTGTTATGCAAGATCTCTGACAACGGAGCGTCGCTGATGACTGTAATGGAATGATCAGAGAAGTAGTGGGCAACTTTCTTTGTGGTCGTGTAAATCCCATATACGAGCTTTTGATAATGAGGATATCTTTGCTTCGAAGGGGTCAAGACTTCAGAAATATAATACACTCGGCGCTGAACTTTGAAGGTTTTCCCTTCTTCTTCCCGCTCGACCGTAAGTACCGTACTGCCGACTTGTCCTGTGGCTGCAATGTAAAGCAGCAAAGGCTCCTTGCTGATTGGGGCAGCAAGCACCGTCTGGGTGGAGAGCAGCGCTTTGAGCTCTGCGAACGCTGCGTCAGCTTCAGGAGTCCACTCGAACTTGTCAGACTTCTTCATCAATCGGTAAAGAGGTAATGCCTTTTCACCGAGACGAGATATGAATCGACTTTGGGCGGCCAAGCAACCAGTCAGCTTCTGAACATCGTGCACTCGCACAGGACTTTTCATTCGGAGTATAGTACCGACTTTTTCTGGATTGGCGTCGATTCCCCGTTCAGAAATGAGAAAACCGAGTAACTTTCCACCAGGAACCCCGAATGTGCATTTTGATGGATTAAGCTTGATATCAAACCTTCTGAGGTTGGCAAAGGTTTCAGCAAGGTCAGTCAGCAGGTCGGAACCCTTCCGTGACTTGACCACAATATCATCCATGTACGCCTCCACATTCCGACTGATTTGGGTGAGCAAACACTTCTGAATCATCCTCATGAATGTGGCTCCGACATTCTTGAGGCCAAATGGCATGGTAACATAACAGAAGCACCCGAATGGAGTGATGAAAGCTGTTTTGATCTCGTCAGGCCCATATTACCCGGAATAGGCGTCTAAAAAAGACATTCGCTCACATCCCGCAGTCGCGTCAACTATCTGGTCGATGCGGGGGAGAGGAAAAAATGATCTTTCGGGCAGGCCCGATTGATATGTTTAAAGTCAATGCACATGCGAAGTGACTTGTCCTTCTTGGGGACCATGACAACATTGGCGAGCCACTCGGAGTGGTAGATTTCTCGGATGAACTCCGCCGCTAAGAGCCGAGCCACCTCTTCGCCAATGGCCTTTCTCTTCTGGACGGCGGACCGTCGGAGATGTTCCTTGACAGGTTTTACTTTTGAGTCGACTCTTAGGCGGTGCTCAGCCAGCTCCCTGGGAAAACCCGGCATGTCAGAGAGCTTCCATGCAAAAATGTCCCAGTTCTCACGGAGGAACTGGATGAGCGCTTCTTCCTATTTGGAGCTGAGTGTTGTCGAGATATGAGTTGGAGCAACGCTGGGGTCGGTCGGGTGGATGTGAGCTGTCTTCGTATCGCCAGTCGATTGAAAAGCTGACTCTGTAGCGGGCTTCTTGGCTCGCAACAAATCACTCTGGTCTGCAGTCTTCTGGTATTCCTGCAACTCCACCACTGCCATCTGAGCATCGGCGATCTTCGAACCTTTCTGAAAACATTCTTCCGCTTTCTTCCGATTGCCCGTAATAGTGATCACACCTTTGGGGCCAGGCATCTTCAATTTGAGATACACATAACACGGTCGGGCCATGAAGCATGCATAAGCCGGCCTGCCCAAAATAGCGTGGTAGGCACTCTGGAAGTCTACAACTTCAAATGTCAACTTCTCTTTGCGGTAATTCTTGGAATCACCAAAAACCACATCAAGAGCAATCTGGCCGAGTGATTCAGCCTTCTTCCCAGGAATGACCCCATGGAAACTCATGTTGCTGGCACTGAGTCTGGACATCGGAATGCCCATCCCTTGCAACGTCTCAGCGTACAATATGTTCAAACCACTGCCACCATCCATCAGGACTTTGGTCAGTCGAGTGCCTTCAACAACTGGGTCGACCACCAAGGCTTGCCTCCCAGGGGTGGGGATGTGCATTGGGTGGTCATACTGGTCGAATGTTATGGCAGTCTGAGACCATTTCAAATAACTTGGTGTCGCCAGAGCAACCATATTCACCTCTCGGTTAATAACTTCTAGTCGACTTTTGCTTTCAACATCGGCAAAAATCATCAGAGTGGAATTGACCTAAGGGTATCCGTCGTCACTGTCTTCTTTATCCTCGACCTTGTCCGACTCCTTTTCCTTACCTTTGGGCTGCTTGCTCTAGAACTGCTGGATCAAGAGTCGACACTGTCGAGTGGTATGTTTCGGGTAAATGAAATTACCCTCTTCATCTTTCTTTGTGTGGACGAGACATGGCAAGTCCAACACATCATTTCTGTCCTGGTCTTTAACCTTTTTGGGGTTCCAAGGCCCTTTAGGTTTCCCTTTAAACTTTCCTTGGGTTAAAGCCAAAGCTTCCCCGGGAGCCGCTGGCTCGGCTTTCCGCTTCTGTTTCCGATTGGAATTGCCTCCGGTTTCTTGGGTGACTGACTTGAGCTTGCCACTCCTGAGTCGATCCTCATCTTCGCCATTAGCGTACTCGGTGGCAATCTCCATGATCCGATTCAGGGACATATCCCCGGTTCGACCGAATTTCAAATTCAGTTCTCTGTACTTGACGCCTTCCTTGAAGGCACAAACTGCTTGGTGGCCAGGCACATTCTCCACCGAGTGATGTAACGTGATCCACCTCTGGATGTAATCCCTCAAAGTTTCATTCGGCTTCTTTACGCAAGACCGCAGTTCCGTCAGCCCTGCCGGTCGCTTGCACGTGCCTTCAAATGTGGTGACGAACACTCGGGAGAGATCCTCCCAAGTGTAAATGCTGCTAGGTGCTAACTGGTTCAGCCACGCTTTGGCCGAGCCCTCCAACATGAGAGGCAGGTGCTTCATGGCCACTTCATCATTGCCGCCGCCGATCTGGACGGCACTCGGTAGTCCTCAAGCCAAGTATCGGGCTTGGACTCGCCAGTGAACTTGCTGACTCCAGTCGCCAACCTGAAGTTGGGAGGAATCACAGCGGCCCTGATGGCTCTACTAAAGCACTCTGGCCCCAAAACATGTACTCTGCTGCTGGTAGGTGCATCTCTGTCGTGACCTTCTCGGTGAGCCCTGTTCCTGTCGACCAAACCCTAGACAAGAATGGATCTTGCGTCAAAGCCTAGCCCTCTGGGGTCGACTGGAATCCTTCGCCCACCACTATGAGGGCGCATGTCATCCTGCTGGGGAGGCACATACGACCCGCTCCTCGAGGAAGGCGTGGGCACTCGACATCGACCGTCACGATCGATTCGGTGATCATACTGCTCATGATTCCCATATTGGTCACGCCGGTCTCCACGTCCCTCACACCTCGGGGGCGATCTTGGGCTGTGAGCCGACTGGACTGTGTCCGCGGCAACGGATCTGCTGTGAATCCTGTTCCGCGACTGAGAAACAATGGAATTCTGATCTCCTGCTGCCCGGAGTAGCGCTCGGATCTGTAGCAAGCCTCTGCCAGCCTCCGACTGGGAAGGCTGAATCGACTCCGCTATACGGGCCGCAGTTGCTAAATTCTGAATTGGAGTTCGATATACCTGCGGGTGCGGGAAGAGCTGACGTCGACTGGATTCGGGAACCCGTTGTCGCGCACGCTTGTCGAGTGCTCACTGAAGGTTCTCCAGTCGAGTGCGCTCGGCCAAGTTTGCCAGGCGCGCGTCCTCCAAGGCGTGAGCCTCGGGGGTTTCTCCAACGATAGGAGTGTGCAGTGCATCCATGTTCCGGCGGCGAAGTTCTTCTCTCTGCAGCGACATGAGAGGCTCGGGAAGATACTCCTCATGGAGACGCGACGGGTCGCCTCCACCCGCGCCTCCGTCGGTGCGGGGAAAACCAGGGGGACTGGGTGGTCCATCGACCATCAGAACCTCCGCCGTCGGATCGCTGCTGTCGCACTCGGATGCGGTCTCTGCGGAGCCAATTGAACAGGCCGTAGAGGGATTCGTCGGGCTCGATCGCCGCGACTTGAGGGGTGGCCGACTGACGTGCCACCGCGTGCCTCACCCACCGCTGAAGTCTCGACCAACCGGAGCGCTTGCGCCGGCGGGAAACAAGGAGGGAGGACAACACAGGAGCCAACCGGTAGGGGGTCGACGGTTGCCATAGGAGAACACCGCGGACGGACGCGCTAAAGTGCGTTGCCCCGCGAGCAGGGAGTGCGTCCACGTCGAGCGGAGCCTCCTGGAGCCAAGCAGAGTCGTCGACGATGAACGTGAGCGCGCCAAGACGGATCTCGCGGCCCTCCACCGAAACTGTTGGGGATATTACTACTGGGCGTAAACCGGCCTATCTGGGCTGGGTTAACTTCATCAGTAGTTAATTATGTTAAAACCTAAGAAGGCAGATGAGAGCTCAAGGCCCATAGTCAGTTCAAGGCCTATAGCCGTAAACCGGCGTTGGTATTTAACTTGTATTATAAGTTAGGAATAAGTAGAGACCAAACCGGACACATCTATGAGCCGGTATTGGGACTCTGTGAACCGACGGGCGTCACCCGTGTATATAAGGGGACGACTCGGCGGCGGTTCAAGGACAACAGACAACAACTCGAGACTTAGACGACACTTGTGTCCTCCCTAGTCATCGAAACCCCATCAATTCCATCACAACTAGACGTAGGCTTTTACCTTCATCGAAGGGGCCGAACTAGTATAAACCCTCTTGCGTCCCTGTGTCCGCTTTAACCCCTTCAAGCTAACCCGTTGCGATGGCTCCACGACTAAGTCCTATCTCTAGGACATCTGCCGTGACAAAACCACGACAGTTGGCGCCCACTGTGGGGCTATCGCACGATGGTTTCAAGTTCTTGGAGGGCCACTTCGAAGGACTCGAGGGCTACGTTGTGGGCCGGATGACTAAGAGTCGTCGCGGCAAGGTCTACATAGATGATGCAGGCTGGGGTCCCGAGGCCGGCTCAGTTGAGTACAGGTACCGGGTCCCCTTTGGTGGCATACATGTTTTCATCGGCAAGATCGATGAACCGGGCCCTGAGCCAGACATCTGCACCGACCTCGTCGAAACGGCTCAGCATGCGCGGTCTTCCTGGGTTAAACCGGCCGTGAAGCGTGCCTTCATGGGAGTCATCCATGGAGGAAGTTACGAGGATGGATCGGAATCTTGCGGTGAGACCGTCGTTTATTCCGGCGACGAGTCATCAACCGGAGAAACCGAATCTCTATATCAGCTACAAGATGGCCGGATTGGGGGCTGTTCCGATGGCGACAGTATTCCGGACCCCTCTGATCTACCCAACCGAGTTGGAATATTCATGGCTGGCACACAAGCAGCGCTTCATTCTTTGACCGCTGTGCCAATAACCTCCGGTTCAGTAGCGGCGACAGCTGCAGGGGCAGGAAGCTCCGCAGGCCCGCCGGCTCAAGTTCTATCAGATCTATTTGATGCATTGGCTGTGCTTATGGCAGAAGCTAATCCGACGGATCAGGAAGTCCATAACGCGGAGATTGCAAAGGTGAAGGAACAGATCACCCAGGCCAAGGCGGACCTGGCAGCTGAGAGTGCCAGGATGACCACAGAGCGGGCCGCTTTAGATGCACAAGCCTACAGGCTCATGTTGGACCAAAACGTGTCGCATGAAGTCATGAAGAGGAAGTACCGATCCCGTTTGCCTTCGGTTTTCGAGGCCAGAGACCTTTTCAACACCCCAGGAGCAGGAACCAGTAATCCGCTGGAGGGAAACCAGCCGGAAGCTCCGGGGACCAATGCGCCAGTTCAGCCCCGTCTGATGAATCCGCCTCGTCAAAACACTGTTATACCTCAGGCTGTTTCAACACCTCCGGGTCACTACTCCAACCCAATGGACAATCTCGTTGCTGCTGCTGCACGGCAAGACGCTTTGGACCTGTTGGATGAAGAACGTGACATAGCAGCCACCCGACCGGCGATTTACCAACAGGATCTTCGTCGTTATCACAGTCGCCGAGTCAAAACCAGAACCTTTCAGGAAGGAGATTTGGTGCTTCGGCTCATCCAAGATCAGACTGATATGCATAAGCTATCCCCACCTTGGGAGGGGCCTTTCGTGGTCAGCAAGAATCTGCACAACGGGTCATACTATCTAACCGATATTCGAGAGCATAAAGACTCACGTACATCAGAGGCGGAGACCAACAGGCTGTGGAACATAGCTCATCTTCAGACTTACTATACCTGAGCCATTGGCTCTACTTATGTACATATTACGACGATGTATATATTATGATTAAATATAATAAACCGGAACCTCAACTAAAGCGGGGTATCTGTTCTTTTACATCATGTGTGGTTACACGGAGTTGTTCTAAAGCGGCCTCCGGTTTACCCCTTGAGTTAGCTTTTCAAAAGCATCATATCACTTGGGGGCTTGGTCGTGTCCGAACCAATGCAACACCTCTTGATAGGTGAGAGCCACCAGATCACTTGGGGCCTTGGTCACGTCTGAACCAGTCACGCCTCTTGATCGGCCTAAGGCCACATAATCACTTGGGGGCTTGGTCGAACCCGAACCATTGCCACACCTCTTGATCGGCATAAATGCCATGGTTTCATTTGAGGACCTGGCTGACTTGAACCATAGCTACACCTATCGGGAGCTTGGTCGTGTCCGACCATGGTAACACCATCTGATCGGCTCAAATAAGCCTCTTTTTGCAAACGGTTTTATCATTGCCTTTGCTTCACCATTTTCTTTGATAGATATTTCTTTCTTTTTGTTGTGTTTTTTAAACCGACAAAACTTTAAACTGGTTCACACTGTCAATTGACGGAACACGGTCCATTTTTAATCCAGAGACTATTTGCCCGGTTTGATTTTTTATTAACATCCTATTACGGAGTAACACGGTGTTTTATTATAACCCGGCATGGTTTACATGGTAAACCGACATTATATATATATACAGGAGCTGCTATCTCCTCCAACAGGGTGGGTTTATGAAATCTCCGCTTCAAGATTGGCTAAGCCAACTTCATGCCCAATGATGGCAGGTATTATGTATCTCAAAGATTTGATCATATGCTTAAATTTCAGCTATTTTGATTTTACATATGCAGACATCATACTCCGCCTGACAGTACAACTGCGGTGGTACTTTAAGATTTTTTATGTTGCAGAAAATACTTTGGAAAGTTCATCACCCAAAGGAAGCACAAGTTGCAGTGGTTATGCACGAAGGCATATTAAGATCAAGAGTATCAGCTAGCTTATTACAAGGCAACACGGTGCCCAAAACAAGATCATTGTTTTTGAAAGGAGAAGCAGTTTAAACCGGCTTCCGGTTCAAGCTTGGTCACCAACCTGGCCTGATGGTTGTGGGTCATCCCGCGCCGCTTCAACTTCAGTTTCTCTACCCAGCGGCTGGAAATCAACAGTTGTCCAGTCGATTCCCATTAATGCTCGAAAGACAGCTTCATCATGGATCAACAATGACGGTTCAATATCGGGAGCGTAAGTATGCTTACGGATTGGAGGGATAAGATTTTCCGCTTCATGAATTGGTGCAGCTACTCGCTTGTTTTGATTGTCATATTGGGCTTGATAATGAGACAAGTCTGCTTCTTCAGCCAATTGACAAGCTAGCGGACGCACCTCCCGGTTTATTGCTCGCAGATCCGCTTCACTAAAATCTGACCTGTCTTCCTTCAAGCTGGGATAGCCCTGAGCCGCTTCAATAGGATCAAAATCCGGCACCCAAGCTTTTGCCCGGATTAAGGCATTGATCGCACCGGTTCGAGCAGCAGATTTCTTCAGCTCTTCAACCC
This sequence comes from Triticum dicoccoides, assembly GCF_002162155.2. Lineage (NCBI taxonomy): Eukaryota > Viridiplantae > Streptophyta > Magnoliopsida > Poales > Poaceae > Triticum > Triticum dicoccoides. The sequence goes on along the minus strand of NC_041382.1, from coordinate 214,377,918 downwards.
GGGCAGGAAGCACCGACAGTTTCTTCAGAGTGTCCTGAATCAAAGTGGGCGCCGGATTGTTGTGGGATGCAGTACAGATGATCCACTATGCACCAGTGTACAGTTGTTTGATCAATGTGTAGGCAGCTTTCAATTTCTTCCGCACATCTGACCCCAAGTGACCAATGCGTGTCCCTGAAATATCACAAAGGGTTAACAAACCGGCAGCTCTGTAAGACGGCCGAATCAATTCAGAAATCAAACCGGCTTACCAAAGATAGCAGCGGTCATGGCATGCACGTGCCACTTTATGCTGGTCAGTTCGTCCACCACCGGTTTTAGTGCAGCCTCGGCGTCTTCTGCTCGTTTGGTTAAAGCGGATTTTTCAGTAGCCCAATCCGCCCGCTCCTTCTTGAAATTCTTCTTAAGTTGTTCCATGACGCTTAAGGCGCTGATCAACTCCTCTTTTGATTTTGAGGTTTCAGTCTGTTGGGACTTCAGATTTTCTTGGAGATCGGCGATTTGGGTCTCTTTTGTCTTCAGCTCAGCCTGCATACAGACAGTTAAATGATTCAGCAAGCAATGCAATAATTGAAGCACCAACCACATAACAAGTTATGCACTTGGCGCTTGGGGGCTAAGGCCTATTTGATCTTCATATTTCACTTGATTATAAAGTCCCAAGATCAATACAAGTATTCAACTTGGCACTTGGGGGCTAATGGCTATTTGCTTGAATATATTCTGATGTGGCGATCTCAATTACTTAAAGTCCCGGTTTAACTACACTAAGTTAAACCGGCCCTTGGGGGCTACATCAGCGAGTTCCGAAGCATTGGGATTTATATTAGCAAGTCCTGATTTGGATGCAGATTCTAAACCGGCCCTTGGGGGCTAGGAGAGTTAACAAGATTGAAATATCCAAACAGGAAAAAGCACATGGACGTTACCTCAAATTTCTCTTTCATCATATTAACCAGACCAGCTTCATAGTCACGGCTGGTGTATAGCCACTTCAGATAGCCGGAATGGAGATCTTGGGTGTTCAAAGCGGCATAAGTTGTCAGATCGGCATTCCATTTTCCCTTGCCAATGGCAGAAAATTCTTCCTTGCCAGTGTGTCTAGATAAAGCAACGGGATTGCCTGGCTCTGTGTGACCAATGCCAGTAATAACAACCTCATCATCCTTGGCATCGCCGGTTTGCATTGGGGCTGTTGGCTTATTAGTAGGCTTTGATGGATTGGTGGATTTCTCAATCCGGATGGGGCTTGTGGGCTGGTTGACAGGACTTGAGGTATCAATAGGCCTCTCTTCAGCAATAAGATCGTCATCTCGCTGCGGTGGATCATTGGGTATATCTTCAGGAATAGCCGCTTCAAGATCTGATGTTTTGTCCGGTTCAGGGACGGCATCCTCCTCGGCCGCTTTATCCAGGCGAGCCTTCTTGCTCGGCCTAGGCTTGGCCCTCAAAGGAATAACAAAGTCAAATACAACGTATGTTCCAAGGTGATGTACCGAAAATATTATGATAAGTATAGCTTACCCAAGCACCATTTTGAGCGGTGGCAGCTGAGTAGCCAATGACTCGCCAGAGGATGAGTGGGAAGTAACCTGATAATCGGAGTCATATGGATTAAGAGGTTGACGAAAACAGCCCGCTTTAGGACAAGCACTGACAAGCAAATTAGAGACCTCTGAACGGCGTTTCCGAACCGGACTGTTCGGTGAACCAACGGAGGTAACTACCTGGCCGCTGTGCTGGGTTGTGCGGCGAGCTTCGTGCGGTTGGGTCTTCATAAGAAATTTGGGATCCAAGTAATCAAGAGGATGAGAAAATTTAACTTTCCGGTTTGCCTGACGGATTTTTAGTGAAGGCAAAGGTTCTGAATCGGAAGAGAGAATAATTACCTCTGCAGGATCAGCATGGCTGGCTTCGGCATCATCCTGACAAATATCATCATCAATAAGACGCATGAAAAATAAGCCAAGTGAGTCAAGCTCTACCTCAAGGTCCGGATTATCCACATCATCATCAGGGGCCGGATCAGAAGATGCAGTGGTTTTCTTCTTGTGAGCAGGCCGTTTCACGACTTTAGTCTTTGGCCGGGTTGGTCGCTCCGGTTTGTCTGGTTTTTCTGGCTTCTCTTGGGGAAGTTTCTTGCTCCAAAACAGATCATTACCCTGTTTAAACAGACATTGATATTAAACAATGACCAAATATATCAATAACATGTTCAGTAAAAACAAAAAAAATCAAATTCTTACAGCTGGCGGTTTGTTGGTGGCACAGAAGGGAAGCAGGACGGTTCAAGCACAGACGTGTTCCGGTTCATTCAGCATTTTATTCATAGCCTCTGTGATTTCTTCGTCGGTAAGCTGGATGTTAGCATGTCGCAGTGGGTCATCAACACTGCCAGTATAGTCGCACATCAAACCGGAGCGCTGACTAAGGGGCAGTATGCTCCACGATATCCAACAGCGAGCGAGATCAACTCCTGTTAAACCATTGGCCATGAAGGCTCTGAGCTTGGACAGTTGAGGAGCGTATTTGCTTCTCTCCTTGGCAGTCAACCTTTGCGGAAAGGGGTGTGTATTGCTAAGCCGCTCCGGACGAAAGTCAGGCAAAGGATTTTCACCAGCAAGGGAGGTGTCTTTGCAATAGAACCATGTTTGATTCCACTCTTTGGGGTGGCTGTGCAGCTTGGCGTGAGGGTATGTGACCTCTTTCCTTTTCTGAATCGCCACGCCGCCCAATTCCGTATTGGAACCGTCAGAAAACTCAGTACGGCGGTTTAGATGGAAACAGTCTCTGAACAACTCCACTGTGGGCTCCTCTTGAAAGAACACCTCACAGAGCACTTGGAAGTGACACATGTTTGTAACAGAGTTGGGACCAGTGTCTTGTGGGTGGAGTTGAAAATCGGCTAAAACGTCCCGGTAAAATTTAGAACTGGGCGGCTTAAAGCCCCGGGCTAAGTGATCTACGAAAACGACGACCTCTCCTTCTTGAGGTGTGGGAGGGCATTCTTTGCCAGGGGCTCTCCAATGGATGGTGTTTTTGCTGCCTAAAGCGCCGATCAGGACTAAATTGTTTAGTTGAGTCTCTGTGACGCGAGAAGGAACCCAGTTGCACTCATATACTTGCTTGGCCATGATGAAATCTACAAGATAGGTAATTCCGGTTCAAGAATGCATTGATTAAAGTGCACTGGTATGTACAATGTTAAACCGGAGACAACTCTATCTAAACCGGAGTTTTATGAAGCAACAGCATCAGGCGGTTCAACAAGGGGACTAATGGTATATACCGGTTTGGCAATTTTTCTATAAAGTTAAACCGCCGGATCTAAGCATTGAAATAGTTGAGATTGCGGATAGATAAGTGTACAGAAACAGATTTCACAAGATTTCTCTACAGTGACGGATCTGAAGCAAGTTCAGAAAAGAAGGAAAATATTCAAGGTTTAAAAAAGAACAGTACCGAATCAATGGGCAGAGATACAGGTAGATCTATGGTCTTGAGGCATATAAGTAAAGGCGGATGCTAAGAACTACCGCTACACAGAGCAAAGGTTCACAGGTTCATCTAGGATCTATCATATGAGTACGAAGCAGACGATGAACACTAAAGAACTTGGAAACCCTAGAACGGATCTACGGACGAAAAGGTGAAGAACTCACCGGGGCCGAGGAAGAAACAGAAGGTCGTCGTGATGCTCTGGTACAATCAGGGTGATGCAGCGGCCAAGGTTGGAGCAGAGGTCGTTGACGGCGGCGGAGCTCCGAAGCTGGACGACGCGAGGAAGACGAAGCAGAAGGGCACGAAGGGTAAAAAGAAATGACCCTTCGGTCCTATTTATAAGGCAAGGGACAGGAGTCAGGCGCGAAAATCAAGGGACCGTGGGTTTGAAAATGAAGCTATCGCCTTAATTGTCGGAGACCTATTAAAAAACAAAAAGGGGGTATCATGGATAAGGTTCTTTATAACAGGTGACGTCACGCCGGTTTACAACGACCAGAGAAGATGACATCACGGCGGTTCAACAAACTACAAGAAGATGTTGAAGGTGAAGATTTTTGCTAAGGATTGACATGAACCTGTTCAAATCAATCTGGGGCCTAATGTTGGGTATATTACTACTGGGCGTAAACCGGCCTATCTGGGCCGGGTTAACTTCATCAGTAGTTAATTATGTTAAAGCCCAAGAAGGCAGATGAGAGCTCAAGGCCCATAGTCAGTTCAAGGCATGTAGCCGTAAACCGGCGTTGGTATTTAACTTGTATTATAAGTTAGGAATAAGTAGAGACCAAACCGGACACATCTATGAGCCGGTATTGGGACTCTGTGAACCGACGGGCGTCACCCGTGTATATAAGGGGACGACCCGGCAGCGGTTCAAGGACAACAGACAACACCTCGAGACTTAGGCGAAGCTTGTTTGCTCCCTAGTCATCGAAACCCCATCAATTCCATCACAACTAGACGTAGGCTTTTACCTTCATCGAAGGGGACGAACTAGTATAAACCCTCTTGCGTCCCTGTGTCCGCTTTAACCCCTTCAAGCTAACCCATTGCGATGGCTCCACGACTAAGTCCTTCCTCTAGGACATCTGCCGTGACAAAACCATGACACAAACTCCGCCGAAAACCATGATGATTCGGGTCGGCAAAAGGTCGCAACTCCTCCAACAAACGCTAAAATACCTGCCCCACGGTGGGCGCCAACTGTCGTGGTTCTAAGTCTGACAGTAGTGTAGGGGGGTAAGTATGAAGAGGCAAGATCTTAGCTATGGAGAAGTTGTAAGCATGCAAGGTTTACGAGTTCAGGCCCTTCTCGGAGGAAGTAATAGCCCTACGTCTCGGAGCCCGGAGGTGGTCGACTGGATTATGTGAGTATGAATTACAGAGGTCCGACCCTTGTCTCGGAGGAGGGGGTGGCTTATATAGAGTGCGCTAGGACCCCGGCCAGCCCACGTTACAAAGGGTTCAATGTACATTAAGGCGGGGTGTTACTGGTAACGCTAGTAATAAAGTGCTATGATGACCATAAAAGCTATTTAATGACCGACCGTTAGCGTGCGGAGTGACTTTAGGTCTCCTGGCCGTCGAGTGGTTGGATCTTGGTCGAGTGATTGCTTCTTGGTCGAGTGTCTTCGAGTCTGTCGAGTGGAACACCTCCAAGTCGATTGAAAGGTGATTTCTTCTAGAGATGTCCTTGGGTAGGGCAGTTAGGACAGGTCCATGACCCTACCCTAGGTACATAGCTTCATCACCATTTGCCTCTCGTTTTCCTCTCCCCCACTTCACCCTTACCGTTTTATTCGCCCTCTCTCTCTCCGTCCTCCCTCTCTTTCTATATTTGCCTCTTTTTTCCCGTTTCTTGTTTGATTGTGTGTTGGATTGCTTGCTTTTCATTATGGCTAGTCCCCTATCTTCTCCGTTGTCTCTCGAAAATGAAGTTCTTAATTTTAAGCAAAGGGAAGGAGAAAACCTAAAAGACGCTTGGTATAGAATTTGCAATTCTCAAAATAGATCTACCAGGAAGCAATCTACTTCTATTCTTCTCCACAATTTTTATGTAGGTGCTATTCCTTGGCACAGATATGTCCTTGATACCATTGCCGGAGGGAATTTCTTGGGTAGCCACACTTTCGATTCCTATAATGCTATGATAGATTTGTTTGGCTCACCCCCTCTTTTGGTTAATGGAACTATGTTAAGTTTGGAGCATGTAATGCAAAAACTTGAAATTATTGAAAATAAAGTTGCTACCGTTGAGTTAATTGAAAATTTCGATAAAAAGATCCACAACCAAATTGCCCAATATGGATCTAAAGTAGGAGTAACTTTGAAAAATATTAAAGAGAAGGAACCTATAGTTAATGAAAGAATAAATCATGATTCCACTAGAATCGATAAACTTGAGGGTATCATTACCAACTTGGGAACCGCTTTTTCTTCCGTAAAGAATACTTCAAGTCCTCCAACTAAAATTGCCAAGCTTATGTATGTTCCTAAAAATAAGGGTGAATCCTCTAGCAAAGAAACTGTGGATCTCAAATCTATAAGTATCATCCTAATATTTTTGCTATCATTAAGGAACCATTTGCTACTAATGATTTTTTAGATCTTGTGCCTAGAAGTTTCATTATTGATAAAAGGAAAGAAACTCCTAAAGGTGATAGATGTCTCATTAAAGAATTACCAACTAAAGATACCTAGATCTATCCTTGCTTTTATGCCTAGCTAGGGGCGTTAAACGATAGCGCTTGTTGGGAGGAAACCCATTTTTATTTTTATTCCTTGCTTTTTGCTCCTGTTTAGTAATAAATAATTTATCTAGCATCTGTTTTGGTTGTGTTTTTTGTGTTTAATTAGTGTTTGTGCCAAGTAGAACCATTGGGAAGACTTGGGGAAAGTCTTTTTAATCTTGCTGTAAAAAACAGAAACTTTAGCGCTCACGAGAACTGCTGCCATTTTTATTTGGAAAGTGTTATTTAGTTAATTATTTTTTCAGATTATTAATAGATAAATTCCTCACGTCAAGAAATTTATTTTAGAATTTTTGGGGTTCCAGATCTTGCGTTAGCTACAGATTACTACAGACTGTTCTGTTTTTGACAGATTCTATTTTTCGTGTGTTGTTTGCTTATTTTGATGAATCTATGCTAGTAAAATAGTTTATAAACCATAGAGAAGTTGGAATACAGTAGGTTTAACACCAGTATAAATAAAGAATGAGTTCATTACAGTACCTTGAAGTGGTGTTTTGTTTTCTTTCGCTAACGGAGCTCACGAGATTTTCTATTTTAAGTTTTGTGTTGTGAAGTTTTCAAGTTTTGGGTAAAGAATTGATGGATTATGGAACAAGGAGTTGCAAGAGCCTTACCTTGGGGATTCCCATGGCACCCCAAGATAATATAAGGACACCTAAAAGCCAAAGCTTGGGGATGCCCCGGAAGGCATCCCCTCTTTCATTTACTTCTATCGGTAACTTTACTTGGAGCTATATTTTTATTTACCACATGATATGTGTTTTGCTTGGAGCGTCTTGTATGATTTGAGTCTTTAATTTTTAGTTTACCACAATCATCCTTACTGTACACACCTTTTTGAGAGAGACACACATGATTCGGAAATTATTAGAATACTCTATGTGCTTCACTTATATCTTTTGAGTTATATAGTTTTTGCTCTAGTGCTTCACTTATATCTTTTAGAGCACAATGGTAGATTTGTTTTATAGAAACCATTGTTCTCTCATGATTTGTTGGGGATACACATAACAGGTAGGCCCACGATGGGTCGAAATATCATAAAGCATGGGTCCACACAGCATGTGGGTCCAGATAAATTTCATATAGGCATACTATCCACTCGGATGACCATCAAGACACTCGGATGACAACAGCCACTCGACCAACTAATTCCACTCGGAGCACCTGATCTCACTCGGATATGCGAAGACCAGCAGTCGACAAGGCACTTGAAGCATCATCTTAGTAGTAGGCTGAGTTATGGCTTTAACGCCCCCACTTTTGTAACATAGGAGGTGAGGGGGTGGCGTACTCTATATAAGCCACCCCCACCACTAGACTAGGGGCCTTTTTTCTTCCACCTCTCTCTCTTTCTCACCATTTAGCTTGAGGCATGGAGATCCGTTATCCTCTCTCTCTCTCTCAAATACATCATGTAATCTCCGGATATACACTAAGATAAAACAAAGCCTCTCCGGAGCACGAGACGTATGGTTGTTATCTCCATCGTGAGAGGCCCCGAACTCGCTAAAGCCACCGTGTCACCCATTTGCATCTCGATAGATCATGATCCATTACCATATACCTTATTATTGTCGGAATCGTTCCCACGATAGTTGGCGTCCACCGTGGGGCATGGAGTCTATCGAGCCATGATGCCAATTTTTTTTCATTCATCTGTGTTTAATTTCCTGTTCATCCTGATCGTATTGTTCGTCTTCGCAGCAAGTAACCAAAGCATCTCAAAAGGAGAGGAGAAGAAACATCTTCACTTGATGCTGCAGGCGTGCATATCCGTTTGCAAACGGATCGATTGGGATATTTCTTTCTAAGCTATCCTCTTATGATCTAACAATCATCGTGGATCTTAACAAATCTGTTGTTTTCCTCCCTGTACGAGCAGGTGCCCATCGGGGTCAACAACGAAATCTTGCGATGAATAAATCAGACAAGAGACGGGGAAGGGATAGGGGCATCGACGTGCTGCGCCAAGGGTCGTCGCCATTGTCCTCACGCACGGCCGCCAGCGTGGTGGTCCTCGCCTCCTGCTTCCTCTTCTCCGTCGACCTCAACCCACCGTCAGCTGACTGCAGTGATCGCAAGCGCTCGGCATCGGCAGTCCCTCGGCAGCGCGGGCGCTCGGCTGTAGTCGTTGCGACGTGCGCGCAGGCCTGGCGCTGCAACAGCCACCTCGTCTCCGCAAGACCACGATGGCCTGACACCGCGTTGCAGCGGCGTCCCTCGTCAACCGCCTGGCAGCGACCACTGCGGTCGTTGCACGGACCTGACGCGGCACCCACGACCGATGCCATCCATGCCCTCGACCACAACGGGACGGGAGCCACCGGGTCGACTCGCCGCCGCCTCGCAGAAGAACGCCATCCCACACTCCGATTTGTCGCAGACTGTCTCACTTCGCGATGGACCCATGCCAAAGCCGCCACCGCCGTGGCTGACCAGGGAGCTCTCTGCACCTCGCCTTTCACTTTTCTCCTAATCTTAATTCCTTCCAATTTATGTCCTGCATGCAGGAGATAAATGGTCGTGGTAAACATCCATTATGTGCATAAATAGCCTTTACTCTTGCCTAATCATCGCTAATTAATGCCTCCCGCATGCACGTACAGGTTTTGGACATGGGCAACCCCATCAATGCGTCGTAAGGCTGGTTGTAAGGGCGTCTCCAACAGTTGTGAGATAGGTGTTGGTAAATTTGCCACCTAGGACATAATGATGATGTGGCATGTATTAAATGTGGAGAGAGAGCAAAGTTGTATGTAGATTAACCAACAACAATTGCACAAGCTCCAAGATGAAATAGAGAGCAATCATATTTATTGTCTCACCATCTATTGGATAGCTTACATACAACCCATTGGAGTAGTTGTATGATAGCTTGTTGGTTGATGACATGGACATTTTACCAACAAAACTAACATACAATCTGTTGGAGATGCCCTAATGGGGAGTATCATATACTAGTATCATGCATATGATACTAGTCTATGATACTACATCCCTAATGCATAGTATTATATGTTGGTATCATAGAGGACTACATTTATTGCCATGCATGACACAAAGTAGCACATCATTTAATATGATACGGTATCATGATATGATACTCAAACCTCTCTTTCTTCATTTAATTCTATGCCACCTCATCAAAATTGCTTAGTTGGCATGCATGATATTACCTATGATACTCCCATTACGGGCAGCCTAACTGCAGGCGTTAGCAAATCCTTGTGCCAGACGGAGTCAACAACACACTGCACATCCGACGATGGCAGAAGCGCACCGCCGCAACCGGAAGCTGGCTCTGCCCTCGCACACGACAGCGTCTCCCGCGTTGGAGGCACAAACCCGACGCGACATGGCGACTAGGAATTGGTCACGTCGCCATGCTCAGCAATTTCTTACTCCGGCATCATCCACTCGACAACAACTTGCTCCAGTCGGCATGGTCACTCAGATGGGACTAACTCGCTCGGACCAAACCAGATGGGACTAGCTCACTCGACAGCAACTCGCTCGAGTCGGCATGGCCACTTAGATGAGACTAGCTCACTCGGACCAAACCAGATCACCGGCGCTCGGTTGCCCGTGCGCCGTTACTCGGCCTCCCATGTGTCATCGCTCGGCTAGACATGTCCTCATCAAACGGTCGTCCAGCACGCGGTCACGAAGCTGCTCGTGTCATCATCAACTTGCCCGACTCGATCGCCCCGCTCATTGTCACTCTGCGGGCTGGCGATACTTCACTCGGACGCCCTGAGCATCGCCAGCCCGCGGAACGCGTCTGCTTCATTCGGGCGTCCCGTGCATCGTCACTCCACGGGACACGTCTTGTTCACTCGGACGCCTTGAGTGTCGCCAGTCCGCGGGACGCGTCTACTCCACTCGGTCGCCCCGCGCGTCGGCATCGGTTGGTCACCTCATGACCACTCGGCCGCCCCGCGCGTCACCATCGGTTGGTCACCTCATCACCACTCGTCCGTCCCGCGCATCGCCATCAGTTGGTCACCTCATCACCACTCGGCCTCCCCGCGCGTCGCCATCGGTTGGTCACCTCATCACCACTCGGTCCCTCCGCGCATCGCCA
>NC_041382.1:214346822-214366931 GCF_002162155.2 Triticum dicoccoides | reverse complement strand
CCATCGGTAGGTCACCTCATCACCACTCGGACGCCTCGCCCGTCGCCATTGGTTGGTCACCTCATCACCACTCGGCCGCTCCGCGCGTCGCCACTCGGTTGGTCACCTCATAACCATTCGGCCGTTTCGTGCATCGTCTCTGGGTTTGTCACCTCATCACCACTCGGCTGCCCCGCGTGTCTCCACTCGGTTGGTCACCTCATCACCGCTCGGCCGCTCCGCACGTCGCCACTCGGTTGGTCACCTCATCACCACTCGGTCGCCCCGTGCGTCGGCACTCGGTTGGACACATCTACATCAATCGGTTGCCCCTCGCATCGCCATTGGTTGAACACATCTTCACCACTCGGCCACTCGCGCGCCTTCAAACAGCTAAGTCATTCTACATGCACTACATTCTATTATTTCCGAATTCCCAAGTATCCTGTTATTCACACATCACATTCACTCGGAGGCCACGCCACCAAGTGTACCTCTACGCTCGGCTGCTTATTTTCACCCGAGTCCAACTTCCATTCTTTCGCATACATCATTCACGAACACCATGTGTTCTTAATTTCGAGTTTGCATCGGTCCTCCAGGGCTGCAACTCAGTCGAAACACTACACTTCCATTTTATTTGAGTTAGCACTTTGACAAGTTTGAACGGATCCTTCGCTCTTTCAGACTCTTGCTGGTTAACCAGCAAGCCCCTTGCACTCCCAGCGGGTGTATATGGGTGTTATTCACACAAATCATTTCAACACACATCAAATTTCCTCGAGAAATTATTTCGTTGGCTTGTGCCATTTTTTACGCAAGTTACGCGATAACTCGACGGCCCTATGCGCCAACTTCATCGCTGCCCGGACTCGGTCACCGTACCGGTTCTAGCACACCACAACACTGACATTGTCACTCTGTTGACTTCAAACACATCCGACCAACCCCTCTGTGGAATCCTCTTCTTAGTATCAATGATATAGACCTCGTCAGGCATGAGACAGATAAGTCCCTTTTATAATTAAACTTCACACTTCACTCCTTTGCAAGTTTGCCTCTTTCGAGCATCACTCGGAAGCTTCTCCTCATCTTTACCCAAGTCTGACTCGATGAATTGCAAATCATCCATTCAAAACTACATTTCTCGTATTCCCACGTGTCCGTTGTCGAAGCATGTAGTACGCTCAGGGACTACGCTGCACTCGGGGGCTGCATCTCATTTGGAATGACACTCTCCTGAGTAGTCAAGTACTTCATCACCAGTCAGATCCTTCACTTCAACAAGTGCATTCGATCCGCCACTTTGACAAGTTTTATAATCACCTAGACGCTCCGCACGCCACCTTAATTCCTACTCAGACTCGATTGTCACACCGGTCTTGTTGCGTCGCAACCACACTACACCGACCGCGTCGCTACGTTAGCTTCAAAATCATCTGGCTAACTCCTTCGAAGACCATTTCAGCCACTTGGCTGGACACCCAATCTTTCACTCAGCTGCCCGGCGCGTCGTCACTTGGTCACGCCGCGCGTCATCACTCGGCTGTCCCGCACGTCACCACTCGGTTGTGCACGTCTTCACCACTCGGCTGCTCTGCGCGTGGCCTCTCGGTTGTGCATGCCTTCACCACACGGCCGCCCCGTGCGTCACCACTCGGTTGTGCACGTCTTCAGCAATCGGCCGCTCCGCGCGTCGCCACTCGGTTGTGCACTTCTTCACCACTCGGCTGCCCCACGCGTCGCCACTCAGTTGTACACATCATCGCCCCTCGGCCGCCTCGCGCGTCACCATCAGTTGGACATGTCTTTACCTCTACACCCCCAGCACGGGAACGACTAAGTTACTCATATGATCAAACCTCAAATCACACTCTGTAGCAAGCATACCTCTTTCGAGCATCACTCGTGGGCTCTGCACAGCCGTTGGCCATGGCGCCCTCAGGGGTTACGCCCATTCAATCAACCCATTGATCACATCAGGAATATCTTTCTGACCATACATGCTCATTCCGTCGAAAATCTATAAGGGTAGTACTGTCCACTCGGACGATCGCCCAAATCATTTCTTGAAGTCATCTTCAGGACTGCAAAAGGGTGAAAATGACGCTCCTCTACGGATACACTTGGCCCTTATCCTAGGCTCCAAGGTGCCAGTTTCACAAACCTGGACTCAGAGATGGCATGTGTTGGTGTTCCCCCGGGATAATGAGTGGCATCTCTCCGGAGAGTCAGCCCACACACTAGCCTCGCCACTCGGCTTTCATGGCACGTCCATGTCAGACCACTAGTCTATCTCCTCCGAGAGACATACGAGTGCCACCAAGTTTTTCCTCGCAGTCAACACACCCCGATTAGTCGGGCCACTCGGACAAATACCCCTTCCATGCAAAAGGGTGAAAACGAAGCTCCTCTACGGACACAATCTACTCTTACAAATACCCCTTTCAGGCAAAATATAACAGTCAATATAAGAAGTACTACTGGAACAATTACTCCCTGGAGTGTCCAACTTTTTTCTACAGCCGGCAGTTTCAAAGACGAATTCATTCACTGTGCCAAGAGCGTGAAGATTCAACTGCTTGACCGAGTTCCAGGCTGAATTTATTCCATGCCAAGTGCACGAAGACCAGTCTGACTGACTCAGCTTCAGGCTTAGCGTACTTACCATGTCAAGCGCCTGAAGATGCGTCCGATTGACTCAATTTCAGACTAAAAGATATTTACCGTGTCGACTGTGTGGAGGTTTACCAGGAGACTTAAACCCTCTGTCCGACACTTCTTGTCCGACAGAGGCTCGGGGACTACACCCAGTGGGTGCACTCAGTGTGCACCCACTGGGAGAGAACTCAGAAAGAAACATTTTTCTCGATACAAGACCAGCTCCAGATCACTCAAGTGCTACTCGACTTTCGAGTCGTGGAAGGGCAAGCTAGACCAGTACCAGGTCCTCAAGTACTACTCGTCCTCCGAGTCGGAGAGGAACAAGTTCTATCAGTACCAGCTAAGAAGATTTTGAGTTCTCTCAGACCCCCGCCGACTGCCCGCAGTCGACGGCGGTCTCGGGGACTACACCCAGTGGGTGCACTCAGCATGCCCCCACTGGAGTAATCTCCACTCAGTACGGCCTGACCGGTCCGAGTGGCGAACAACAAACAAACAAGTTCTAAGGCTCCCGTCGGCTACAAAAAAATTGCTATAAGTTGAATTTAACGCTCCTCCATGGACCTGTTTTGAGCCTTCTTCTAGGACTCAAAGTGTGAAACTCATAAGTTTGGATCTAGAACTGACTCGTATTGATGTTCTTCCGGGATAAGAATGGCATTTCTCCGAGAGAACAGTCCATGCGTCAATCTTGTTGCCTGGATTTAATGACACATCCATACTCTGATCACAAGTTAACCTCTTCCGAGAGATGATCGGATGTCACCAAGTTGCTCCTCGCGGGCACTTACCCCAGATCAGTCAGGATGCACAGTACCAGAATCCATTGAGATTTTGTTCAAACCTTGGTTGTCTGAAAGCACAATGATGGGTACCGAGTATTTTCGTAATCACTCGGGCCAAATTGTGTCTTTCACAAACTCGTTCCGCAAAATCGCAATTGATTCGGGGGCTAATGTTGGGGATACACATAACAGGTAGGCCCACGATGGGTCAAAATATCATAAAGCATGGGTCCACACAGCATGTGGGTCCTGATAAATTTCATACAGACATACTATCCACTCGGATGACCATCAAGTCACTCGGATGACAACAACCACTCAACCAACTCATTCCACTCGGAGCACCTGATCTCACTCGGATATGCGAAGACCAGCAGTCGACAAGGCACTCGAAGCATCATCTTAGTAGTAGGCTGAGTTATGGCTTTAACGCCCCCACTTTTGTAACATAGGAGGTGAGGGGGTGGCGCACTCTATATAAGCCACCCCCACCACTAGATTAGGGGGCTTTTTTCTTCCACATCTCTCTCTTTCTCACCATTTAGCTTGAGGTATGGAGATCCGTTCTCCCCCCCCCTCTCTCTCTCTCAAATACAGCATGTAATCTCCGGATATACACTAAGATAAAACAAAGCCTCTCCGAGGCACGAGACATAGGGCTGTTATCTCCACCATGAGAGGCCCGAACTCGCTAAAACCACCGTGTCACCCATTTGCATCTCGATAGATCATGCTCCGTTACCATATACCTTATTATTGTCAGAATTGTTCCCACGACATGCTTCACTTAGATTATTTTGAGAGTCCTACGAAACAGCATGGTAATTTGCTTTGATTATTTTGGGCATTCAAGATTAATAATAACATTTTCTTATGAGTGTGTTGAATACTATGAGAAGTTTGAAACTTGACAATTGTTTTGAGATATAGAGATGGTGATATTAGAGTCTGCTAGTTGAGTAGTTGTGAATTTGAGAAATGCTTGTGTTGAAGTTTGTGATTCCTGTAGCATGCACGTATGGTGAACTATTATGTTAAGAAGTCGGAGCATGATGTATTTATTGATTGTCTTCCTTATGAGTGGCGAGCGGGGACGAGCGATGGTCTTTTCCTACCAATCTATCCCCCTAGGAGCATGCGCGTAGTACTTTGCTTCGATAACTTGTAGATTTTTGTAATAAGTATGTGAGTTCTTTATGACTAATGTTGAGTCCATGGATTATACGCACGCTCACCCTTCCACCATTGCTAGCCTCTCTAAATATCGCGCACCTTTCGCCGGTATCATACGCCCACCACATACCTTCCTCAAAATAGCCACCATACCTACCTATCATGGCATTTCCATTGCCATTTCGAGATATATTGTCATGCAACTTTCCACCGTTCCATTTACTATGACACGCTCCATCATTGTCATATTGCTTTGCATGATCATGTAGTTGACATTTTAGTTGTGGCAAAGCCCGTTCATAATTCTTTCGTATAAGTCACTCGTGCATCATTGCTATCCCGGTACACCGCCGAAGGCATTCATATAGAGTCATACTTTGTTCTAGTATCGAGTTGTAATCATTGAGTTGTAAATAAATAGAAGTGTGATTATCATCATTCATAGAGTATTGTACCAAATAAAAAAGGGGGAGAAAGGCCAAATAAAAAAAGGAAGGCCCAAAAAAAGGGGGCAATACTACTATCCTTTTCCACACTTGTGCTTCAAAGTAGCACCATGATCTTCATAATAGAGAGTCTCCTATGTTATCACTTTCATATACTAGTGGTAATTTTTCATTATAGAACTTGGCTTGTATATTCCAACGATAGGCTTCCTCAAAATGCCCTTGGCTTGTATACTAGTGGCTTCTCTCAAGAGAATAAGTATTCACGGTGGGTAAACAAATTACTATTGAGCAATTGACAGAATTGAGCATAGTTATGAGAATATCTAGGTATGATCATGTATATAGGCATCATGTCTGAGACAAGTAGACCGACTCGTGCCTGCATCTACTACTATTACTCCACACATCGACCGCTATCCAGCATGCATCTAGAGTATTAAGTTCATAAGAACAGAGTAACGCTTTATGCAAGATGACATGATGTAGAGGGATAAACTCATGCAATATGATATAAACCCCATCTTGTTATCCTCGGTGGCAACAATACAATACGTGCCTTGCTGCCCCTACTGTCACTGGTAAAGGACACCGCAAGATTGAACCCAAAGCTAAGCACTTCTCCCATTGCAAGAATGATCAATCTAGTAGGCCAAACCAAACTGATAATTCAAAGAGACTTGCAAAGATAACCAATCATACATAAAAGAATTCAGAGAAGATTCAAATATTGTTCATAGATAAACTTGATCAAAAACCCACAATTCATCGGTCTCAACAAACACACCGCAAAAGAAGATTACATCGAATAGATCTCCACAAGAGAGGGGGAGAACTTTGTATTGAGATCCAAAAAGAGAGAAGAAGCCATCTAGCTAATAACTATGGACCCGTAGGTCTGAGGTAAACTACCCACACTTCATCGGAGGGGCTATGGTGTTGATGTGGAAGCCCTCCGTGATCGATGCCCCCTCCGGTGGAGCTCCGCAATAGGCCCCAAGATGGGATCTCGTGGATATATAAAGTTACGGCGGTGGAATTAGGTTTTTTCTCCGTATCTCATAGTTTGGGGTACGTAGGTATATATAGGAGGAAGGAGTATGTCGGTGGAGCAACAAGGGGCCCACGAGGGTGGAGGGAACGCCTGGGGGGGGGGGTAGGCGCTCCCCCTACCTCGTGGCCTCCTGGTTGATGTCTTGACGTAGGGTCCAAGTCCTCTGGATCATGTTCGTTCCGAAAATCATGTTCCCGAAGGTTTCATTCTGTTTGGACTCTGTTTGATATTCTTTTTCTGCAAAACCCTAAAATAGGCAAAAAAACAAAAATTCTGGGCTGGGCCTCCGGTTAATAGGTTACTCCCAAAAATAATATAAAAGTGTATAATAAAGCCCAATAATGTCCAAAACAGAATATAATATAGCATGGAAGAAAAAAAATTATAGATACGTTGGAGACATATCAAGCATCCCCAAGCTTAATTCCTGCTCGTCCTCGAGTAGGTAAATGATAAAAAAACAGAATTTTTGATGTGGAATGTTACTTGGCATAATTTCAATGTAATTCTCTTAATTGTGGTATGAATATTCAGATCCGAAAGATTCAAGACAAAAGTTTAATATTGACATAGAAATAATAATACTTCAAGCATACTAACTAAGCAATTATGTCTCTTCAAAATAACATGGCCAAAGAAAGTTATCCCTACAAAATCATATAGTCTGGCTATGCTCCATCTTCACCACACAAAGTATTCAAATCATGCACAACCCCGATGATAAGCCAAGTAATTGTTTCATACGTTTAATGTTCTCAAACTTTTTCAATCTTCACGCAATACATGAGCGTGAGCCATGGACATAGCACTATAGGTGGAATAGAATGGTGGTTGTGGAGAAGACAAAAAGGGAGAAGATAGTCTCACATAAACTAGGCGTATCAATGGGCCATGGAGATGCTCATCAATAGATATCAATGTGAGTGAGTAGGGATTGCCATGCAACGGATGCACTAGAGCTATAATTATATGAAAGGTCAACAAAAAGAAACTAAGTGGGTGTGCATCCAACTTGCTTGCTCACGAAGACCTAGGGCATTTTGAGGAAGCCCATCGTTGGAATATACAAGCCAAGTTCTATAATGAAAAATTCCCACCAGTATATGAAAGTGATAACATAGGATACTCTCTATTATGAAGATCATGGTGCTACTTTGAAACACAAGTGTGGAAAAAGGATAGTAGTATTGGCTCTTTTTATTTACTTTATTTTGGGGGCCTTCTCTTTTTTTGGCCTTTCTCTTTTTGTTATTTGGGACAATACTCTATGAATGATGATCATCACACTTCTATTTATTTACAACTCGATACTAGAACAAAGTATGACTCTATATGATTGCCTCCGGCGGTGTACCGAGATAGCATTGATGCATGAGTGACTTATATGAAAGAATTATGAACGATGGCTTTGCCACAACTAAAATGTCAACTACATGATCATGTAAAGAAATATGACAATGATGGAGCGTGTCATGGTAAACGGAACGGTGGAAAGTTGCATGGCAATATATCTCGGAATGGCTATGGAAATGCCATGATAGGTAGGTATGGTGGCTGTTTTGAGGAAGGTATATGGTGGGTGTATGATACCAGCGAAAGGTGCGCGGTATTAGAGAGGCTAGCAATGGTGGAAGGGTGAGAGTGCGTATAATCCATGGACTCAACATTAGTCATAAAGAACTCACATACTTATTGCAAAAATCTATTAGTTATCGAAGCAAAGTACTACGTGCATGTTCCTAGGGGGATAGATTGGTAGGAAAAGACCATCGCTCGTCCCCGACCGCCACTCATAAGGAAGACAATCAATAAATACATCATGCTCCGACTTCTTAACATAACGGTTCACCATACGTGCATGCTACGGGAATCACAAACTTCAACACAAGCATTTCTCAAATTCACAACTACTCAACTAGCACGACTCTAATATCACCATCTCCATATGTCAAAACAATTATCAAGTTTCAAACTTCTCATAGTATTCAACACACTCATAAGAAAATTTTATTATTAATCTTGAATGCCTAAAATAATTAAAGCAAATTACCATGATGTTTTGTAGGACTCTCAAAATAATCTAAGTGAAGCATGAGAGAACAATGGTTTCTATAAAACAAATCTACCACCGTGCTCTAAAAGATATAAGTGAAGTACTAGAGCAAAACTTATATAACTCAAAAAATATAAGTGAAGCACATCGAGTATTCTAATAATTTCCGAATCATGTGTGTCTCTCTCAAAAAGGTGTGTACAGCAAGTATGATTGTGGTAAACTAAAAAGCAAAGACTCAAATCATACAAGAAGCTCCAAGCAAAACACATATCATGTAGTAAATAAAAATATAGTCCAAGTAAAGTTACCGATAGAAGTAGACGAAAGAGGGGATGCCTTCCGGGGCATCCCCAAGCTTTGGCTTTTAGGTGTCCGTATATTATCTTGGGGGTGCCATGCACATACCCAAGCTTAGGATATTGCCACTCCTTGTTCCATAATCCATCAAATCTTTACCCAAAACTTGAAAACTTCACAACACAAAATTTAAAGTTGAAAATCTCGTGAGCTCCGTTAGCGAAAGAAAACAAAACACCAC
Source organism: Triticum dicoccoides (assembly GCF_002162155.2). Lineage (NCBI taxonomy): Eukaryota > Viridiplantae > Streptophyta > Magnoliopsida > Poales > Poaceae > Triticum > Triticum dicoccoides. Next base: position 214,358,236 of record NC_041382.1, on the reverse strand, counting down.
TTCAAGGTACTGTAATGAACTCATTCTTTATTTATATTGGTGTTAAACCTACTTTATTCCAACTTCTCTATGGTTTATAAACTATTTTACTAGCCATAGATTCATCAAAATAAGCAAACAACACACGAAAAACAGAATCTGTCAAAAACAGAACAGTCTGTAGTAATCTGTAGCTAACGCAAGATCTGGAACCCCAAAAATTCTAAAATAAATTTCTGGACGTGAGTAATTTATCTATTAATAATATGAAAAAATAATTAACTAAATAACACTTTCCAAATAAAAATGGCAGCAGTTCTCGTGAGCGCTAAAGTTTCTGTTTTTTACAGCAAGTTTAAAAAGACTTTCCCCAAGTCTTCCCAATGGTTCTACTTGGCACAAACACTAATTAAACACAAAAAACACAACCAAAACAGATGCTAGATAAATTATTTATTAAATAACAGCAAGTAAAAATATTGGGTTGTCTCCCAACAAGCGCTTTTCTTTAAAGCCTTATAGCTAGGCATAAGATTTCAACGATGCTCACATAAAAGACAAGAATTGAAGCACAAAGAGAGCATCATAAAACATGTGACAAACACATCTAATTCTAAAATAATTCCTATGCATAGGCATCTTATAGGAAAACAAATTATCAAGGCAAGCAAAAACTAGCATATGCAAGGAAGCGGAAAGAAACAATAGCAATCTCAACATAACGAGAGGTAATTTAGTAACATGAAAATTTCTACAACCATATTTTCCTCTCTCATAATAATTACATGTAGGATCATAAGCAAATTCGACAAAATAGCTATCACATAAAATATTTTCAACATGATCCACATGCATGCAAAGTTGACACTCTTCCAAAATAGTGGGATTAACATTAACTAAAGTCATGACTTCTCCAAACCCACTTTTATCAAAATTGCAAACACTATTATTAATCTCATATTCATCATGGGTCTTAAATAAATTTTCAAGATCAAAAGAAGAATCACCCCAATCATGATCATTGCAACAAGTAGTAGACATATCAAAACTAGCATCCCCAAGCTTAGGGTCTTGCATATTATAAGCACAATTGACATTAATAGAATTTATACTATCATCATTGCAATCATGCTTTTTATTCAAAGATTCATCGTGAATCACTCCATAAAGTACTTTATCACAATTTTCAGATTCATGAATTTCAGGCAAAACTTCATAAAGATAATCTAGTGCACAAAACTCACTAGCAATTGGTTCATCATAATTTGATCTCTTAAAAAGATAAGCAAGCGTATGAGGATCCGTAGATCTTAGGTTCTCTATTTAGTAATAAATAAACAACTATTCCAACCAAACAAGCAAACGAGCCAAGTAAGACATCAAAGCAAATTGAAAGACGAACAAAAGAGGGGCAAATAAAACGGCAAGGGTGAAGTGGGGGAGAGGAAAATGAGAGGCAAATGGAAAATAATGTAATGCGGGAGATAAGGTTTGTGATGGGTACTTGGTATGTTGACTTTTGCGTAGACCTCCCCGGCAACGGTGCCAGAAATCCTTCTTGCTACCTCTTGAGCACTTGCGTTGGTTTTCCCTTGAAGAGGAAAGGGTGATGCAGCAGAGTAGCGTAAGTATTTCCCTCAGTTTTTGAGAACCAAGGTATCAATCCAGTAGGAGGCCACGCACGAGTCCCTCGCACCTACACAAACAAATAAATCCTCGCAACCAACACGATAAGGGGTTGTCAATCCCATCATGGTCACTTACGAGAGTGAGATCTGATAGATATGATAAGATAATATTTTTGGTATTTTTATGATAAAGAGAAATAAAAGATGCAAAGTAAAATAAAAGGCAAAGGAAATAACTAAATATTGGAAGATTAATATGATGGAAGATAGACCCGGGGGCCATAGGTTTCACTAGTGGCTTCTCTCAAGAGCATAAGTATTCACGGTGGGTAAACAAATTACTGTTGAGCAATTGACAGAATTGAGCATAGTTATGAGAATATCTAGGTATGATCATGTATATAGGCATCACGTCCGAGACAAGTAGACCGACTCCTGCCTGCATCTACTACTATTACTCCACACATCGACCGATATCCAGCATGCATCTAGAGTATTAAGTTCATTAGAACAGAGTAACGCTTTAAGCAAGATGACATGATGTAGAGGGATAAACTCATGCAATATGATATTAAACCCAATCTCGTTATCCTCGATGGCAACAATACAATACGTGCCTTGCTGCCCCTACTGTCACTAGGAAAGGACACCGCAAGATTGAACCTAAAGCTAAGCACTTCTCCCAGTGCAAGAAAGATCAATCTAGTAGGCCAAACCAAACTGATAATTCGAAGAGACTTGCAAAGATAACCAATCATACATAAAAGAATTCAGAGAAGATTCAAATATTGTTCATAGATAAACTTGATCATAAACCCACAATTCATCGGTCCCAACAAACACACCGCAAAAGAAGATTACATCGAATATATCTCCACAAGAGAGGGGGAGAACTTTGTATTGAGATCCAAAAAGGGAGAAGAAGCCATCTAGCTAATAACTATGGACCCGTAGGTCTGAAGTAAACTACTCACAATTCATCGGAGGGGCTATGGTGTTGATGTAGAAGGCATCCGTGATCGATGCCCCCTCCAGCGGAGCTCCGAAACAGGCCCCAAGATGGGATCTCATGGATACAGAAAGTTACGGCGGTGGAATTAGGGTTTTGGCTCCATATCTGGTAGTTTGGGGGTACGTAGGTATATATAGGAGGAAGGAGTACGTCGGTGGAGCAACAGGGGCCCCACAAGGGTGGAGGGCATGCCTGGGGGGTAGGCGTGCCCCCTACCTCATGGCCTCCTGGTTGATGTCTTAATGTAGGGTCCAAGTCCTCTGGATCATGTTCGTTCCGAAAATCACGGCCCCGAAGGTTTCATTCCGTTTGGACTCCGTTTGATATTCTTTTTCTGCGAAACCCTAAAATAGGCAAAAAAACAACAATTCTGGGCAGGGACTCCGGTTAATAGGTTAGTCCCAAAAATAACATAAAAGTGTATAATAAAGCCCAATAATGTCCAAAACAGAATATAATATAGCATGGAACAATCAAAAATTATAGATACGTTGGAGACGTATCATTCATCCCCATAATCTTGCTCGTGAGAAATTCTTTTCACCCATCTAGAGTAATTCAAGAGTCTTTTCAGTTTGATTCCCCGGAGCCCATCATCTTAGAATTATTCATTCCAGCTTTCAGCTCTTGTTCTCCAAATCATACCGGTGCATCATTCAAATATCCTCTAGTCAGTTCATGATCTCTTTGTTCTCTTGTATCTAAATTCCCTCAAGTATCTTTATTCGTTTTCTAATTCTTCCTGGCGATTCATTCTCTCTCATCATTAATTTTCAATTCTTACGGTGGTTTGTTCAAGATTCATCTTCCTTTGCTATCATACCAATTCATTTGTTCCTTTCCAAATCCTACCGGTGGTTTGTTCAAGTCTTTCCCAAGATTGCGCTATATCTCGCCAATCCATTTCAAGAAGAACAAGTAGCATGCCTATCCATTGCTTGTCATCAATTTAATTTGATGAAGGATAAGCATACAATAAATCTTATTCTTTTTTTCCTCGAGGTGTTTCAATTCTATTCTTTCGGAGTTTGTTCATGATGATTAAATTCTTGATTACAAGTGATTCATCTTTCTTTCCGGAGTTGTTCATTGTGTCACATTTTCGATTCAAGATGGTTCATATTTTCTTTTTGGAGTTCCAAGATCTCTCATTTATCTCGTCGCGAAGCTCCATCTAAGTCATTGCAAGGCTTCACCTTGTGTTTTCAACTTCTCTTTCTTTCTATCATCCTTTTATTACCGGAGTTCTTCATGGAGGTTCTACATGGTGGTTCGTCAAGGATTCTTTTCATTCTGCAATTGTTCTTCAAGATTTCTCTTGAAGTTAAGATTCGCCAAGCTATACTCGAAAATAAACATGGTGCTCAACGCATGTCTTGTTTTGAGGAGTTCAAGCATTCTTCCTTAAATTCCTAAGTGCAATCCTTTCTCTCTTATCTTGTGAGGTGGTGCTATGTCATTATTGACAATTTCCCTTCGTGATTCAAGTTGTCAAGAATGAGATATTTTAAACCCATCATTTTCTCTTCGTTCAGGAGATGCTTTGCAACCTGTCAACCTCTTTATTGGAGTTATCTTGGGTTATATTTCACCTAAAGACTATCCTAAGGATGGTTGCGATTGTGGTGCTTATCAATGATCCAATCTTCTCCTTCCCATCTCGGTGAAGAAGTTTTTCATCTCTTCTTTGTTCTCGATCAATCATTGTTTTCGGTGGCAGAATTTCACCTTAGTTTTGAGATGTTTTCCATAAGCCCACTACAAGCATATTCATTTCGTTGTTGGTTTTTCCAACAACTCCATTTTAACCTTCTTTGAAGGGTGCTTTCCTAGTTCATTGGTGGCAGAAGTTGACCTTTTCTTCTCCATTCTGTGATTCCAATGATCTATCTTCTTTCATTTCTACCGGAGGCATTGTGATGTTTCTCTCTTCACTCATCATCTCGAATTGAGGACCGTGTTCTTTTCGTGATTATCCATTTCCAACCGGAGTGTCGTGCCCTCTTTTAAAGTTCTTCCCGTTCTGTGAAGTTTTGCCTCCCTTCTCAACCGGAGTGCTGTCTGAAATCTTTCTTACCCATTGTGCCATTCTTTCAATAGTTCCGGAGGCAGTGTGTTGTTGATTTCATCAAGTGTCCTCTCATCTTGTCAAGTTCATGTTCAATTCCTTCCATTTACAGTCGAAGTGTTGTCCAAATTATATCATTCTTATTCCTTCTCTATCTTGTTTTAATCGGAGTGTCGTGTCTATCATTCCTCTTCTAACCGGAGTCACATCCAAGTGCTTTCATTTTGCCAATTTCATATTCTATGCCTTCCATTTCCAACTGGAGTGTTGTCGTAATTGATCTTTATCGTGCCTTGTACATCTCGTTTCAACCGGAGTGCTTGCTTGTACTTCTTGTCCACTGTTCTCGTCATTCATAGATTTGCAAACTCTAAGGTTCACATGGTGCTCCTTGTTTTTCTTTTCTACCAGTGTGCTTTCATATTCTTTTTTGTCCGTTAAACTCTTGTTTCATGTCCTTCAGCCCACAAGGTTCTCGCAATGTTCCTTGTTCCTCTTTTATAATGGAATGTTTTGAACTTCTTGCATCTTTGTTGGATTCCTTCTTTCAATTTGTTTAACATCTCAAGGTTCGTAGGTTTCACTCTTTTGTCAAAGAAGCAACTTTGTTTTACCTTGTTCTCTTTCGCTTCTCTCCGGTGCCATCCTTAGATCTCGGGATGAGATCTCTTGTAAGTGGAGGAGTGTTGTGACGCCTCGAGTCCGATGCGCCAGGTGTCTTCTCATTATTCGCTGTCATTGCCATGTCATTTGCTTGCGTGTCACATCTTTGCCATGTCATCATGTGCATTGCATCATCATGTTTTCAAAACTTGCATCCGTCCGGGTCTCCCAATTCTACCCATTGTTCGTTCTGAGCCTAGACACACTTGCACGCGCGTGTGGCACGTCCGAAATGTTATTTTATAAGTGGCTGGAAAATGTCCTCGGAATGGGGTGAAAGTTGGCATGCGGTCTTGTTATAGTGTAGGTAGCCCCCCTGCCAAGTTTCATCGCATTCAAAGTCCGTTTGAGGCTCCAACTGATAACTATAGTGGTAGTATAGCCGGTTAGACATCGGGCGTTTCTGGTATCCGGAAACATGTGCCGGGCTGCCCATCTTCCTCTCTTCTCAGCCCACTAGTCCACTTGCACATCCCATCATCACCCACCTGAACTCCCCCTCTCGCCGGAGCCGTCGGATCATCAACGAAGTGTCCGGAAACCCCACAAATCCCCCCAAACCCTAACCCTGCCTATAAAAGGAGACCCCCCTTCCAATTCTGGACATTCCTTCATCCCCTCCTTGTTTTCCGCGCCCCCAACCCGTAGCCGCCACCTCCACCTTCCAGCCGCCGCCTCCTTCCTCGGATCCACCGCCGACCAGCCTCCCTCCACCACTTGGAGCTCCACCAGTGGCCAGCCACCGCTCCAGCAGTGCCCATGGCCAACCGAAGCCGGCCATGTGTCCCCGGGCTCCCCAATCCACCGCGAGGCCCGCCGCAGCACGCGGGAGGCCCGCCCAGGCCCGCACGGCCGCAACCCCGAGCTCCCTGCTCCCTCGCTCAATTTGGATCGGAGGAGCCCAATCCCATCAGCATTAGCGGGCGCATGTGGAGGAGGACGAGCTCCGCGTCCGTCCCCGAAGGCCCAACTCGCCCGCGCGCCCGCATCCGGCCCATCCTGCTTGCTGGCCTGCCAGCCCGATGTGAGCATCCGCCCAGCGCCCAGAGCACTGTTCAGATTCGGCCCAATTGTTTTTTTTCAGATCTGCAATTTTAGCATTATCCTGGAGTTTGGCAGATTTGCGGGAAAACCCTCCATGTTCATGCATATCATATCTCACAAACCGTGCATCATTTGTAAAAAACTTATATATGTAAAATGCTTAGAATTTTGTCTAGTTTCATAATATGCAAATTTCATCCATGTTAAAAATGTTGTTTGCATTTAATTTGCATAATGACATGTTAAAATGTTTTAATTCATAACTAATTAACCGTAGCTCGATTTTAAATAAACTTTATTTGTAAATGGGGTAGAAAAATGCATATTCTAACATGGTGGCATTACTTTGCATGTTTAACAACTCTAAAATATGGTTTACAGCATAACAATACCAAATCTAAAATATGCACATGAGGATTTTCCGGAATTGTTGTTTGTTATTTCCTGCCTCATTTAAACTTGCCTAGATAGTTAGTTTATATATGTTCACCTCTTGCCATGTTTAACAACATTTAATATTGATGAGTACATAAACGAGAGTGAAATAAATATTGGAATGTGGTGTTTCGTCAACTTGCATCTTGTTACATGTTGAGCTCCACTTAACTTGTAGTTTTGTTTGTGCACTTTGCCATGCCATGCATATTTAAATCGGACATGCATCATACTTGGTTGTGCATCATGCCATGCTTATGCTTGTCTTCTTACCATGTTGCTTGCTCCTTTCCGGCTTGCTTCTCTCGTTAGCTTCGCTTTTGTTCTGAGGTTGTGAGGATCCATTTGACTATGTTGGTTCGTCTATTTCTTGGTTTCAGTCTTCTTTCTAGCGGGATTTCAGGCAAGATGACCATTACCCTCGATATCACTTCTATCTTTGCTTGCTAGTTGTTCGCTCTACCATTATGGCGTGCTACCTACCACTTGTTTATCATGCCTCCCATATTGCCATGTCAAGCCTCCAAACCACCTTCCTAGCAAACTGTTGTTTGGCTATCTTACTGCTTTTGCTCAGCCCCTCTTATAGCGTTGCTTGTTGCAGGTGCCTTGCAGGTTGTTCCATGTTGGAACACGGATATGTTTGGGATATCATATTATCTACTGTTTAATTTAATGCATCTATATACTTGGTAAAGGGTGGAAGGCTCAGCCTTTTTCCTGGTGTTTTGTTCCACTCTTGCCGCCCTAGTTTTCGTCATGTCGGTGTTATGTTCCTTGATATTTTGTTCCTAACATGGTTGGGGTTATGGGACCCCCTTGACAGTTCGCTTTGAATAAGACTCCTCCAGCAAGGCCCAACCTTGGTTAACATTTTCCACCACCACCTATTACTTTTCCCTTGGGAGTCGCGCTCCCGAGGGTCATCTTTTTTTAACCCCCCTGGGCCAGTGCTTCTCTAAGTGTTGGTCTAAACTGAGTAGATTGCGGGGCCACCTCAGGAAAACTTGAGGGCTGGTTTTACTCGTAGGATGTCTCATCCGGTGTGCCCTGAGAACGAGATATGTGCAGCACCTATCGGGATTTGTTGGCACATTCGGGCAGTCTTGCTGGTCTTGGTTTACCATTGTCGAAATGTCTTGTAACTGGGATTCCGAGTCTGATCGGGTTATTCCGGGAGAAGGAATATCCTTCGTTGATCGTGAGAGCTTGTGATGGGATAAGTTGGGACACCCCTGCAGGGTATAAACTTTCGAGAGTCGTGCCCACGGTTATGTGGCAGATGGGAATTTGTTAATATCTGGTTTTAGATAACTTGACACTTAACTTGATTAAAATGCATCAACCGTGTGTGTAGCCGTGATGGTCTCTTTTCGGCGGAGTCCGGAAAGTGAACACAGTTTGGGTTATGTTTGGCGTAAGTAGTTTCAGGATCACTTCTTGATCACTTCTAGCTTCACGACCATTGCGTAGCTTCTCATATTACTCTTATTTGCGTATGTTAGCCAACGGATTTGCTTAGTGCTTGTTGCAACTCTACCTCATTACCCTATCCTACCCATAAGCTTAAATAGTCTTGATCTCGCGGGGTTTGAGATTGCTGAGTGCTCGTGACTCACGGATACTTCCAAAACAGTTGCAGGTGCCGATGATACCAGTGCAGGTGACGCAACCGAGCTCAAGTGGGAACTCGATGAAGATCTTGGTCGTTGTTATGTGTCTTTTCCAGATGATCAGTAGTGGTGCCCAGTTGGGACGATCGGGGATCTAGCATTTGGGGTTGTCTTCTTTTATTTTGGTTCCGTAGTCGGACCTTGATTGTACTTTGGATGATGTACGTTTAACATGTTATTTGTGTGACATGGCGATTGCAAGCCAACTCTTTATCCCTTTCTTATTCAGTACATGGGATTGTGTGAAGATTACCCCGGTTGTGACAAACCTATCATGCGGCTATGCCTCTAAGTCGTGCCCCGACACATGGGAGATATAGCTGCATTATGGGTGTTACACTCAGCTAGCGGCACATAGGATGGGGGCCCGCCCATGTGCGTCTTCTTCCTCCTTTTTCTCTTCTCTGGTCGCTCGTCTTTGCCTCTTATGTCTCTGCCTCCTTCTCAGGCCCTGCTGCCATGGTCAACCGTCACCGCACGGAGGTCTCCCAGGGCGCCGTCGCCACGGGAATCAGCCGATCCGGCTGCCCTCGACCAGATTTGCTTTGGATTCACGCCATCGGAGCTCTACCTACCTCCCCGGACCTGGCCACGTCGGAGCTGCAACCGTCCATGATGAGCTAGGGGCGTAAAACTATAGCGCTTCTTGGAAGGCAACCCAATGAATAAAATTTATTTTTGCTTTATGCTTTCTGTTCTTGAGTGTTAGCACAATTATGCTACTGTTATGTATGTGTTTTTATGTTTTAATTAGTGTTTGTGCCAAGTAAAGCCTTTAGGATCTTCTTGGGTAATAGTTGTTTGATCTTGTTGAAAAAACAGAAAGTTTGCGCTCACAAAAATAATTTTCATTTTTTACCAAAGAGCGATAAAATACCCATTCCACTTGCAGTATATCAATATACAAATTTCTCAGGTCTTCCTAATTTTTCAAAGTTTTTGGAGTTACAGAAGTATTCGAAATAGTCAGATTGCTACAGACTGTTCTATTTTGACAGATTCTTTTTTCATGAGTAGTTCCTTGTAGACCTTCGGGTCCGTAGTTAGTAGCTAGATGGCTTCATCTCTCTCTCTCTCTCTCTCTCTTGATTCTCAATACAATGGTCTCTTGGAGATCTATATGATGTAACTCTTTTGCAGTGTGTTTGTTGGGATCAATGAACTTCGAGTTTATGATCTGATCTATGTTTTTATATCCATGAAAGTATTTGAGTTTCTTTGATCTCTTTTATGCATGATCTCTTATAGCGTCGTATTTCTTCTCCGATATTTGGGTTTTATCTGGACAACTCGATCTATTTATCTTGCAATGGGAAGAGGTGCCCGGTAGTGGGTTCGTTCTTACGGTGCTTGATCCTAGTGACAGAAAGGGAACCGACACGTATGTATCATTGCTACTAAGGATAAAAAGACGAGATCTATATCTACCACCATATAGATAAACGAATCTTGTCTACATCATGTCATCGTTCTTATTGCATTACTCCGTTCTTCCATGAACTTAATACACTAGATGCATGTTGGATAGCGGTCGATATGTGGAGTAATAGTAGTAGATGCAGGCAGAAGTCGGTCTACTAGTCTTGGACGTGATGCCTATGTAATGATCATTGCATGGATATCGTCATAATTATTTGATGTTCTATCAATTGCCCAACAGTAATTTGTTTACCCAGCGTTTGCTATTTTCCTCGAGAGAAGCCACTAGTGAAACCTACAGCCCCCGGGTCTTGTTTCTCATATATTTGCCTTTGCGACCTACTTTTTCCTAGCTTTTATTTTCAGATCTATTAAACCAAAAATCCAAAAATACCTTGTTGCAATTTATTTATTTGGCGTTTGATCTATCAATATTTACAACTTTCTCCCGTCACACGCTAATTTCTGGCGCCGTTACCCGAAAGGGATTGACAACCCCTTTAACTCGTCGGGTTGCGAGGTGTTGTTATTTTTGTGCAGGGGCTGTTTACGTTGTGCTGCTTGGTTCTCCTACTGGTTCGATACCTTGGTTTCATAACTGAGGGAAATACTCTACCGTCGTTGTGCTACATCATCCCTCCCTCTTCGGGGAAATACCGACGTAGTTCCAGCTGGCATGATGTGCTATAAAATGTCACAACGTAACTGGATGATTATAAAGATGCTCTACAGGTGTGTCCGAAGGTGTTTGTTTAGTTGGCATATATCAAGATTAGGATTTGTCACTCCATGTATCAGAGAGGTATCTCCGGGCCCTCTCGGTAATGCACATCACTATAAGCCTTGCAAGCAATGTGACTAATGAGTTAGTTGTGGGATGATGCATTATGGAATAATTAAAGAGACTTGACGATAACGAGATTGAACTAGGTACGAGGATACCGACGATCGAATCTCGGGCAAGTAACATACTGATGACAAAGGGAATAACGTATGTAGTTATGCAGTTTGACTGATAAAGATCTCCGTAGAATATGTAGGAGCCAATATGAGCATCTAGGTTCCGCTATTGGTTATTGACCGGGGATGTGTCTCGATCATGTCTACATAGTTCTCGAACCCATAGGGTCCACACGCTTAACGTTCAATGACGATTTGTTTTATGAGTTATGTGTTTTGGAAACCGAAGATTGTTCGGAGTCCCGGATGAGATCACAAACATGACGAGGAGTCTCGAAATGGCCGAGAGGTAAATATTCATATATTGGAAGGTTATATTCGCACATCGGAATGGTTCCGAGTGATTCGGGTATTTTTTCAGAGTACCGAGGGTTTACCCGAACCCCCCGGGGAAGTGTTGGGCCAACATGGGCCTAAGGGAGAGAGAGAGGGAAGCCCGCAGGGGGTGGCCGCGCCCCCCCCCCTTCTAGGGAGTCCGAATAGGACAAGGAGGAGGGGGCGGCGCCCCCCTTCCCTTTCCCTCTCCCTCTCCT
>NC_041382.1:214339227-214346578 GCF_002162155.2 Triticum dicoccoides | reverse complement strand
GAATCCTACTTGGACTAGGAGTCCAAGTAGGACTCCCCCCATGGTGTGCCCCTCCTGGCCGCCGGCCTCTCTCCCCCTCCTTTATATACGTGGGCAGGGGGCACCCCAAAGGCAAACCAAGATTTCTCTTAGCCGTGTGCGGTGCCCCCCTCCACAGTTTACTCCTACGGTCATATTGTCGTAGTGCTTAGGCGAAGCCCTACGCGGATCACATCACCATCACCGTCACCATGCCGTCGTGTTGTTGGAACTCTCCCTCGACCCTCTACTGGATAAATAGCTCGAGGGACATCATCGAGCCGAATGTGTGCTGAACACAGAGGTGTCGTACGTTCGGTACTTGGATCAGTTGGATCGTGAAGACGTTCGACTACATCAACCGCGTTAACCTAATGTTTCCGCTTTAGGTCTACATGGGTGTGTGGACACATCTCCCCCTCTCGTTGCTATGCATCTCCTAGATATATGAGATGATCATGTTTTGTAAAAGTTATCAGCAACTGGCTGGAGCCTTATGGTTGTCACTTTATTGTATGAAATGCAATCGCCATGTAATTGCTTTACTTTATCACTAAGCGATAGCGATAGTCATAGAAGCAATAGTTGGCGAGACGACAACGACGCTATGATGGAGATCAAGGTGTCAAGCCGGTGATGATGGAGATCATGACGGCGCTTTGGAGATGGAGATCAAAGGCACAAGATGATGATGGCCATATCATGTCACATATTTTGATTGCTTGTGATGTTCATCTTTTATGCATCTTATTTTGCTTAGTACGGCGATAGCATTATAATATGATCCCTCACTAAATTTCACATACAACGGGTGCAAGCCAGTTTTGCACATGCAGAATACTCGAGTTAAACTTGACGAGCCTAGCATATGCTGATATGGCCTTGGAACACCGAGACCGAAAGGTCGAACATGAATCATATAGTAGATATGATCAAATTGAAAACTACTCCATCTCACGTGATGATCGGACAGGGTTTAGTTGATATGGATCACGTGATCATTTAGATGACTAGAGCGATGTCTATCTAAGTGGGAGTTCTTTAGTAATATGATTAATTTAACTTTAATTTATCATGAACTTAGTACCTGATAGTTTTTGCATATCTATGTTGTTGTAGATCAATGGCCCATGCTACCGTTCCCTTGAATTTTAATGCGTTCCTAGAGAAAGCTAAGTTGAAAGATGATGGTAGGAACTACACGGACTGGGTCCGTAACTTGAGGATTATCCTCATTGTTGTACAGAAGAATTACGTCATGGAAGCACCGCTAGGTGCAAAACCTGTCGCAGGAGCAACTCCGGACGTTATGAACGTCTGGCAGAGCAAAGCTGATGACTACTCGATAGTTCAGTGTGCCATGCTTTACGGCTTAGAATCGGGACTTCAAAGATGTGTTGAACTTCATGGAGCATATGAGATGTTCTAGGAGTTGAAGTTAATATTTCAAGCAAATGCTCGAGTTGAGAGATATGAAGTCTCCAACAAGTTCTATAGCTGCAAAATGGAGGAGAATAGTTCTGTCAGTGAACACATACTCAGAATGTATGGGTACCATAACCACTTGACTCAGCTAGGAGTTAATCTTCCTGATGATAGTGTCATTGACAGAGTTCTTCTATCACTTCTACCAAACTATAAAGGCTTCGTGATGAACTATAATATGCAAGGAATGGAAAAGTCAATTCCCGAGCTCTTCGCGATGCTAAAGGCCGCGGAGGTAGAAATCAAGAAGGAGCATCAAGTGTTGATGGTTAACAAGACCACTAGTATCAAGAAAAAGGGTAAGGGAAAGAAGGGGAACTTCAAGAATAATAGCAAGCAAGTTTCTGCTCCCGGGAAGAAGCCCAAGTGTGGACCTAAGCCTGAAACTGAGTTCTTCTACTGCAAAGGGACTGGTCACTAGAAGCGGAACTGCCGTAAGTATTTGGCGGATAAGAAGGATGGCAAAGTGAAAGGTATATTTGATATACATGTTTTTGATGTGTACCTTACTAATGCTCGTAGTAGCGCCTGGGTATTTGATACTGGTTCTATTGCTCATATTTGTAACTCAAAATAGGGGTTACGAATTAAACGAAGATTGGCTAAGGACGAGGTGACGATGCATGTGGGAAATGATTCCAAAGTCGATGTGATCGCCGTCGGCACGCTACCTCTACATCTACCGTCGGGATTAGTTTTAGACATAAATAATTTTTATTTGGTGCCAGCATTGAGCATGAGCATTATATCTGGATCTTGTTTGATGCGAGGCAGTTATTCATTTAAATCAGAGAATAGTGGTTGTTCTATTTATATGAGTAATATCTTTTATGGTCATGCACCCTTGATGAGTGCTCCTTTTTATTGAATCTCGATTGTAGTGATACACATATTCATAATATTGAAGCCAAAAGATGCAAAGTTAATAATGATAGTGCAACTTGTTTGTGGCACTGCCGTTTAGGTCATATTGGTGTAAAGCGCATGAAGAAACTCCATGCTAATGGGATTTTGAAATCACTTGATTATGAATCGCTTGATGCTTGCGAACCATGCCTCATGGGCAAGATGACTAAGACTCCGTTCTCCGGAACAATGCAGCAAGCAGCTGACTTGTTGGAAATAATACATACTGATGTATGCGGTCCGATGGGTGTTGAGGCTCGTGGCGGGTATCGTTATTTTCTAACCTTCACAGATGATTTGAGCAGATATGGGTTGATACTTCTCCGTCGTATCTACTTTTCCAAACACTTTTGACCTTGTTTTGGACTCTAACTTGCATGATTTGAATGGAACTAACCCGGACTGACGCTGTTTTCAGCAGAATTGCCATGGTGTTATTTATGTGCAGAAACAAAAGTTCTCGGAATGACCTGAAACTTCACGGAACATCTTTTTGGAAATAATAAAAAATCCTTGCAAAAGATGAAGACCATGGGTCCCACACCCTAGCCACAAGGGTGGGGGGAGTGCCCCCTACCTCGTGGGCCCCCTGGACCTCCTCCGACCTCAACTCCAACTCTATATATTTGCTTTCGGGGAGAAAAAATCGGAGAGAAGGATTCATCGCGTTTTACGATATGGAGCCGCCGCCAAGCCCTAAAACCTCTCAGGAGGGCTGATCTGGAGTCCGTTCGGGGCTTCGGAGAGGGGAATCCGTCTCCATCGTCATCATCAACCTTCCTCCATCACCTATTTCATGATGCTCACCGCCATGCGTGAGTAATTCCATCGTAGGCTTGCTGGACGGTGATGGGTTGGATGAGATTTATCATGTAATCGAGTTAGTTTTGTTAGGGTTTGATCCCTAGTATCCACTATGTTCTGAGATTGATGTTGCTATGACTTTGCTATGCTTAATGCTGGTCACTAGGGCCCGAGTGCCATGATTTCAGATCTGAACCTATTATGTTTTCATGAATATATGTGAGTTCTTGATCCTATCTTGCAAGTCTATTGTCACCTACTATGTGTTATGATCCGGCAACCCCGAAGTGACAATAATCGGGACCACTCCCGGTGTTGACTGTAGTTTGAGGAGTTCATGTATTCACTATGTGTTAATGCTTTGGTCCAGTACTCTATTAAAAGGAGGCCTTAATATCCCTTAGTTTCCGCTAGGACCCCGCTGCCACGGGAGGGTAGGACAAAAGATGCCATGCAAGTTCTTTTCCATAAGCACGTATTATTATATTCGGAATACATGCCTACATTACATTGAGGAATTGGAGCTAGTTCTATGTCACCCTATGTTATGACTGTTACATGATGAACCGCATCCGGCATAATTCTCTATCACTGATCCATTGCCTACGAGCTTTCCATATATTGTTCTTCGCTTATTTACTTTTCCTTTGCTATTGCTATCATCACTACAAAATACCAAAAACACTACTTTTGTTACCGTTACCTTTTGCTATTGTTACCACTACTATCATATTACTTTGCTACTAAATACTTTGTTGTAGATATTAAGTTTCCAGATGTGGTTGAATTGACAACTCAGCTGCTAATACTTGAGAATATTCATTGGCTCCCCTTGTGTCAAATCAATAAATTTGGGTTGAATACTCTACCCTCGAAAATTGTTGCGATCCCCTATACTTGTGGGTTATCAAGACTATTTTCTGGCGCCGTTGCCGGGGAACATAGCTCTATTCTTTGAGTCACTTGGGATTTATATCTGCTTATCATTATGAAGAACTTGAGAGATCCAAAAACCAAGATTTATCCCTGAACTATGAGGGGAGGTAAGGAACTGCCATCTAGCTCTGCACTTGATTCACCTTCTGTTTTGAGTATGCCACTTGGTGAATTTCTTGATGAACAACTTGCTAGGGTTAGAGAGAATGAAGTTATTGAAACTGATAATATTGATGAAAGTGATGATGAAGACTCTCCTCCTAATAAATATGAATTGCATGTTGTTCCTGAGGGTTATGTTCTGGATGAAGAATCTGCTAGAGCTATTCTTGCTTGCAATGATAGATATGATCTAAAGAGGTTATTAGCTAAATGGAGGCAGCAATCCCTTAATGCTAGAATGAAACCTGACCCTGTTTTTGCTACTTCACCTATCTGTGTTACTGATAAGGATTATGAATTCTATATTGATCCTGATATAATTACTTTGGTTGAATCTGATCCTTTTTATGGCTATGAATCTGAAACTGTTGTGGCACATCTTACTAAATTAAATGATATAGCCACCCTGTTCACTAATGATGAGAGAACTCGCTACTTTTATATCCTTAAAATATTCCCGTTCTCATTAAAGGGTGATGCTAAGATATGGTTTAATTCTCTTGATCCTGGTTGTGTGCGTAGTCCCCATGATATGATTTTTACTTCTCTGCGAAATATTTCCCTGCTCATAAGAAACAAGATGCTTTGAGAGAGATATATATAATTTTGTGCAAATTGAAGAAGAGAGTCTCCCACAAGCTTGGGGGAGGCTTCTCCAATTACTTAATGCTTTGCCTGATCATCCTCTTAAGAAAAATGAAATACTTCATATCTTTTATAATGGACTAACCGATGCTTCCAGAGATTACCTGGATAGTTGTGCTGGTTCTGTTTTCAGGGAAAGAACACCGGATGAAGCTGAAATTCTATTAAATAATATGTTGACTAATGAAAATAATTAGACACTTCCTGAGCCTATTCCTAAACCAACTCCGAAGAAAAGGGGTGTTCTATTTCTCAGTTCTGAAGATATGCAAGAGACAAAGAAATCTATGAAAGAAAAAGGTGTTAAAGCTGAAGATGTTAAGAATTTACCTCCTATTGAAGAAATGCATGGTCTTAATTTACCGTCTATTGAAGAAACATATGATCTTAATCCATTACCTATTGAAGAAATACATGGTCTTGATAACCCGACACAGGTAGTAAAGGTAAATTCTCTCTATAGATATGATAAAGCTGAAATCCCTCTTACTAAGTTTGCTAGCCAATGCTTAGATGAGTTTGATAATTTTATGGTGAAGCAAGAAGATTTTAATGCTTATTTTGGTAGACAATTGAAATACAATTCAAATATGCTTGAACACTTGGGTGATTGTATGTCTAATGTCAAAGGTGAACTTAAACTTATTAGTAAACATGCTTCTATGGTTACCACTCAAGTAGAACAAGTACTTAAGGCTCAAAATGATTTGCTCAATGAATTGAATAGTAAGAATAATGATTATTCTGTTAGAGTGGCTACTAGAACTGGTAGAATGACTCAGGAACCTATGTATCCTGAAGGCCACCCTAAGAGAATTGAGCAAGATTCTCAGAGAAATAATATAGATGCGCCTAGTCCTTCTAAAAGGAAGAAAAAGAAAAATGATAGGACTTTGCATGCTTCTAGTGAACATATTGCTGAAACACCTGAGAATCCAAATGATATTTCTATTTCTGATGCTGAAACACAATCTGGTAATGAACCTGAAACTAGTGATAATGTTAATGATAATGTTCATGATGATGCTCAACCTAGTAATGATAATGATATAGAAATTGAACCTGCTGTTGATCTTGATAACCCACAATAAAAAAATCAACGTTATGATAAGGAAGACTTTGTTGCTAGGAAAACGGAAAGGAAAGAGAGCCTTGGGTTTAGAAACCCATGCCTTTTCCTCCCAAACCATCCAAGAAAAAGGATGATGAGGATTTTGAGCGCTTTGCTGAAATGATTAGACCCATCTTTTTGCGTATGTGATTAACTGATATGCTTAAAATGAATCCTTATGCTAAGTACATGAAAGAAATTGTTACTAATAAAAGAAAGATACCGGAAGTTGAAATTTCCACCATGCTTTCTAATTATACTTTTAAGGGTGGAATACCAAAGAAACTTGGAGATCCAGGAGTACCCAATATACCATGCTCCATTAAAAATAAACTATGTTAAAACTGCGTTATGTGATCTTGTAGCCGGTGTTAGTGTTATGCCTCTCTCTTTATATCATAGACTTGATTTGAATAAGTTGACACCTACTGAAATATCTTTGTAAATGGCTGATAAATCAACTGCTATACCTGTCGGTATTTGTGAGGATGTGCCTGTTGTAGTTGCAAACTTTACTATTTTAACGGACTTTGTTATTCTTGATATTCCCGAGGACGATAGTATGTCTATTATTCTTGGAAGACCCTTTTTGAATACTGCAGGGGCTGTTATTGATTGCAACAAAGGCAATGTCACTTTTCATGTCAATGGTAATGAGCATAAAGTACACTTTCCGAGGAAACAACCTCAAGTTCATAGTATCAACTCTATTGAAAAAAATTCCATCGATTATTATTGGAGGTTTTGAATTACCTCTACCTATTGTCAAAAAGAAATATGATATTCTTATTATTGGGGATGTGCATATCCCCGTTGAGGTAACATAGTGTTATTCGAATTTCTCCGGTTCCATGTTATTCGGAATGAGTTCGTTAACAAGACTTGATCAACCTTGTTAGTGGATTCCTTTTGATGAGCATGAGATGGATGAAACTAGAAGGCACAACCTTGTGTACCCTTTCTCTACTTTCTGTTATTTAGTTAAAATAAAGTAAAAAAAGTATTTTCTTGTCTGTTTTCTGAGTTATCCGTGCAATATAAAAATACCCCCAAAATAAAAGTTCTCCAAATGCCCTGAAATTTAAATACGATTTTTTGGAATATTTGAGAATATTTGGCACTGAGAACACAACACGGGGGGCATCCACCTGGCCACGAGGGTGGAGGGCGCGCCCCTGCCTCGTAGGCCCACGGTGGCCCCCTCCACTTATTCCTGCACCCACACACTTCTTCTTCCTCCCAAAAAAATCACCATCTAGCTCAAGCACGAGTTCTAGCTCATTT
>NC_041382.1:214297370-214338882 GCF_002162155.2 Triticum dicoccoides | reverse complement strand
GGTATGTGACTCCTCCATTGGTCCAATTAGTTTTTGTTCTAGTGCTCTATTCATTGCAAATTGGTGTTGCCTAGGTGACCATGTTATTGAGCTTGCATGTCAAATTTATATGGTTCCAAGTAGTTCTAATGCATGATATAGGCTCTAGGCACTTGTAGGAGTTGTTGCTATCAATTTTGTTGAGCTTGGTTCACTTTTATTTGAAGTTACTAAAAATTTCAGAAATTTTTAAAGGAAGAAATATGTTTAGGAAAATGTACCGATGTGGTTCTTCAAGGAAGCAAGGACCCAGGCTTGCAATGCGTGATGCTGACGATGAGCCACCAAGGGACGCTCCAGTGCGGCCTTGTGAATGGCCTTCAGAAAACTTTATGGATCGAGTGGGAATTAAGGAAGAATTTAACGCATATTTGCGTAACGGTGATCTTGTGAGCTTCGAGGAAGAAAAGTGCCGCCAGTACCACTATCTCACTAGTTCCTTTGTGAGGAGGTTTGAATTTTCATCTTCACGTAATTCTCCAACTGTCCTGTTTGATCTTTATGAAAAATCTTATACTATGGACTTAGAGGATTTTACCACTACTTGCAAACTTCCACAATGGGGTAGTGCTAGAGAACCCCGCAAATCTGAATTTAGAAATTTTCTTGCTAGTATAATTGTGGGGGGATCTAGAGACATAGCACAAGCTACCATAGGGAGCATTCATTTTCCTGCTATACATTATTTTGCTCTCTTCATAGGTAGGTGCATAAATGGTAAAGATGAAGCATGTCATATGTGTGTCCCTGACCTCAGTATTCTTAGGACTACTTTGTTAGGAGACAAATCTTGTAATTTGGGAGCCATTGTCGCACGTAGGTTGCATCATAATAGATTTAATGGAGATTTCTTTGGAGGAATTTATGCAACCCACTTAGCTAATTTTCTTGGTGTAACCATACGTAATGATGATATTGAATTTCCTCCTGCTTACCAAGACTTCAATGCTATGGTTCACCACCAGTTTGTCGAGAGGAATGAATCACCTCTCTAGTATCGCTTAATCTTTGACAGACGTTGTGCTGTCCGTATTACTCTCCTTGCTCCTGCCTTCTTTGATTATCAGGCAAAATGAAGTCATTTTATTACCAGAGAGGAGGCAGATGAGTACGAGAGGAGGGCGGAGGCAGCTCGCCGCCACGCTGCAGCTCAGGAGGCAATAGTCGTTGCATCGCAGTACGACCCCAGCTACAACTATGGATATCCGCCAGGCCAGCCGTGGCCATAGACCAACTTAGGCCAAAAGCCTAAGCTTGGGGGAGTACATATTTCTCACCAACATTACATTTATGTTCATACACTCATTGTTAGATGTCGGTGCTCATACTTTTTCATTGTATCATCCATGCCAGTTTATTTCGTTTTTATGCTTTCTTCTCGTGTGTTTAGTAAACTTTAAGAAAAACAAAAAAAATTAGTTGTAGCTTTTAGCTAGTTTCAATTTCCATGCTTGTAGTTGTAATTAAAAATAAAACCCAAAAAGATTTCATGTTCTTCTTTTTCTTCTTGGGAGCTTTCCCGTGTAAATAGTTTTATTTCTTTTATTTTCTTTGGGGTCGATAGGAGAATACCATAATTAAATTGTTGAAGTGGCTCTTATATGCATTATTGTTGATCTGACAAAAGAGCCAATACTGCCTTGTCTTCTCCTGTTTATTGAATGCTTGCATATTCCAGCTTAGTCCAATGCACATGCACTATTATTATCCAGATCGTTCGGTCGTGCAAGTGAAAGGCAATGATGACGATATATGATGGACTGACTGAGATGAGAAAAGCTGGTATGAACTCGACCTCTCTTGTTTTTGTAAATATGATTAGTTCATCGTTCCTGATTCAGCCTATTATGAATAAACATGTTTTCAATGACAATTAGATATTATAGTTTGCTTATGCCATGCTTAATTAAGCTAGGAGCTTATAATGGTTTACCTTGCGTGCCAACATGCTATTAAAATGGTTGTGATGTGGTATGATAGGGTGGTATCCTCCTCTGAATGATTTAAGTGACTTGACTTGGCACATGTTCACGCATGTAGTTGAAACAAAATCAACATAGCCTTCACGATATTTATGTTCATGGTGGATTATATCCTACTCATGCTTGCATTCGGTGTTGATTAATTTTAATGCATGTTCATGACTGTTGTCGCTCTCTACCTGGTCGCTTCCCAGTCTTTTGCTAGCCTTCACCTGTACTAAGCAGGAATACTGCTTGTGCATCCAATCCCATAAACCCCAAAGTTATGCCATATGAGTCCACCATACCTACCTATATACGGTATCTACCTGCCGTTCCAAGTAAATTTGTATGTGCCAAACTCTAAACCTTCAAATAAATATCCTGTTTTGTATGCTCGAATAGCTCATGTATCAACTAGGGCTGTCCGTATCTTCCATGTTAGACGGGTTATTCTCAAGAGGAGTGGACTCCGCTCGTCACTCATGAGAAAATGGTTGGTCACCTAGATGCCCAGTCCCATGCTTTATGCAAATCAAATCAAAATAATTGCAAACAAAACTCCCCTGGGACTCTTGTTAGTTGGAGGCACTCGTTGTTTCGAGCAAGCCATGGATTGATGCTTGTTGGTGGAGGGGGAGTATAAACTTTACCATTTTGTTTGGGAACCGCCTATAATGTGTGTAGCATGGAAGATATCACCATCTCTTGGTTGTTATGTTGACAATGAAAGTATACCGCTCAAAATATTATTCATCTCTATTTTAAAACCGAGCTCTGGCACCTCTACAAATCCCTGCTTCCCTCTGCGAAGGGCCTATCTATTTACTTTTATGTTGAGTCATCATCCTCTTATTAAAAAGCACTAGTTGGAGAGCACCACAGTCATTTGCATTCATTACTGTTAGTTTACATTGAGTATGACTTGACTGGATCTCTTTTACCATGAATTACAATGTCTAGTCAGTCCTTGATCTTTAAAGGTGCTCTGCATTTATGTTTTGCGGTCTCAGAAAGGGCTAGCGAGATACCATCTTGTTATATCATATTATGATTGTTTTGAGAAAGTGTTGTCATCCAAGATTTATTATTATTGCTCGCTAGTGGATTATGCCATTGATATGAGTAAACATGAGACCTAAGCGTTATTATGAATATGGTTAGTTTATAATCTTTGCTGAAAACTTGAATGCTGGCTTTACATATTTACAACAACAAGAGCAAACAGAGTTTGTAAAAGTTTTTATTTATCACTTTCAGTTTGTCAACTGAATTGCTTGAGGACAAGCAAAGGCTTAAGCTTGGGGGAGTTGATAGGTCTCCATCGTATCTACTTTTCCAAACACTTTTGCCCTTGTTTTGGACTCCAACTTGCATGATTTGAATGGAACTAACCCGGACTGACGTTGTTTTCAGCAGAATTGCCATGGTGTTATTTATGTGGAGAAACAAAAGTTCTTGGAATGACCCGAAACTTCACGGAACATCTTTTTGGAAATAATAAAAAATCCTTACAAAAGATGAAGACCAGGGGGCTCACACCCTAGCCACAAGGGTGGGGCGCGCCTGCCCCCCTAGGTGCGCCCCCCTACCTCGTGGGCCCCCTGGAGCTCCTCCGACCTCAACTCCAACTCTATATATTTGCTTTCGGGGAGAGAAAAATCAGAGAGAAGGATTCATCGCATTTTACGATACAGAGCCGCTGCCAAGCCCTAAAACCTCTCGGGAGGGCTGATCTAGAGTCCATTCGGGGCTCCGGAGAGGGGAATCCGTCGCCATCATCATCATACCTTCCTCCATCACCAATTTCATGATGCTCACCGCCGTGCGTGAGTAATTCCATCGTAGGCTTGTTGGACGGTGATGGGTTGGATGAGATTTATCATGTAATCGAGTTAGTTTTGTTACGGTTTGATCCCTGGTATCCACTATGTTCCGAGATTGATGTTGCTATGACTTTGCTATGCTTAATGCTTGTCACTAGGGCCCGAGTGCCATGATTTTAGATATGAACCTATTATGTTTTCATGAATATATGTGAGTTCTTGATCCTATCTTGCAAGTATATAGTCACCTACTATGTGTTATGATCCGGCAACCCCGAAGTGACAATAATCGGGACCACTCCCGGTGATGACCGTAGTTTGAGGAGTTCATGTATTCACTATGTGTTAATGCTTTGGTCCGGCACTCTATTAAAAGGAGGCCTTAATATCCCTTAGTTTCCGCTAGGACCCCGCTGCCACGGGAGGGTAGGACGAAAGATGTCATGCAAGTTCTTTTCCATAAGCATGTATGACTATATTCGGAATACATGCCTACATTACATTGAGGAATTGGAGCTAGTTCTATGTCACCCTATGTTATGACTGTTACATGATGAACCGTATCCGGCATAATTCTCTATCACCGATCCATTTCCTATGAGCTTTCCATATATTGTTCTTCGCTTATTTACTTTTTCGTTGCTATTGCTATCATCACTACAAAATACCAAAAACACTACTTTTGTTACCGTTACCTTGTGCTATCGTTACCACTACTATCATATTACTTTGCTACTAAATACTTTGCTGCAGATATTAAGTTTCTAGGTGTGGTCGAATTGACAACTCAGCTGCTAATACCTGAGAATATTCTTTGGCTCCCCTTGTGTCGAATCAATAAATTTGGGTTGAATACTCTACCCTCGAAAACTGTTCCGATCCCCTATACTTGTGGTTTATCATGGGTATATCTACTTATTGAAACATAAGTCTGAAACATTTGAAAAGTTCAAAGAATTTCAGAGTGAAGTGGAAAATCATCGTAACAAGAATATAAAGTTTCTTCGATATGATCATGGAGGTGAATATTTGAGTTATGAGTTTGGTCTTCATTTGAAACAATGCGGAATAGTTTCGCAACTCACGCCACCTGGAACACCATAGCGTAATGGTGTGTCTGAACGTCGTAACCGTACTTTATTAGATATGGTGTGTTCTATGATGTCTCTTACAGATTTACCGCTATTGTTTTGGGGTTATGCTTTAGAGACGACTACATTCACATTAAATAGGACACCATCTAAATCTGTTGAGACGACATCATATGAACTATGGTTTGGCAAGAAACCTAAGCTGTCGTTTCTTAAAGTTTGGGGCTACGATGCCTATGTGAAAATGCGTTGACCTGATAAGCTCGAACCCAAATAGGAGAAATGTGTCTTCATAGGATACCCAAAGGAGACGGTTGGGTACACCTTCTATCATAGATCCTAAGGCAAGATATTCGTTGCTAAGAATGGATCCTTTCTAGAGAAGGAGTTTCTCTCAAAAGGAGTGAGTGGGAGGAAAGTAGAACTTGATGAGGTAACTGTACCTTCTCCCGAATTAGAAAGTAGTTCATCACAGAAATCAGTTCCAGTGATTCCTACACCAATTAGTGAGGAAGCTAATGATGATGATCATGAAAGTTCAGATCAAGTTACTACTAAACATCTTAGGTCAACCAGAGTACGATCCGCACCAGAGTGGTATGGTAATCCTGTTCTGGAGGTCATGTTACTTGACCATGACGAACCTACAAACTATGAGGAAGCGATGATGAGCCCAGATTCCGCGAAATGGCTTGAGGCGTGATAACTCACAAGTATAGGGGATCGCAACAGTTTTCGAGGGTAGAGTATTCAACCCAAATTTATTGATTCGACACAAGGGGAGCCAAAGAATATTCTCAAGTATTAACAGTTGAGTTGTCAATTCAACCGCACCTGAAAGACTTAATATCTGCAGCAAAGTATTTAGTAGCAAAGTAATATGGGAGTAACAGTAATGGTGGAAAAAGTAACAGTAATGGTTCTGTAGTGATTGTAACAGTGGCAACAGAAAAGTAACTAAGCAAAGATCAATATATGAAAAGCTCGTAGGCAATGGATCAGTGATGGATGATTATGTCGGATGCGATTCCTCATGCAACAGCTATAACATCGGGTGACACAGAACTAGCTCGAGTTCATGAATGTAATGTAGGCATGTATTCCGAATATAGTCATACGTGCTTATGGAAAAGAACTTGCATGACATCTTTTGTCCTACCCTCCCGTGGCAGCGAGGTCCTATTGGAAACTAAGGGATATTAAGGCCTCCTTTTAATAGAGTACCAGACCAAAGCATTAACACATAGTGAATACATGAACTCCTCAAACTACGGTCATCACCGGTAAGTGTCCCGATTATTGTCACTTTGGGGTTAACGGATCATAACACATAATAGGTGACTATAGACTTGCAAGATAGGATCAAGAACTCACATATATTCATGAAAACATAATAGGTTCATATCTGAAATCATGACACTCGGGCCCTAGTGACAAGCATTAAGCATAGCAAAGTCATAGCAACATCAATCTCAGACATAATGGATACTAGGGATCAAACCCTAGCAAAACTAACTCGATTACATGATAAATCTCATCCAACCCATCACCGTCTAGCAAGCCTACGATGGAATTACTCATGCATGGCGATGTGCATCATGAAATTGGTGATGGAGGAAGGTTGATGACGATGGCGATGGATTCCCTTCTCCGAAGCCCCGAACGGACTCCAGATCAGCCCTCCCGACAGAGATTAGGGCTTGGCGGCGGCTCCATATCGTAAAACGTGATGAATCCTTCTCTTTGATTTTTTTTCTCCTCGAACATGAATATATAGAGTTGGATTGAGGTCGGTGGAGCACCAGGGGGCCCATGAGGCAGGGGGCACGCCCCAAGGGGGGGGGGGTAGACGCGCCCCCACCCTCGTGGACAGGGTGTGGGCCCCCTGGCCTTGATTCTTTCGCCGGTATTTTTATATATTCCAGAAATATTCTCCGTTGATTTTCAGGTCATTCTGAGAATTTTTATTTCTACACAAAAATAACACCATGGCAATTCTGTTGAAAACAACATTAGTCCGGGTTAGTTCCATTCACATCATGCAAGTTAGAGTCCGAAACAAGGGCAAAAGTGTTTGGAAAAGTAGCTACGATGGAGACGTATCAACTCCCCCAAGCTTAAACCTTTGCTTGTCCTCAAGCAATTCAGTTGATAAACTCAAAGTGATAAAGAAAAACTTTTGCAAACTTTGTTTGCTCTTGTTGTTGTAAATATGTAAAGCCAGCGTTCAAGTTTTCAACAAAGATTATGAACTAACCATATTCACAATAACATTTAGGTCTCATGTTTACTCATATCAGTGACATAATCAACTAGCGAGCAATAATAGTAAATCTCGGATGACAACACTTTCTCAAAACAATCATAATATGATATAACAAGATGGTATCTCGCTAGCCCTTTCTGAGATGCAAAACATAAATGCAGAGCACCTCTGAAGATCAAGGGCTGATTGGAAATTGTAATTCATGGTAAAAGAGATCCAGTCATAGTCATACTCAATGTAAACTAATAGTAATGCATGCAAATGACAGCAGTGCTCTCCAACCGGTGCTTTTTAATAAGAGGATGATGACTCAACATAAAAGTAAATAGATAGGACATTCACAGAGGGAAGCAGGGATTTGTAGAGGTGACAGAGCTCGATTTTGAAATATAGTTCAATAATATTTTGAGCAGTATACTTTCATTGTCAACATAACAACCGAGAGATCTCAATATCTTCCATGCTACACACATTATAGGCGGTTCCCAAGCAGAATGGTAAAGTTTATACTCCCCCCCACCAACAAGCATCAATCCATGGCTTGCCAGAAACAACGGGTGCCTCCAACTAACAACAATCCTGGGGGAGTTTTGTTTGCAATTATTTTGATTTGATTTGAGCATGGGACTGGGCATCCCGGTGACCAGCCATTTTCTCGTGAGTGAGGAGCAGATTTCACTCCTCTTGAGAATAACCCACCTAGCATGGAAGATATAGACAACTCTAGTTGATAGATGAGCTATTCGAGCATACAAAACAGAATTTCATTTGAAGGTTTAGAGTTTGGCACATACAAATTACTTGGAACGTCAGGTAGATACCGCATATAGGAAGGTATGGTGGACTCATATTGCCATATCCCTAGTTCTGGTATGGTCCTAGGCTTGCCTGGTGCATCATGTTTTAATTTCAAATGAAATTGAAATGGGGATGTTGCAAACCCTAGCACCAAATTTTTTCCAATAGGTTCAACTTTAAAATGGATTTTCAATGAACCCAAAATGCTTTTAAAAAATGTTCATGCTCTTTGGATAATGTTGGGAACAACAACCAGAGGTGATGCACATTTTTGCTACACATTTTGGATTTTTAAATCAATGCATAAATATTTGATTTTGAGCTGTTTAAATTATATAAATATTTTAATGGCTCCAAAAATGTTGGGAATTGGTGAGGGCCTCTGGAATATTATATCTAGATGCCACAAATATTTTTAGCATTTATGGAAGTGTTTTAACATTTCTTTTGGATACAAAACAAATGTCAGAAATAGAAAAAGAAAACAAGAAAAGGAATTTACCTGACTTACCTGGCGCCCACCACGGCCCAGCAGAGGCCCAGCCCACTGGCTCTTGCCAGTCATCTCCCTCCTCTCGCCAGAAGGACGAGAGGCGTGTGCCCGCAGCGCGCGAGCACGCGCTCGGCCACCTCCTGCCTCTCTGCTAGCTCTCCGACGCCCTGGACGCCTCCAACGCTGCCACGTAGAACCCCTGGCCCCTCCCTCACTCTCCCCGTGTCCATCCCCATCCTCTGATCTCTCTGCGCAGCACCACCGAGCGCAGGCGACGCCACCGCTCACCGTTGCCGCGGCCACTGCCTCCCCCTCGCCCCCTGGACATGCCCAGGAGCTCCACGATGTCGTCTTCGTCATCTCCACCGAGCCAAGCAAGCCGGGGCACGCCATAGTGACGTCATCATCATCGTCTTCAACCTCGGTTGCCGCCATTCTTTGTCGTCGATCCGTCGCCGTCAAGTCGCCCCCGAGCCCGACGACCAGCTGCTGCGACTCCCAGTGAGCACCTGCTCCAAATCCCTCTCCCTCCTGCATCGATTTCAAGCTCTAACTAGCCCGCCACCAAGCCCGAGAACTCATCACCGCCGGCCATGGCGCCGCCGCGGACACAGCTGCCATCGCTCGCGTCCGAGCTCATCAGCGCGCTCAGCGCACCCATAGGAGCACGATGCACTCACCATCTCCACCCCTAGTGCTCCGTAGCTCCGTTTTCATCGATGGCCGAACCACGGCCGTCGCAAACCTTGTCGCCGGCGTCGATTCCGGCGACCATCTGGTCCAGCTCCACCACCCACACACGCGGCTCAGCCCCAGCTCTCCATAGGACCCAACAACACTCCAAACCGTGGTCTGTAGCGCGATCCCGATGCTCTGCCGCGTCTGGACTCGCCGGCGGCTAAACGCCGGCGATCGCTGACCTTTGACCGGCGTGGGTTGACCCCCATAGCCCAGTTGACCTCCCCCTCTCTCTCACTAACTTGCGGGCCCCGCCCGACTAATTACTATAGTTAGCGCTAATTAACTAACTAGGTTAGCTACTACAGTCACTGACTAGTGGGCCCTGCCCCGTTAGTTAGGACTAACTAACTTAGTTAGTTGACTGGGTCACTGACCAGTGGGACCCACTGGTCAGGTTTGACCTGGTCAGCCCGTTGACTCGCTTACATCATGCTAACGCAATAATTGATTTCTGGAATTATTTTAACTCAGGAAATTCCAGAGTATTGCCTAAACTTCAAAAAATCATAATAATTCAACCGTAGCTCAGAATGAAATAATTTATATATGAAAAATTATCAGAAAAATGCAAGGAATCCATTTATTCTAGTTACATGCATGAAAAACCAACTTATACATGCTGTGTAAGTGCAAACATAATATGGGCATTTTAAATGCTTCATTTTGAATTTGCATTTGAATCTTTGATTCAAATGGGCTTCAACCAATTGGTAGCAACTTGCATTAGCCCAAACACTAGCATTTGCACATGTCATGTTCACGCATCTTTTTGTTGCATTTGTTTGTGTGTTGATCGCCGGCACCGTTTCTTCTCGATAGGTTCCACTCCGGAAGGTGTTCCCGAGTACCTGTCTGAGGAGCAGTGTTTCTTCGTGGATCTATCAGGCAAGCAAACCCCCTTGAGCATCTCGATAAATCCCACTCTCTCGCTCCTACTCCTTATACTGCATTAGGACAACAACGATTCAAACTGCTACTTTCTACTGCGGTAGCTGAACCCATTCCTCTGCATGACCTGTCGTTGCCACAGTAAATAGTTGAAACCCACTAGCATGAGTAGGAGTTGCTTGAGCCTTGATGTGCCTGCTCATCCATGCTTGTTTTCTTTATGCCAGCTATGCTTAGAGTTGTGTCAGGTCTGATTCATCGGGAATGAATCGGAGTGGTGAACATGTCCTACCGGTAAAGGCTAAGTGTGTGAACACGTTTTGGTAAAGGTAGCGATGAGAGGCCATGTAGGAGTACATGGTGGGTTGTCTCATTGGAGCCGTCTCTAAGCACTGAGTTCTGTGTATGTTATCCAAGTCCAGTTACTACCACACATTGGGTTCCGGTTATCCGGCCCCTCTCGGCTTATTAATCCGCTTGATCTTTGTCCAGGAGTTGCAACTAGTTTCTGGCGTTTGTAGGTAGTGCTACTTGTCTACCAGGTGGTGTCCGACGGGACGGTCTTGGGATGGACTAGGCACCGTGGGACGGTGTACCAAGTGGCACCCGGATGGTGGGCTTGGGAACCCTGCACACATCGTTTGGGGCCGTGAGCGACACCCCGGCCGGATCTCCTTGCGGATGGAACCCGAATAGGCGATAAACCTGGACGAGAGACTTGTGTGGTTAGTCAGGTCGTGGCCGACACCCTCGCCCGGCATCCGCTTGATGGTTTCCGAGGTACATGACGTGTACAGGGCTATAAGTGGCGAGAGCGTGTGTGACGAAGTACACCCCTGCAGGGTCAATATTATCTATTCAAATAGCCGTTTTCCTCGGATATGGAAACTTGGAGGACTTATGTAGTACATAGACAACTTGAAGTGGATACCCTAAAATCCGCAAGATAAGCATGAGTGCTATGGATGGCCTTCTCGTAGGAAGACGGGAACGGATCCATAGTGGAGTATTGATATGGTGAACATGTGGACTCGTGTGCGTCTTCTCACCTCAAAGAAGTTTCTGATACTCATAGTATAGATTAGCCACTGAGTCAAAGCTGGCTTGCTGCTGTTAAAACTCCACCACCCCCTTTGTTGATAATGTTGCATATGTAGATAGTTCTGATGTAAGACTTGCTGAGTACCTTTGTACTCACGTTTGCTTATTTATGTTTTGCAGTTGGTTACGCTAGTGACTTCAACGAGTAGCTTGTATCCCAGCTACGATCTTGTACCCTTGGGAGGGTCGTGTTTAGTCAGGCTTCTTAGTCTTTTCCTTTTGTAGTTGTCTGTACTCAGACATGTAATGCTTCCGTTGCTTGTATGCTCTGAATGATGGGTCATGAGACCCCTGTTTGTATTCATGCTATGTGGCTCTTCTAGGCCTTTATCTATATGAGTTTGAGTTATGTTGTGATGCCATGTTGTACAACGCATACTTGCATGTTATGCGTACGTGTAACGTGTATTGCTATGTGTGGGATCCGTCAACCTAGTTGTTTACCTCTTGTAGCCTCTCTTATGGGGAAATGTAGTCTTGTGCTTCCATGAGCCATAGTAGTCCGCTACAGCCCGGTTCACCGGAGTCCTGCTAGCCCAGCACTACTGCTCCGGAACACTTGACTGGCCGGCATGTGAATCACTTCGTCCCTATGTCTGTCCCTTCGGGAAATGTCACGCGGTGACATCCGGAGTCCTGTTAGCCCAGTGCTACAGCCCGGATTCATACGCTGTTGACCGACATGCTCGTGGTTGATTCATGTATGTCTGTCCCTGTAAGTTAGTGCCACTTTGGGTCCACGACTAGTCATGTCGGCATGGGTTCTGTGTCATATGGATGCTAGCGACACTATCATATACGTGAGCCAAAAGGCGCAAACGGTCCCGGGCCAGGTAAGGTGGCACCCGTGGGAATACCGTGCGTGAGGCCGCAAAGTGATATGAAGTGTTACATGCTAGATCGGTGTGACTTAGGATCGGGGTCCCAACAGCGTTGGTATCAGAGCCTGACTGACTGTAGGATTACCAAGCCAAACTGGTCAAAGTTGAGTCTAGAAATGTTTTAGTTATATAAGGGAATTGATTGTGGAAGGGAACGTAAGGCTCTTTTTACTCCTTTACCTCATGTCATTCTTTCTGAGTTAGCCTCTTCTTTTCTACGAGGGTTAAGGCCTAGGCTTCTCCTCTATCTCTCAGGATGACGTGTTACTAAACCGTAAAGTCTTAGGATTGTTGGGTTGTGTCTCCTTACAGTTCTGCTACTTCCGTGTGTCCTCAGTTTGACCCAGAACCTTGATATTATGATGTTGATTGATTATGCTATTCCTTTGATGAATGTCTCAAAAATCCTTTTGAGCATTTACAGCCGTTATGCTGCCGAAATTGTCCTAGGATTTCAAGAATTTCCAATGCTTTTGCATTACATTCCGCATCCCTATGTCGATGCTAATTCCATCCTTGTTTCCTTGGTTTCTGTGCCAGGATGTCGTCTGCTAACCGAGGTTTAGTTGCTCATAGCAAGAACCACGGAGATGGTAGGGATGAGGATCCTCCTGACCAGCCTTTGATGGCAGAGTTCTTGTTAGCATCCGAGAGGAACAAGCGTGAGACTAACCGCTTGCTGGCACAGATTGAGCAGAACACCGCACATCAGCGTAAGAAGTTGGTTTCCATCACCGACTTCATTGGTCTGAAACCACCCACCTTCCATCATTCCATTGAGCCACTCGATGCGGATGACTGGCTCCAGAGCATCACTCACAAGTTGCTTTCTGCGAACGTGGCTGAAGGTGACAAGGTCACCTATGCTACCTATCACCTGGAAGGTCCTGCTAGTATTTGGTGGCAGAGCTATGTGGCTATGCTTCCAGCTGGTCAAATTCCTACCTGGAGGGATTTCACCGAGGCTTTTCGTGAGCACCACATTCCTTAGGCTCTCATTGATTGCAAGAGGGAAGAGTTCTGTAGTTTTACCCAGGGTAAGATGCCTGTTGATGCTTACAGTAGAGAGTTTGGAAACCTCGCCCGCTATGCTACAGAAGAAGTGTCCACGGACGCTAAGAAGCAGGCTAGGTTTCGGAAGGGTCTCAACCCTAAGTTGCATCATGATCTCCACCTGCATCATTGTGATACTTTCTAGGCTCTTGTGAACAAGGCCATTAATGCAGAGACAGCTCAAGTCACTTACGAGGAGTCTCGAAAGCACAACCGTGATCTGGGTTCTTCCACCTGCTCTGGCTCTCAGAAGCGACGGGTTTGGATTCCAAACTCAGCTCTTCCACCTCGATATGCACCAAGGCCATCCTATGTGGCACCTCACCCAACTCAGCAACGTGCTCCACCCAGGCCTATTAGTGGACCACTTGCCAATGTAGGTCCACATCCTACCCCAGGAAGTTGCTTTACCTGCGGAGAACCAGGACACTATGCACATGACTGCCCTCAGTCCAGTTATACCCCACCCCAATCTGAGAGGTCTGTTGGCCGTGAAAAGCCATCAGTCAAGATGATCAGTACCAAGCCGGCCTCCATTGACCGAGCATGTGTGCACCATGTCTCAGCTACAGAAGCTCAAGATGATCCCGACGTTGTACTGGGTATGCTTCTTGTCAATTGTCACCCAGCTTCAGTTCTGTTCGATACCGGAGCATCCCACTCCTTCATATCCGAAGGTTACGCTCGGTTGCACGACATGTCATTTTATGATATGCCAACTCCACTAATAATCCAGACTCCTGGTTCCAAATGGCAAACCTCCAAGGTAAGCCATGGTAATGAAATCCTTGTTGACAGACTGGTATTCCTTGCTTCTTTGATATCTCTAAAGTCCTCAGATATTAACATCATCTTGGGTATGGACTGGATGACAGCTCATCATGCCAAGATCGATTGTTACACTAGATCTGTTCAACTTACACATCCATCTGGCAAAATAGTCACTGTCTCCACTAGAGTTGCAAGGCATCAACTCTATTCTCTTAATGCCAGCTCTCTTCCAGACCTTGAAGATATTCCGATAGTCCGTGACTTCCCGGATGTTTTTCCAAAAGAACTGCCAGGTGTCCCACCTGACAGAGATGTAGAGTTTGTCATAGAACTTATCCCAGGAACTGTTCTAATCTCTAGGAGACCGTACAAGATGGCACCTTTGGAGTTAGCTGAGCTTAAGAAACAACTTGATGAGTCCTTGCAAAAGGGTTTCATCCGTGCCAGTTCTTCTCCTTGGGCTTGTCCTATCCTCTTCGTCAAGAAGAAGGATGGTACGGATCGGATGGTTGTAGATTATCATCCCGTTAATTTGGTCACGATAAAGAACAAGTATCCGCTCCCCAGGATCAACGACCTGTATGATCAGCTCGCTGGATCCTCAGTCTTTTCCAAGATGGATTTGAGGTTAGGCTACCACCAAATCAAGATCAGAAATGGGGACATTCCCAAAACGGCCTTTGTCACTCGTTATGGTCAATACGAGTACGCCGTGATGTCTTTCGGCCTAACCAATGCTCCATCTACTTTCTCCCACTTGATGAACTCGATCTTTATGGAGTACTTAGATAAGTTCGTCGTGGTTTATCTCGATGATATTCTTATTTACTCGAAGAACAAGGAAGAGCATGCCGAACATCTTAGGCTTGTGTTAGAAAAACTCAGAGTGCATCGCCTCTATGCCAAGTTCTCCAAGTGTGAATTTTGGTTGCCAGAAGTGACCTATCTGGGCCACGTGATCTCTGGTAAGGGCATTGCTGTCAATCCCGAGAGAGTCAAAGCCGTTCTCGATTGGACTCCACCCGAAACGGTCAAACAAGTTAGGAGTTTCCTTGGTCTAGCCAGTTATTGTCGCCGCTTCGTTGAAAACTTCTCCAAAGTGGCCAAACCCCTCACGGAGCTTCTCAAGAAAGATAAAAGGTTTGAGTGGACCCCACAGTTTGAGCACAGTTTTCAGGAATGGAAAAGACGCCTAACTTCTGCGCCCATACTCATGCCACCGGATTTCACTAAAGACTTTGTTATCTATTGCGACGCTTCGCGTCAAGGACTAGGTTGCATTCTTATGCAGGATCGTCATGTGATTGCCTATGCATCTCGACAGTTGCATCCACATGAGGAAAATTATCCTACACATGATCTAGAGCTTGCAGCCATAGTCTATGCACTTAAGACTTGGCGACATTACCTTCTTGATAACCGTTGCGAAATCTACACTGACCATCAGAGTCTCAAGTATATCTTCACCCAACCGGATCTGAATCTCAGACAGAGACGTTGGTTGGAGTTGATCTCGGATTACGACTTAGGAATCACCTACACCCCAGGCAAAGCCAATGTCATGGCTGATGCTTTAAGTTGTAAATCCTATTGCAACAACCTCATGTTGCAACAATGTCAACCACCCCTCCATGAGGAATTCTGTAAGCTTAACCTTCACATAGCTCCTCGTGGTTCCCTTTCTACCTTGGTGGCGAAACCTACCCTTACGGATCAGATCATAGAGGCTCAGAAGCATGATACGGGAATCTCCCGGATCAAGAAGAATATTTCCAAGGGAGTTGCCAACTGTTTCTCTATGGATGAACGAGGTGTTGTTTACTTTGGAAACCATTTGGTGGTTCCTAAATGTCAACAGATGCAGCAACTAATCCTTAAGGAGGCCCATGAATCCCCTCTCACGATTCATCCCGGTAGTACAAAGATGTATCAGGACCTACGCCAGAGGTTCTGGTGGACTAGGATGAGGAGAGAAATCGCTCAGTTTATTGCCAACTGTGACGTTTGTCGTCGCGTTAAGGCAGAACATCAAAGACCTGCTGGCACCCTTCAACCTTTAGCTATTCCTGAGTGGAAATGGGATAAAGTTGGTATGGACTTCATCACCGGCTTTCCTAGGACCAAGAAAGGAAATAATGCTATCTTCGTAGTCATTGACCGTCTCTCCAAAGTGGCTCACTTCCTACCTGTTCGAGAGAGTATCACTGCTAGTCAGCTCGCTAACTTATATATCTCCCGAATAGTGTCACTCCATGGTGTTCCACTAGAGATCAATTCAGACCGTGGCAGTCTTTTCACCTCTCATTTTTGGGAAAGCTTCTAGAATGCCATGGGCACCCATCTTTCTTTCAGTACCGCTTTCCACCCTCAGTCAAGTGGTCAGGTGGAAAGGGTCAACCAAATTCTCGAAGACATGCTTAGAGCTTGCATTATCTCATTCGGTATGGATTGGGAGAAATTTCTTCCTTTCGCCGAGTTTGCTTATAACAATAGCTATCAATCCAGTCTTAAGAAAGCACCCTTCAAAATTCTGTATGGATGAAGATGTCGAACACCTTTGAACTGGTCAGAAACCGGTGAAAGACAATTCTTTGGACCGGATATGATCCAGGAGGCAGAAGAGCAAGTTCGCATCATTCGTGAAAATTTGAAAACAGCCCAATCTCGTCAAAAGAGCCAGTATGACCGTCATCATAAGGAAGTGGCTTATGAAGTTGACGACAAGGCTTACCTTCGGGTTACTCCTTTGAAGGGTACCCATCATTTCGGTATCAAGGGCAAGTTGGCTCCTCGTTATGTTGGTCCTTTTCGCATTCTTGCTAAACGAGGAGAGGTTGCCTACCAGTTGGAACTACCCCCACATCTTTCTCGAGTTCATGATGTCTTCCACGTCTCTCAACTCAGGCGTTGCTTCTCGGATCCCATCCGCGGAGTGGACCACGAAACACTTGATCTCCAAGATAACCTCACTTATCGAGAGTACCCCATTCGCATTCTGGATCAAGCAGAGCATGTCACTCGACGTCATAACATCAAGTTTCTCAAGGTTCAATGGTCTCATCATTCCGAGAGAGAAGCTACTTGGGAGCGAGAAGATCGTCTTCGACTTGAGTACCCCGCTTTCTTTCCGCCAACTCCTGAATCTCGGGACGAGATTTTTTCGAGTGGGGGCGAGTTGTCACATCCCTAGTTCTGGTATGGTCCTAGGCTTGCCTGGTGCATCATGTTTTAATTTCAAATGAAATTGAAATGGGGATGTTGCAAACCCTAGCACCAAATATTTTCCAATAGGTTCAACTTTAAAATGGATTTTCAATGAACCCAAAATGCTTTTCAAAAATGTTCATGCTCTTTGGATAATGTTGGGAACAACAACCAGAGGTGATGCACATTTTTGCTACACATTTTGGATTTTTGAATAAATGCATAAATATTTGATTTTGAGCTGTTTAAATTATATAAATATTTTAATGGCTCCAAAAATGTTGGGAATTGGTGAGGGCCTCTAGAATATTACATCTAGATGCCACAAATATTTTTAGCATTTATGGAAGTGTTTTAACATTTCTTTTGGATACAAAACAAATGTCAGAAATAGAAAAAGAAAACAGGAAAAGGAATTTACCTGACTTACCTGGCGCCCCACCACGGCCCAGCAGAGGTCCAGCCCACTGGCTCTTGCCAGTCATCTCCCTCCTCTCGCCAGAAGGACGAGAGGCGTGTGCCCGCAGCGCGCGAGCACGCGCTCGGCCACCTCCTGCCTCTCTGCTAGCTCTCCGACGCCCTGGACGCCTCCAACGCTGCCACGCAGACCCCCTGGCCCCTCCCTCACTCTCCCCGTGTCCATCCCCCTCCTCTGATCTCTCTGCGCAGCACCACCGAGCGCAGCCGACGCCACCGCTCGCCGTTGCCGCGACCACTGCGTCCCCCTCGCCCCCTGGACATGCCCAGGAGCTCCACGACGTCGTCTTCGTCATCTCCACCATGCCAAGCGAGCCGGGGCACGCCATAGCGACGTCATCATCATCGTCTTCAACCTCGGTTGCCGCCGTTCTTTGTCGTCGATCCGTCGCCATCAAGTCGCCCCCGAGCCCGATGACCAGCTGCTGCGACTCCCAGTGAGCACCTGCTCCAAATCCCTCTCCCTCCTGCATCGATTTCAAGCTCTAACTAGCCCGCCACCAAGCCCGAGAACTCATCACGCCGGCCATGGCGCCGCCGCGGCCACAGCTGCCGTCGTTCGTGTCCGAGCTCATCAACACGCTCAGCGCACCCATAGGAGCACGATGCACTCACCATCTCCTTCCCTAGTGCTCCGTAGCTCCGTTTTCATCAATGGCCGAACCACGGCCGCCGCAAACCTCGTCGCCGGCGTCGATTCCGGCGACCATCTAGTCCAGCTCCACCACCCACACACGCGGCTCAGCCCCAGCTCTCCATAGGACCCAACAACGCTCCAAACCGTGGTCTGTAGCGCGATCCCGACGCGCTCCGCTGCGTCTGGACTCGCCGGCGGCTAAACGCCGGCGACCGCTGACCTTTGACCGGCGTGGGTTGACCCCCACAGCCCAGTTGACCTCCCCCTCTCTCTCTCACTGACTTGCGGGCCCCGCCCGACTAATTACTATAGTTAGTGCTAATTAACTAACTAGGTTAGCTACTACAGTCACTGACTAGTGAGCCCTGCCCAGTTAGTTAGGACTAACTAACTTAGTTAGTTGACTGGGTCACTGACCAGTGGGACCCACTGGTCAGGTTTGACCTGGTCAGCCCCGTTGAGTTGCTTACGTCATGCTAACGTAGAGCTGACGCAATAATTGATTTCTGGAATTATTTTAACTCAGGAAATTCCAGAGTATTGCCTAAACTTCAAAAAATCATAATAATTCAACCGTAGCTCAGAATGAAATAATTTATATATGAAAAATTATCAGAAAAATGCAAGGAATCCATTTATGCTAGTTACATGCATGAAAAACCAACTTATACATGCTGTATAAGTGAAAACATAATATGGGCATTTTAAATGCTTCATTTTGAATTTGCATTTGAATCTTTGATTCAAATGGGCTTCAACCAATTGGTAGAAAATTGCATTAGCCCAAACACTAGCATTTGCACATGTCATGTTCATGCATCTTTTTGTTGCATTTGTTTGTGTGTTGATCGCCGGCATCGTTTCTTCTCGATAGGTTCCACTCCAGAAGGTGTTCCCGAGTACATGTCTGAGGAGCAGTGTTTCTTCGTGGATCTATCAGGCAAGCAAACCCCCTTGAGCATCTCGATAAATCCCACTCTCTCGCTCCTGCTCCTTATACTGCATTAGGACAACAACGATTCAAACTGCTACTTTCTGCTGCGGTAGCTGAACCCATTCCTCTGCATGACCTGTCGTTGCCACGGTAAATAGTTGAAACCCACTAGCATGAGTAGGAGTTGCTTGAGCCTTGATGTGCCTGCTCATCCATGCTTGTTTTCTTTATGCCATCTATGCTTAGAGTTGTGTCAGGTCTGATTCATCGGGAATGAATCGGAGTGGTGAACATGTCCTACCGGTAAAGGCTAAGTGTGTGAACACGTTTTGGTAAAGGTAGCGATGAGAGGCCATGTAGGAGTACATGGTGGGTTGTCTCATTGGAGCCGTCTCAAAGCACTGAGTTCTGTGTATGTTATCCAAGTCCAATTACTACCACACATTGGGTTCTGGTTATCCGGCCCCTCTCGGCTTATTAATCCGCTTGATCTCTGTCCAGGAGTTGCAACTAGTTTCTGGCGTTTGTAGGTAGTGCTACTTGTCTACCAGGTGGTGTCCAACGGGACGGGCTTGGGACGGACTGGGCATCGTGGGACGGTGTACCAAGTGGCACCCGGATGGTGGGCTTGGGAACCCTGCACACATCGTTTGGGGCCGTGAGTGACACCCCCGCCGGATCTCCTTGCGGATGGAACCCGAATAGGCGATAAACCTGGACGAGAGACTTGTGTGGTTAGTCAGGTCATGGCCGACACCCTCGCCCGGCATCCGCTTGACGGTTGCCGAGGTACATGACGTGTACAGGGCTATAAGTGGCGAGAGCGTGTGTGACGAAGTACACCCCTGCAGGGTCAATATTATCTACTCAAATAGCCGTTTTCCTCGGATATGGAAACTTGGAGGACTTATGTAGTACATAGACAACTTGAAGTGGATACCCTAAAATCCGCAAGATAAGCATGAGTGCTATGGATGGCCTTCTCGTAGGAAGACGAGAACGGATCCATAGTGGAGTATTGATATGGTGAACATGTGGACTCGTGTGCGTCTTCTCACCTCAAAGAAGTTTCTGATACTCATAGTATAGATTAGCCACTGAGTCAAAGCTGGCTTGCTGCTGTTAAAACTCCACCACCCCCTTTGTTGATAATGTTGCATATGTAGATAGTTCTGATGTAAGACTTGCTGAGTACCTTTGTACTCACGTTTGCTTATTTATGTTTTGCAGTTGGTTACGCTAGTGACTTCGACGAGTAGCTTGTATCCCAGCTACGATCTTGTACCCTTGGGAGGGTCGTGTTTAGTCAGGCTTCTTAGTCTTTTCCTTTTGTAGTTGTCTGTACTCAGACATGTAATGCTTCCGTTGCTTGTATGCTCTGAATGATGGGTCATGAGACCCCTGTTTGTATTGATACTATGTGGCTCTTCTGGGCCTTTATCTATATGAGTTTGAGTTATGTTGTGATGCCATGTTGTACAGCACATACTTGCATGTTATGCGTACGTGTAACGTGTATTGCTATGTGTGGGATCCGTCAACCTAGTTGTTTACCTCTGGTAGCCTCTCTTATGGGGAAATGTAGTCTTGTGCTTCCATGAGCCATAGTAGTCCGCTACAGCCCGGTTCACCGGAGTCCTGCTAGCCCAGCACTACTGCTCCGGAACACTTGACTGGCCGGCATGTGAATCACTTCGTTCCTGTGTCTGTCCCTTCGGGAAATGTCACGCGGTGACATCCGGAGTCCTGTTAGCCCAGTGCTATAGCCCGGATTCATACGCTGTTGACCGACATGCTCGTGGTTGATTCATGTATGCATGTCCCTGTAAGTTAGTGCCACTTTGGGTCCACGACTAGTCATGTCGGCCTGGGTTCTCTGTCATATGGATGCTAGAGACACTATCATATACGTGAGCCAAAAGGCGCAAACGGTCCCGGGCCAGGTAAGGTGGCACCCGTGGGAATACCGTGTGTGAGGCCGCAAAGTGATATGAAGTGTTACATGCTAGATCGGTGTGACTTAGGATCGGGGTCCCGACACATATGGAATAACTTTTGGGGTTTATGGAATTGGATGCACAAGAAGTATTCCCGCTTAGTACAAGTGAAGGCTAGAAAAAGACTGAGAAGCGACCAGCTAGAGAGCGACAACAGTCATGAACATGCATTAAAATTAATCAACACTGAATGCAAGCATGAGTAGGATATAATTCACCATGAACATAAATACCATGGAGGCTATGTTGATTTTGTTTCAACTACATGCGTGAACATGTGCCAAGTCAAGCCACTCGAATCGTTAAAAGGAGGATACCACCCTATCATACCACATGACAACCATTTTAATAGCATGTTGGCACGCAAGGTAAACCATTATAAACTCCTAGTAAATTAAGCATGGCATGAGCAACTATAATCTCCAACTGTCATTGCAAACATGTTTCATTCATAATAGGCTCAATCAGGAATGATGAACTAATCATATTTACAAAAACAGGAGAGGTCGAGTTCATACCAGCTTCTCTCATCTCAATCGGTTCATCATATATCGTCATTATTGCCTTTCACTTGCACAACCGAATAGTGTGGATAATAATAATAGTGCACGTGCATTGGACTAAGCTGGAATCAGCAGGCATTCAATTCAAGAGAGAAGACGAGGTAATATGGGCTCTTTTTTAGATCAACTATAATTCAAATGAGAGCCACTCAATATTTTCATCATGGCCTTCTCGTCTCGACCCCCAAAGAAAAGAAATAAAACTATTTACACGGGAAAGCTCCCAACAAACAAAAGAAGAACAAGAAATCTTTTTGGGTTTTCTTTTAGTTATTACTACTACAGGCATGGAAAGTAAACTTAGCTAAAAGCTACAAATATTTTTTTGGGCTTTTCTTAAGGTTTTTCAAGCACACAAGAAGAAGGCTTAAAAATAAAATAAACTAGCATGGATGATACAATGAAAAAGTATGAGCACCGACAGCTGGCATGAGTCTGTGAACATGAATGTAATGTCGATGAGGAATACGTACTCCCCCAAGCTTAGGCTTTTGGCCTAAGTTGGTCTATGCCCACGGATCAAAGCTGCCCTCTCCGGTGTACTGAGGAGGGTCCTCGGGGTGCCACTAGTTCGCGATCTCCTCTGGATCCCACTGATAAACAGACTGACAGTGAGGATCAAGTCGGGGCTCCGTCTCAGGCTCTAGAGCGGATGTCAGGCTCCGGTAGGCATGAATGGCCTTCGGCAGAACAAGGTACATGGCTGAAAATATGTTGAACAAAGAAGGAGCAGGCAAGGTAATAGCTCAAAGTAATCTTTATCAAATATCAGTCTATAGTTAAGCATCTTATTCTTATTCTTAACAATAAAATCATGTGTCGTCATACTCAAAGTCTAGAAAAATAGGAGGCAGCAACTTTTCCTCTTTCTCATAATGCCTAATAGGTATGTTAAAGTGTGCAGCAAGGCACGAGGCAAAGATGCCTCCAAAGACGGGACCCTAAACTGAAAGTAGCATCACGAAACAAGGCATGGCGCAAAACAACAATATCAGGAGCACTAAGGTTTCCACTGTTCCCGCGACCAATTAAGCATCTACTAGCAAATATTGCAAAGTAATGTAGAACAGGAAAATTTATGCTAGTAATTCTTGCATCGAAAACCTTCCTTGTTTCCCCTATAGCAATCATATCAATAAACCCCTCCACATCATTACAATATGGTTCCTCTATGCTGCCCTCAAAGGGCAACTTGCAAACCGCACAAAAATCATAAAGTGACATCTCCTTATGCTCATCATACAAATAAAAATCCACAGAAGGTGGCGACCCCCTAGCATGGAAATGAAATTTTTGCACAAAGATATTAATGAGTAGGAGATACTGTTCGCGCTGGTAGCGGAGGAAGTCGATGAGGCCCGCATTCTCAGCCAAATAATACAAGTCATCATGAATCCCGGTTGCTCTCAAGAACTCATTGCAAGGCCATTCGCATGGCCGAACCTCCGCAGTGCGAGGGAGATTATATTTGGATTTCTTATTCTGTTCACTTTGCTTATCCTTCGAGCTTCGACTCGAAGAGCCCCTCAAAAATCTCTTCATCATTTTCTGAAAATTTTAGTAACTTCAAATAAAAGTGAACCAAACTCAACAAGATTGATAGCAACTACTCCTACAAGTGCCTAGAGGCCATATCATGCATTAAAACTACTTTTGACCACATAAATTTTACATGCAAGCTCAAGAATAGGGTCATCTAAGCAACAAAAAATTGCAATAAATGAAGCACTAGAACAAAAACTAATTGGACCATTGGAGGAGTTACATACCAAAGAACAATCCCCCAAAGCAGTTTCGTGAATGGAGCTTTGAGCAAGGAGATCGAAAATGGCAGCAAGATGAGCTAGAACTCGGGTTTGAGCTGGTGGATGATTTTTTCTAGAGGAAGACGAAGTGTGTGGGTGCAGGAATAAGTGGAGGGGACCCACATGGGGTCCACGAGGCAGGGGGCGCGCCCTCCACCCTCGTGGGCACATGGTGGGTCCCCCTGGTGTGTTCTCAGTGCCAATAATTTTTAAATACTCTATAAAAAATCATATTAAATTTTTAGGACATCTGGAGAACTTTTATTTTCAGGGTATTTTTTATTGCAAGGATAATTCAGAAAACAAACAGAAAATACTATTTTTCTTAATTTAATCTAAATAACAGAAAGTAAAAGGAGGGTATAGAGAGTTGTGCTTTCTAACTTCATCCATCTCATGCTCATCAAAAGGAATCCACTAACAAGGTTGATCAAGTCTTGTTAAGAAACTCTTTCCGAATTGCATGAAACCGGAGAATTTTCGAATAACACTAGGTTACCTCAACGGGGATATGCACATCCCCAACAATAAGAATATCATATTTCTTCTTGACAGTAGGAAGAGGAAATTCAAAACCTCCAATAGTAATCGTTGGAATTTTGCCAATAGAATTGATACTGTGGACTTGAGGTTGTTTCCTCGGAAAGTGTATCGTGCGCTCATTACCATTAACATGAAAAGTGACATTGCCTTTGTTGCAATCAATAATAGCCCCTGCAGTATTCAAAAGGGTCTACCAAGAATAATAGACATACTATCGTCCTCGGGAATATCAAGAATAACCAAAGTCCGTTAAAATAGTAACGTTTGCAACCACAACACGCACATCCTCACAAATACCGACAGGTATAGCAGTTGATTTATCAGCCATTTGCAAAGATATTTCAGTAGGTGTCAACTTATTCAAATCAAGTCTATGATATAAAGAGAGAGGCATAACACTAACAATGGCTTCGAGATCACATAAAGGAGTTTTAACATAGTTTCTTTTAATGGAGCATGGTATAGTTGGTACTCCAGGATCTGCTAGTTTCTTTGGTATTCCACCTTTAAAAGTGTAATTAGCAAGCATGGTGGAAATTTCAGCTTCCGGTATCTTTCTTTTATTAGTAACAACATCCTTCATGTACTTAGCATAAGGGTTCATTTTAAGCATATCAGTAAATCGCATACGCAAAAATATAGGTCTAATCATTTCAGCAAAGCGCTCAAAATTCTCATCATCCTTTTTCTTGGATGGTTTAGGAGGAAAAGGCATGGGTTTCTGAACCCATTTTTCTCTTTATTTACCATGCTTCCTAGCAACAAAGTCTCTCTTATCATAATGTTGATTCTTTGATTGTGGGTTATCAAGATCAACAGCAGGTTCAATCTCTACATCATTGTCATTTCTAGGTTGAGCATCAACATGAGAATCATCACTAATATTATCACTAGGTCCATGTTCATTACCAGATTGTGTTTCAGCATCAGAAATAGAAATGTCATTGGGATTCTCAGGTGTGTCAACCACAGGTTCACTAGAAGTATGCAAAGTCCTATCATTTTTCTTTTTCTTCTTAGAAAAAGAACTAGGTGCATCAACATTAGTTCTTTGAGAATCTTGCTCAATTATCTTAGGGTGGCCCTCAGAATACAAAGGTTCCTGAGTCATTTTGCCCCCTCTAGTCATAACTCTAACAGCATTATCATATTTCTTATTATTTAATTCACTGAGCAAATCATTCTGAGCTTTAAGCACTTGTTCTACTTGAGTGGTAACCATAGAAGCAT
This sequence comes from Triticum dicoccoides, assembly GCF_002162155.2. Lineage (NCBI taxonomy): Eukaryota > Viridiplantae > Streptophyta > Magnoliopsida > Poales > Poaceae > Triticum > Triticum dicoccoides. The sequence goes on along the minus strand of NC_041382.1, from coordinate 214,313,583 downwards.
GTTTACTAATAAGTTTAAGTTCACCTTTAACTCTAGACATATAATCACTCAAGTGTTCAATCATATAAGCATTACGTTTCAATTGTCTACCAACATAAGCATTGAAGTTTTCTTGTTTAACAATAAAATTATCAAACTCATCTAAGCATTGTCTAGCAGACTTATTATGAGGAATATCACCTTCATCAAATCTATACAGAGAATTTACATGTACTACCTGTGTCGGGTTATCAAGACCATGTATTTCTTCAATAGGTGGTAAATTCTTAACATCTTCAACTTTAATACCCTTTTCTCTCATAGATTTCTTTGCCTCTTGCATATCTTCAGGACTGACAAATAGAATACCCCTTTTCTTCAGAGTTGGCTTAGGAGTTCGTTCAGGAAGTATCCAATCATTTTCAATACTCAACATATTATTCAACAACAATTCAGCTTGATCAACAATTCTTTCCCTAAAAACACAACCAGCACAACAATCGAGGTGGTCTCTGGAAGCATCGGTTAGTCCATTATAAAAGATATCAAGTATTTCATTTTTCTTGAGAGGATGAACAAGCAAAGCATTAAGTAATTGGAGAAGCCTCCCCCCAAGCATGTGGGAGACTCTCTTCTTCAATTTGCACAAAATTATATATTTCCCTTAAGGCAGCTTGTTTCTTATGAGCGAGGAAATATTTAGCATAGAAGTAATAAATCATATCCTGGGGACTACGCACACAACCAGGATTAAAAGAATTAAACCATGTTTCAGCATCACCCTTTAATGAGAACGGAAATAACTTAAGGATAAAGTAATAGCGAGTTTTCTCATCATTGGTGAACAGGGTGGCTATATCATTTAATTTAGTAAGATGTGCCACAACAGTTTCAGATTCATAGCCATAGAAAGGATTAGATTCAACAAAAGTAATTAACTTAGGATCGACAGAGAAAACATAATCCTTATCGGAAATACATATAGGTGAAGTAGCAAAAGCAGGGTCATATTTCATTCTAGCATTCAAAGACTTTTCTTTCAGCTTAGCTAATAATTTCTCAAGATCATATCTATCATTGCAGGCTAAAAAGTCTCTAGCAGTTTCTTCATCCATAACATAACCCTCAGGCACAACAGGCAATTCATATCTAGGGGGAGAATCTTCATCATCACTTTCATCAATATTATCAGTTTCAATAATTTCATTCTCTCTAACCCTAGCAAGTTGTTCATCAAGAAATTCACCTAGTGGCACAGTATTATCAAGCATAGAAGTAGTTTCAGCATAAGTATCATGCAAAGCAGAAGTGGCATCATCAATAACATGCAACATATCAGAATTAATAGCAGGAGTAGGTGTCGCAAGTTTACTCAAAACAGAAGGTGAATCAAGTGCAGAGCTAGATGGCAGTTCCTTACCTCCCCTCGTAGTTGAGGGAAAATCTTGGTTCTTTTATCTTTCAAGTCTTCATAGTGCTCAGCAGATATAAATCCCAAGTGACTCAAAGAATAGAGCTATGCTCCCCGGCAACGGCGCCAGAAAATAGTCTTGATAACCCACAAGTATACACTACAAAAAAAAGACACATCCGTGACATTTTGGGCCGAACGAAAAAAAAATTTGTCATACATATGACACTTCTATGACAATAATTGTGACAAAACCCGGTATCATCATAGATGTGGTGGGCTCCTACTTCTATGACAAAAAATCATGACAAAAAATGGGCTTTTCGTCCTGGGCAGGCCGGAGACGCAGCTGCATGACATTCTTTGGGCCGTCCATGACGGAAAAAACCGTGGTAGAAGCGAGGGCGAGGAAAATTTCAGGGAGTTCCCGGTTACGGTGGGAGGTCGGGGGCCGAGTGATGCGTGTTTCTCTCATACACGTACGCGCGTGTGTGCGAGGCGTTGGCTCTAACTGAACCCGAGCGAGACGTTGGGCTCTAACTGAACCCGAGCGATTGCACTGCAGGCTACGCGTTACTGAACCCGAGGGATCGATCGATGGCTGTTAATTGAACCCGATCGAGCGATTCCTTCGCTACTGCTGCTAACTGAAGCTGATCGATGCTGCCTCTAGGATGAACAGTGAGCGTTGCGGGGGGAGGGGGGAGGGTGGATGAACAGTGAGCGGTGGCGTTGCCTCTGGATGAATAGGACCCCGTGGTGTGGAGGGCTGGATGAACAGTAGATGGTGGAGGGGTGCTCGTGGAGGGGTGGTTGAACATGACCCCGTGGTGTGGAGGGCTGGATGAACAGTAGACGGTGGAGGGGTGCCCGTGGAGGGGTGGTTGAACAGTAGCCGGTGGAGTAGCGCGCGGTGGAGGGTGGATGAACAGGAGCCCGTGGAGGCTGGAGGAGGTCGATGGTAGCCTGTGGAGGCTGGAGGAGGTCGACGGTGGAGATGAACAGTATCCCGTGGAGTCCTGTTTTGCGGTACGCCACACCCCTCCCGATGAACAGGACCCCCGTTTCGACCATAGGAGGTCCGTTTCGTCCGTTTTGCGGTACGCCACACCCCTCCCGATCAACAGGACCCCCGTTTCGACCGTAGGAGGTCCGTTTCGTCCGTTTTGTGGTATGCCACACCCCTCCCGATCAACAGGACCCTCGTTTCGACCATAGGAGGTTCGTTTCGTCCGTTTTGCGGTACGCCGGACCCCTCCCAATGAGCAGGATCCTGTATCGAACGTGGTCGATCGAACACAAGGCCGTTTCCTCCGTTCTGCGGTACGCCGGGCCTCGTTACCATCGCCTGTTCCGTCCAAGCCCTCCCGTTGAACACGACCACGCATGCCGTTCCGACCCAGCCGGTTGGCTCCTACGCATTTCGTTGCCTCCCGATGAACACGACGCATTCCGTTGCCTCCCCATGAACACGATGCATTCCGTTGCCTCCCCATGAACACGACGACGACGCTGTTTCTCCGTTCCGACCCAGCCCTGTCAACGAGCCCTCGCCGTACGTATGCGCGAGTAGGCGTTCGAGACCCCGCCCGTATGTACACATACATGGCCGTATTTTCTTTCTTGCACCCTGGCCGTTGTACGTACATATACATGCTACGTGCGCGCCTCTACTACGACACATGCGCGCCTCTACATCCACCAGTATATATGTACGTACATGTTCGCGACCAGAATGACAACGTTACTTACGCTTCGTCCAGGTGGGTCCCGACTGTTAGGCACTTCCTTGCGTGCAAAGATGTAGCTGGTGGGTCCCAGCAGTCAGGGGGGCGAATCGTTTTGTTTTTTTGCTCGGACGCACTTCCTTGCGTGCGAAGGTGTAGCTGGTGGGTCCCAGCAGTCAGGGGGGAAACGGTTTTTTCGCGAAATACGGTGGCCCGTCTGGTGGGTCCCCGCTGTCAGGTGGAGGAATAATTATTTTGCGCGTAATAAGGAGGCACTTCCTTGCTGCGGCCGTGGACCCAGCTGTCAGCGTCTCCATGCATAGTACTCTTTTGATGGAAGTCGGTCGTTGACCACATTGACCACGCCGTGCCGAGAGCACCACGGCGGTGGACGACGGCGAGGCCTAGGAAGGGGACGACACGGAGGCAGGGAAGACTCGGCAGTTGTTTCCCACGCGGAGGGGAGTATGAATGTATGAGGGTTTATTGGTTCATCTGCCGTCGCCGGAGAATAACAGCAGGTGTGGGTGAGTAGAGGGATGGCTAGGCCAGCGATGGGAGTACGGTGGGGCAGTGAGGCCAGCACGGCAGCACAGCCGGCCGCGGGAAGGAGGGAGCACGCTGTCCCGCCGGTGCTTGTTTGAGCGGCTGGAGCAGGAAGAGCAGAGATTGAAGAAGCATGACAGCCGTTGGATGGACATCCAACAGTCAGTGCTTGTGCGTCAACCTTTTTTTAGGAAAGCCTCAAATCTGTGAAAAACAGCATACAACCCATCGGCCGTTATTTCTAATAATTTACAGCCCATTTGTTAATTCTTAAGGTTTTTTTTGGAGCCCATATTCTTTTTGTTAGCATTACAACCCATATTGTGGTCACGGTTAAAAAATTATACGAAAATTTGCATATTTCGGTATGGTCTGAACTGTTTTTAATCCCAAAATTTCGACTCACATTCAAACTGATTTTAAAAATAAATGTATATCAATATAATATCCAACAAATTCTCCACGCATAAAAATTAATGTAATTTAAAATCTTGAAATGAAAAAAAAGATATTTGAAACTAATTGTCGGTTTGATGTGTTTTAAAAATGTACATCCCATTTCTCATTACTGATGGGCCATTTTCTCAGCTAGCCGAATGGAAGCTCTCCTTGTCTTGAAAGATTTGCAGCCCAACAGGCCTGACAAAGCGACTTACTTGGCAAATCACAAAAAAACTGGGCTGTGGCTGTGGACCCTGCCGTCAGCCTCTCCACGTACAATACTCTTCCGGTGGAAGTCGTTCCTTGACCACGTTGACCACGCCGCACGAAGAGCACCACGACGGTGGACGACGACGAGGCCTAGGAAGGGGATGACGCGGAGCCGGGGAAGACACGGCAGTGGAAGCCCGCGCGGAGAGGAGTACGAGGGTTCACTGGTTCGGCTGCGGTGTGAGGCTGCCATCGCCGCAGGGCCTGGCCAGCGGTAGGAATAGTAGGGGGCGATGAGGCCTCTGCGGCAGCACAGCCGGCCATGGGAGGCAGGAGCATGCGACACGACCGGCGCTGCTTTGGGCGGCTGGAGCAAGAAGACCAGAGGTTGAAGAAGCACTATGGCCGTTGGTTGGACATCGTACGGTCACTGGAGCTAGAATCGTTCATATTGACTAAGTTGACAAAGCCCTTCGTCCCCGTCAACTTACTAGGCCCACAAGTCAGCCTCCCACCAAGGTGGGTCCCAGCTAGCCGGGGGAGTATTCCTTTCTTTGTGCGTAATAAGGAGGCACTTCCGGTGGGTCTGAGCTGACAGCGGGGGGAACATTTTTTCGCAAAATACGGTGGCCCGTCCGGTGGGTCCCAGCAGTGAGGGGGAAATGATTTTTTCGCAAAATACTGGTGGCCCGTCCGGTGGGTCCCCTCTGTCAGGTGGAGGAATAATTATTTTCCGTGTAATAAGGAGGCACTTCCTTGCGGCTGCCGTGGACCCAGCTGTCAGCCTCTCCATGTACAGTACTCTTCCGATGGAAATCGGTCATTGACCACATTGACCACGCCGCGCCGAGAGCACCATGGCGGTGGACGACGGCGAGGCCTGGGAAGGGGACGATGCGGAGCCGGGCAAGACGCGGCAGTGGATGCCCACGCGGTGAGGAGTACGAGCGTTCACTGGTTACGCTGTGGTGTGAGGCTGCCATCGCCACAGAATAACAGGGGGTGTGGGTGAGTGGAGGGATGGCCTGGCCAGTGGTGGGAGTAGTATGGGGGCGGTGAGGCCTCCGCGGTAGCATAGCCGGCCACGGGAGGCAGGAGCAAGCGGCACGACCGGCGCTGTTTTGGGCGGCTGGAGCAAGAAGACCAGAGGTTGAAGAAGTACTATGGACGTTGGATGGACATCATACGGTCACTGGAGTATTGTCTAAGTTGACAAAGCCCTCCGTCCCCGTCAACTTAGTAGGCCCACAAGTCAGCCCAACAATATGGTGGGTCCCAGCTAGCAGGGGGTATTCATTTTTTTGGGCGTAATAAGGAGGCACTTCCTTGCGTGCGAAGATATAGCTGGTGGGTCCGACCTGTCAGCGGGGGGAATGTTTTTTTCGCGAAGTGAAGAGGCCCTTCCTATGGGTCCTAGCTGTCAGGTGGAGGAATCATTATTTTTGCGCTTAATAAGGAGGCATTTCCTTGCGTGCGGCCGTGGACCCAGCCGTCAGCCTCTCCACGTGTAGTCCACTTCTGATGGATGTCGTTCATTGACCACGTTGACCAGGCCGCGCCAAGAGCACCAGGGCGGTGGACGACGGCAAGGCCTAGAAAGGGAACGACGCGGAGCCAGGGAACACTCGACAGTTGTTTCCCACGTGGAGGAGTACGAGGGTTTACTGGTTCGTCTCCCGTCGCCGGAGAATAATAGCATGTGTGGGTGAGTAGAGGGATGGCTAGGCCAGCGATGGGAGTATGGTGGGGCCGTGAGGCCTACGCGGCAGCATAGCCGGTCGCGGGAGGAGGGAGCAGGCAGTCCCGCCGGCGCTGATACGTCTCCATCGTATCTATAATTTTTGATTGTTCCATGCCAATATTCTACAACTTTCATATACTTTTGGCAACTTTTTATACTATTTTTGGGGACTAACATATTGATCCAGTGCCCAGTGCTAGTTCCTATTTTTTGCATATTTTTTGTTTCACAGAATATCCATATCAAACGGAGTCCAAACGGGATAAAAACTGATGCAGATTTTTTTTGGAATATATATGATTTTTTGGAAGAAAAATCCATGCGAGACGGTGCCCGAGGTGGCCACGAGGCAGGGGGCGCCGGCCCCCCTGGGCGCGCCCCTGACACTCGTGGGCCATCCGTAAGGCGGTTGATGCCCTTCTTTCGCCGTAACAAAGCTAATATCCGGATAGAGATCGTGTCAAAATTTCAGCCCAATCGGAGTTACGGATCTCCGGGAATATAAGAAACGATGAAAGGGAAGAATCTGAGAATGCAGAAACAGAGAGAGACAGAGAGACAGATCCAATCTTGGAGGGGCTCTCTCCCCTCCCACGCCATGGAGACCATGGACTAGAGGGGAAACCCTTATCCCATTTAGGGAGAAGGTCAAGGAAGAAGAAGAAGGGGGGGGGCTCTCTCCCCCTCGCTTCCGGTAGCGCCGGAACGCTGCCAGGGGCCATCATCATCACCGCGATCTACACCAACACCTTCGCCATCTTCACCAACATCTCCATCACCTTCCCCCCTCTATCTACAATGGTCCACTCTCCCGCAACCCGCTGTACCCTCTACTTGAACATGGTGCTTTATGCTTCATATTATTATCCAATGATGTGTTGCCATCCTATGATGTCTGAGTAGATTTTCATTGTCCTACCGGTGGTTGATGAATTGCTATGGTTGATTTAATTTGCTTGTGGTTATGTTGCTGTCCTTTGGTGCCCATCATACGATTGCGCGCGTGGATCACACCCTAGGGTTAGTTGTATGTTGATAGGACTATGTATTGGAGGGCAAGAGTGATAGAAGCTTCAACCTAGCATAGAAATTGATGCATACGGGATTGAAGGGGGGCCAATATATCTTAATGCTATGGTTGGGTTTTACCTTAATGAACATTAGTAGTTGCGGATGCTTGCTAATAGTTCCAATCATAAGTGCATAGAATTCCAAGTCAGGGATGACATGCTAGCAGTGGCCTCTCCCACATAATACTTGCTATCGGTCTAGTAAAGTAGTCAATTGCTTAGGTCCAATTTCGCAACTCATACCACCACTTTTCCACACCCGCTATATTTACTTTATTGTTTCTTTATCTAAACAGCCCCTAGTTTTTATTTACGTACTCTTTATTATCTTGCAAACCTATCCAACAACACCTACAAAGTACTTCTAGTTTCATACTTGTTCTAGGTAAAGCGAACGTCAAACGTGCGTAGAGTTGTATCGGTGGTCGATAGAACTTGAGGGAATATTTGTTCTACCTTTAGCTCCTCGTTGGGTTTGACACTCTTACTTATCAAAACTGTTGCGATCACCTATACTTGTGGGTTATCAAGACCTTTTTCTAGCGCCATTGCCGGGGAGCAATAGCGTGGGGTGAATATTCTCGTGTGTGCTTGTTTGCTTTATCACTAAGTAATTTATGTTTGCTGTTCTTAGTTGTTCTTTATCTTTAGTTATGGATATGGAACACGAAATACCAAAAAAATTAGTGTACTTGCTACTCATGGAGATGGGGAACCTCCTAAAACCCTCGATGCTGGTTATGTGAAAAATATTATGTACTACTTTAATAATCCTAAGAAAACCCCATTCAATTATGTAATGGGAGTAACGTTGGATCAACGTGAATACTTTAATGATTACCGCTTGACACAAAAAGGGAAACTATTATGGGATCAAATTCATATATTGAAGTGGTATGCTCGGCAAGTATGCTTGAGTTATGATTATACTTGTTGCTCTAGGATGAAGGCTCCACACCTTCCCTTTTTATGCAAATTTAATGATAATAAAACCTTAGCTTCTTATGCTAATGGTATATATGATTACTATGATGTGGAACAAATAGAAGAATTTTTTGCTTTTATGGGTGCTTATGAAATTGAATCTGTGTTTAAAGAGTTTGAAGATTTTGATGATGCTGTTTATAGACATGAAAATTTAGCTATCCTGAAATATTGTTATGAGAATTATGAATACAATTACGAAATTAATGCGCTTATTGAGAAAGTCTCCGCTGTCCAAGAAGAGACTAATATTTTGCAGGAATCTATGGAAGAAGAAGTTGACGAAACTGTGAGCTCATTGGATGAAAAAGATGAGGAGGAGAGCGAAGAACAAAAGGAGGAAGAGCGGATTAGCTACCCGTGCCCACCTTCTAATGAGAGTAACTCTTCAACTCATACATTGTTTAATTTCCCTTCGTGCTTACTGGAGGATGATTGCTATGATGATTATTATGATCCCGTTGATTCTTTTGAAATGTCCCTTTTTGATGATGCTGGCTATGCTTGTGGCCAAGATGCCAATATGAGTTATGCTTATGGAGATGAACTTGCTATAATTCCTTATGTTAAACATGAAATTGTTGCTATTGCACCCACGCATGATAGTCCTATTATCTTTTTGAATTCTCCCGACTACACTATATCAGAGAAGTTTGCACTTATTAAGGATTATATTGATGGGTTGCCTTTTACCGTTGCACATGATGATTTTGATGAATATAATATGCTTGTGCTTGCTGCTCCTACTTGCAATTATTATGAGAGAGGAACAATATCTCCACCTCTCTATGTTTCCAATACGATAAAATTGCAAGAAACTGTTTATACTACGCATTGGCCTTTACTATGTGTGCATGAATTGTTCTTTTATGACATGCTGATGCATAGGAAGAGAGTTAGACTTTGTTGTTACATGAAATATGTTACTTTGTGCTCACTACTAAATGCTAAATCATTGTTAATTAAAATTGGCTTTGATATACCTTAGGATCCGGGTGGATTCATTACTTGAGCACTATATGCCTAGCTTAATGGCTTTAAAGAAAGCGCTGCCAGGGAGACAACCCATAAGTTTTAGAGAGTCATTTATTTCTGTTGTGTGATTTTATAAAGTTTAAATATAAAAATAATGTGCCAAGGTTTGCCTTTAGGATGTTTACATTTGCTTGATGGTTTGTACGGTGCAGGACAGAAACTTTGGCTGTAGTGCGAGATTTTACATTTTTGGCTGGAATGTCAAATGGTTCTGATTCTTTTTGCACTGTCTTCCTATACAAATTTTTTATTTTTCCTAATTTTGGTAGAATTTTTCAAGTAACATAAGTATGGTGAATGTTCAGATTATTACAGACTGTTCTGTTTTAGACAGATTCTGTTTTTGATGCATAGTTTGCTTGTTTTGATGAAACTATCAATTTATATTAGTAGATTAAGCCATGAAAAAGTTATATTACAGTATACACAATGAAAACAAAATATGAATTGGTTTGCAATAGTACTTAGAGTAGTGATTTGCTTTATTATACTAACGGATCTTACCGAGTTTTCTGTTGAAGTTTTGTGTGGATGAAGTGTTCGATGATCGAGAAGGTCTCGATGTGAGAAGAAGGAAGAGAGGCAAAAGCTCAAGCTTGGGGATGCCCGAGGCACCCCAAGTAAATATTCAAGGAGACTCAAGCGTCTAAGCTTGGGGATGCCCCGGAAGGTATCCCCTCTTTCTTCAACAAGTATCGGTATGTTTTCGGATTCGTTTCGTTCATGCGATATGTGCAATCTTGGAGCGTCTTTTGCATTTAGTTTTCATTTTTTTATGCACTATGCTGGTATGAGGTAGTCCTCGGTTGATTTATAGAATGCTCTATGCACTTCACTTAAATATTTTGAGTATGGCCTTATAGAATGCTTCATGTGCTTCGCTTATATCATTTGAAGTTTGGATTGCTTGTTTCTCTTTACGTAGACAACCGCCATTTGTAGAATGCTCTTTTGCTTCACTTAGATTTGTTAGAGCATGGGCATATCTTTTGTAGAAAGAATTAAACTCTCTTGCTTCACTTATATCTATTTAGAGAGATGACAGGAATTTGGTCATTCACATGGTTAGTCATAAAATCCTACATAAAACTTGTAGATCACTGAATATGATATGTTTGATTCCTTGCAATAGTTTTGCGATATAAAGATGGTGATATTAGAGTCATGCTAGTGGGTGGTTGTGAATTGTAGAAATACTTGTGTTGAGGTTTGTGATTCCCGTAGCATGCACGTATGGTGAACCGTTATGTAACGAAGTTGGAGCATGAGGTATTTATTGATTGTCTTCCTTATGAGTGGTGGTCGGGGACGAGCGATGGTCTTTTCCTACCAATCTATCCCCCTAGGAGCATGTGCGTAGTGCTTTGTTTCGATGACTAATAGATTTTTGCAATAAGTATGTGAGTTCTTTATGACTAATGTTGAGTCCATCGATTATACGCACTCTCACCCTTCCACCATTGCTAGCCTCTCAAGTACCGCGCAACTTTCGTCGGTACCATAAACCCACCATATACCTTCCTCAAAACAGCCACCATACCTACCTATCATGGCATTTCCATAGCCATTCCGAGATATATTGCCATGCAACTTTCATCATCATCATATACATGACTTGAGCATTCATTGTCATATTGCTTTGCATGATCGTAAGATAGCTAGCATGATGTTTTCATGGCTTATCCGTTTTTGATGTCACTGCTACGCTAGATCATTGCACATCTCGGTACACCGCTGGAGGCATTCATATAGAGTCATATCCTTGTTCTAGATATTGAGTTGTAATATTGAGTTGTAATATTGAGTTGTAAGTAAATAAAAGTGTGATGATCATCATTATTAGAACATTGCCCCATGTGAGGTGATCAAAATAAAAGTGGCCAAAGAAGCCCACAAAAAAAGAGGCCAAAGAAGCCTACAAAAAAAGAGAGAGGAAAAGAGAGAAGGGGCAATGTTACTATCCTTTTACCACACTTGTGCTTCAGAGTAGCACCATGTTCTTCATATAGAGAGTCTCTTGAGTTATCACTTTCATATACTAGTGGGAATTTTCATTATAGAACTTGGCTTGTATATTCCAACTATGGGCTTCCTCAAATTCCCTAGGTCTTCATGAGCAAGCAGGTTGGATGCACACCCACTTAGTTTTAGTTAGAGCTTTCATATACTTATAGCTCTAGTGCATCCATTGCATGGCAAGCCCTACTCACTCACATTGATATCTGTTGATGGGCATCTCCATAGCCCGTTGATACGCCTAGTTGATGTGAGACTATCTTCTCCTTTTTGTCTTCTCCACAACCACCATTCTATTCCACCTATAGTGCTATGTCCATGGCTCACGCTCATGTATTGCGTGAAATTTGAAAAGGTTTGAGAACGTCAAAAGTATGAAACAATTGCTTGGCTTGTCATCAGGGTTGTGCATGATGTGAGTATTTTGTGTGAAGAAGATGGAGCATAGCCAGACTATATGATTTTGTAGGGATAACTTTCTTTGGCCTTGTTATTTTGAAAAGACATGATTGCTTTATTAGTGGGCTTGAAGTATTATTGTTTTTATGTCAAATGATAGACTATTGCTTTGAATCACTCGTATCTTAATATTCATGCCATGATTAGATATGTGATCAAGATTATGCTAGGTAGCATTCCACATCAAAACTTATCTTTTTTATCATTTACCTACTCGAGGACAAGCAGGAATTAAGCTTGGGGATGCTGATACGTCTCCGTCGTATCTATAATTTTTGATTGTTCCATGCCAATATTCTACAACTTTCATATACTTTTGGCAACATTTTATACTATTTTTGGGGACTAACATATTGATCCAGTGCCCAGAGCCAGTTCCTGTTTGTTGCATATTTTTTGTTTCGCAGAATATCCATATCAAACGGAGTCCAGACGGGATAAAAATTGACGGAGATTTTTTTTGGAATATATATGATTTTTTGGAAGAAAAATCCACGCGAGACGGTGCTCGAGGTGGCCACGAGGCAGGGGGCGCGCCCCTGACTCTCGTGGGCCACCCGTAAGGCGGTTGTTGCCCTTCTTTCGCCGCAAGAAAGCTAATATCCGGATAGAGATCGTGTCAAAATTTCAGCCCAATCGGAGTTACGGATCTCCGGGAATATAAGAAATGGTGAAAGGGAAGAATTTGAGAACGCAGAAACAGAGAGAGACAGACAGACAGATCCAATCTCGGAGGGGCTCTCGCCCCTCCCACGCCATGGAGACCATGGACCAAAGGGGAAACCCTTATCCCATCTAGGGAGAAGGTCAAGGAAGAATAAGAAGGAGGGGGGCTCTCTCCCCCTCGCTTCCGGTGGCACCGGAACACCGTCGGGGGCCATCATCATCACCGCGATCTACACCAATACCTCTGCCATCTTCACCAACATCTCCATCACCTTCCCCCCTCTATCTACAGCGGTCCACTCTCCCGCAACCCGTTGTACCCTCTACTTGAACATGGTGCTTTATGCTTCATATTGTTATCCAATGATGTGTTGCCATCCTATGATGTCTGAGTAGATTTTCGTTGTCCTACCGGTGGTTGATGAATTGCTATGATTTATTTAATTTTCTTGCAGTTAGGTTGCTGTCCTTTGGTGCCCATCATATGATTGCGCGCGTGGATCACACCCTAGGGTTAGTTGTATGTTGATAGGACTATGTATTGGAGGGCAAGAGTGACAGAAGCTTCAACCTAGCATAGAAATTGATGCATACGGGATTGAAGGGGGACCAATATATCTTAATGCTACGGTTGGGTTTTACCTTAATGAACATTAGTAGTTGCGGATGCTTGCTAATAGTTCCAATCAGAAGTGCATAGAATTCCAAGTCAGGGATGCCATGCTAGCAGTGGCCTCTCCCACATAATACTTGCTATCGGTCTAGTAAAGTAGTCAATTGCTTAGGGACAATTTCGCAACTCCTACCACCACTTTTCCACACCCGCTATATTTACTTTATTATTTCTTTATCTAAAAAATCCCTACTTTATATTTACGTACTCTTTATTATCTTGCAAACCTATCCAACAACACCTACAAAGTACTTCTAGTTTCATACTTGTTCTAGGTAAAGCGAACGTCAAGCGTGCGTAGAGTTGTATCGGTGGTCGATAGAACTTGAGGGAATATTTGTTCTACCTTTAGCTCCTCGTTGGGTTCGACACTCTTACTTATCGAAAACTGTTACAATCCCCTATACTTGTGGGTTATCAGGCGCTTGTTTGAGCGGCTGGAGCATGACGAGCAGAGATTGAAGAAGCACGACAGTCGTTGGATGGACATCCAACAGTCACTGCTCTCATGTGTTGACTAAGTTGACAGGGCGTTGCATGTGCGTCAACCTTTTTTTATGAAAGCATACACGTCAACCTATAGTAGGCGCACAAGTCAGCCTCAAATCTGTGGAAAATAGCATACAACCCATCTACCATTATTTCTAATAATGTACATCCCATTTGCTAATTTTTAAGAATTTTTTTGGAGCCCATCTTCTTCTTGTTAGCATTACACCCCATATTGTGGCCACGGTTAAAAAGTATACGAAATTTTGCATATTTCGGTGCGGTCAACTATTTTTAATCTAGAAATGTCGATTCACATTCAAACTATTTTGAAAAATAATTTATATAAATATAAAATCCAAATAATTGTCCACGCATAAAAATCAATGGAATTAAAGATCTTGTAATGAAAAAAATGAAATTAATTCCCGGTTTGATGTCTTTTAAAAATGTACAGCCCATTTCTGGGCAAACCGAATGAAACTCTCCTCGTCTTGAAAGATTTGCAACCCAGTAGGGCCGATAAAGCAAGTAGGCCTGGTTTGGGTATTTCTTTTAAAAAATAGAACTGGGCTAGCCATTTTCAGCAAGAAAAAACACAACTGGGCTCATGATGTGGTAAACATAAATAAAACCCTGGCTAGATGGGCCACAGCCCCCGCACAGCCCCGTTGTTACCTTGATCCGTCGCTAAAACTAGTATAAATAACAACTGCTTGTTCCTCAAAAAAAACTGCGCGACTTGCTGGGTCCCTGGTGTCAGCCGCTTGTAGTGTAATTCTCTCATTTATTGACTACGTTGACAATGGCGTGAGCCCCAGATGTCCAACCATTAGGAGGAACCATATTTTTGGGCTTGTACTATAGAGGCACTTGCTTGCGTACTGCCATGACGCTGGTGGGTCCCTACTGTCATCCTCTCCACGTACAGTCATCTCCTTGTTCCTCTAGATTGTTGACGGCGTTGACAATGCAAGAGGGCGGCGCACCGCGCACGGCGAGCGAACCAAGGCCGCAAGGCGGAGGATGACGGCGGGGCCTTGGACGGAACGAACAGGAGCCGTTGAAGATGCGCCGGTCCAGTCGCAGGCGGAGGGGAGTACAAGGGTTGACTAGTTCGGGCGCGGGTGCGTGTTGGGGCTGACGTCGCCGGAGAATAATAGGACGTGTGGGGGATAGAGGGAGGGACTGGCCAACGTTGGAGGGTACATACGGTAGGGCGGCGGAGGCGTAGCCAGCCATGGGAGGCGGGAGCAGGCGGAGCCGATGGGGTGGTTTGGTTTGGGCGGCTGGAGGAAGAAGAAGACAAGAGATAGAAGATACACGACAGATGTTGAATGTCAATCCAACGGCTGGTAGGCAGAATCATTTGTTGACTGGCTAGTAAGTCGACACCACCTTGGATAGGCTATTTCCTCGCGGGTCCCAAATGTCAAAATCCAAATCGGTCACGGTCATGCAGCCTTTCCTATGAAAATTTACATCCCATTTGATGTGCTAGTTCGAAATAAGTTTGTGGGTGCTGGTGGGGGCTAATCACTTGGCTTCTGTAATGCACAATGAGCTCAAGCAGCCGGCGAGAGTGATGTTATTTCCCTTTGTTGGGATTTGTTACAATATTTCACTCTAAATTAAACGAATGGCAAGCCATTTGCCTTGCTTCAAAGAAAATATGACAGTCACAGCCGAGTTGAAAAGTGCAGGAACATCTAACTCCAGCATACAAACTGTACAAAAGCACGAGGGTTAATTGTTCATCAGGTTTACAAAAAAAACCAGATTGAAAAGGGCAACAACATCTAACTCCAGCACTATTTTCGGCAGTCACAGTCAAATGGATCGGTTAGGTCCATAGAATGAACATCCTGGGTCATAAAATTTACTGGATTGTGACCCCAATATGTTGTAAATAGAAGCCCGGCATGTTCAGAAGCTATTTTGCCCACCTGAAACTCCTTTTTTTGCTCTTCGACATACCCATCCGTCAATTCAGTAAATATATGGGATTTTGAATTGATTTTACTATTTACTAGTGTGGATGGGTTGTTTTGTCTTGGGCCTAGAGAAACAATTACTACTAGTACAGTGGAGACACTCTGCAGCTACCTAGAAAAACAATTACTACTAGTACAGTGGAGACACTCTACCGCTTCTGGCTCCTCCTAGGTCATTGAAACGTCTCCCTCTACTGAATGCTGTTATACTTTTGTTCACCGGCATGCGGGCCATGCAGCGCGTGGGCCCAAATGCCATCCACCAAATTAGAAGGCAGTATGCAGGCGGAGAGTCACCCCGGTCGTAGTGCGGCAGTAACGAGTCGTCGTATCACAAAACCCCACCTCCCCGCGGTCTAAGTTTGACGGACACGGCAACCATCATTTCACTCTTCGCTAAATCCCCTTCTCCCTCACCGTCTTCAAGAAAGGCAACACTCACATCTGCCACTGTTCTTCTCTCTGAGGGGAAGGTAAGCAGATCCGTGATGTTGGTATATTTTCGTTCAGAGAAAAAAGAACTTTTGCAAAGTAGTAACCGATCCTCACTCTCTTTTTTGTTTCATTGTCATTGCGATTGTGTTTTCCTTTTAGTGGCCTCCTAGTATTCGTGAGTTTCATGATGGACCAAGGAGAACCAGGCAAAGATCTCCCGATATTGGAGCAGACGCGGGAGGCTGATCCCCACGAGACAGAGAGCTCCAAGAAGATGGAGGCAACCACCGAGCCGACCCCAGATACGCTCACGGCGGCCACTACTGAGATGGTCAAC
>NC_041382.1:214287506-214297115 GCF_002162155.2 Triticum dicoccoides | reverse complement strand
CCAAGGTGATTTCCTACTTTGCCGATCTCGATTGTGGTTTTTCATCTAAGTATGTGGTGATTTTTTTAGAAAAGGAAGTATGTGGTGATTAATAATGCAAAATTTTATTAGCTTTGATGCCATGCTATACATAGTGGCTTAAATAACTTGTGTTTCTTATACTGAAAAGTAATTCAGAATTTGTTTCTATTTCAATTAGAGCCCTGATGCAGACAAGGATTGTGTGGTTGTACATGTCACTTGCTATGAGGCGGACGACCTGAATATATGCACTGGGAAAACAGAGTTCTTAGGCTGTTGGATCCTGGAAGCCATTTGCGGTTATACCAATGAAGAGTTGTATTCTAGCCTCACTGTTGTTAGGCATGTTGTCCAGGGTGTAATGAAGCACAAGAAGTTCAAAGCTACTCGTTCGTTTGTGAGGCATACTGTTCTTGTCAAGCTTACGTAGGAAGATGACATGGCATGCCTCCACAAACAAGTTTATCAGTGGCAAGGCCACAAGGTTGTCTTCATGAAGGTTCACAGGATTGAGCTGCTGCGGGACGTCCTCGATGATGTTCATGGCAAGGTCCGTCTTGTGTCCAGCCCAAATTAGATCGAGGCATGAAATAGTTGCCCCAACTAGTGTTTAATAGTAGTTTGTATTGTGTCTAATTATTCGAACCTTGCCTGTTATCGACCCCTCTCGGGCTAGTACTCTATTTGAATCCGTCTATGGGAACTGCTGCTACTTTTGTGCGCCCGTGAATCATGTGAGAACCATCGTAATTGTTGCCGAAACAGATGCGTCCTCACTAGTTTTTTCATGAATATGGCATGGTAAGACATAAGTTGTCACGGTTTATCATACGAGCAGTGTGTGTTTTGATGAAATAGAGCACTCGTTCGAGAACCGTGCGCTAACGTATACATAAGTACTTGTAAACACTGTTGGTGCTACCCCACTTGTAAGCAGTTGTGCAAAACACGACACATTGGCTCAGCTTGCTTCAACACTAGGCTATCGACCAGCTAACAATCAACAATCTGCTGTCTGACATATAAGCAACTATATATCTTGTTACAGTGGTTCATGCAGTTAATTGAGGCCACAATGTAATAAATTCCAAACGTTCACACGCTAGTCCAGCGCTCATGTGGAACACTCGCATTAAACTCGTCTTCATAAAAAACTTGAAAAGCATAAGTTAAGCAATTTTATACATCTCAATGATTCATAGAACATAACAAACATATACTAGTTCACGGCAAAAGACAAAGTTGTGAGAAGGTTTACAAATCAGGAAAAAACAAGCAAGGCTTCTCTGAGCAAAGGGCCTCCCGACAGGCTTAAATTTCCTGGAGTTCACTCTGGTTTTTTCTTGTTGCCACCATACAGGGTTAGGTTCTCTCATTCCTGAATAACCAATTATAATTGTGGTCTCAGCTGGAATGCTGAACTGAACCATGCAGTGTACTGACCAGCTGAAATGCTTGTGCATTCCACTAAATTTAAGCACCGCTATTTGCAGAAATAAGCAGACCACAATGCCTCTTGTCCGCGCACCTGTCCAAAAAACCGTCGTGCAGCCGTGCCAGCTAGTCCTCGGTCCATGGATGAACTGGTAGAAAGTGCATTCCGGACTAGGATGCAGTTGTTTTTGCTCGTCCCTACACTGCAATCAGGAAGTAAAATGTACGAATCAGCTTCTTTTAGATTGTGTTGGTCATTCTACCTTAGTTACTACCAATGTAGGGATACCTTGAAGACGGGAGGTTAGACGACGGCAACGAGGGATAGCCATCTCATTTTGCATAGTTGTACTAAAACTGAGGTGCGTGCTTTTAATTGCGCGGATAGAAACGATACGTTGACAGACATCCTGAAATGATATGGAGACAGACATCCCTGTTTGTGCAAATACGAAATATGGTTATTTAAGCAGTGACAGATATTACTACTTTCCCCCGTTTCCTCTTACAACCAAGTCCTAGATTCATGCTACAACTTTCTCACTTTCTTCCCTGTTTGAACCAACGCTTTGAGTCGACGGTATGAACTAGCTTTATTTCTAATAGTAGAAGTCTAGGTAGCTTTGGAACATCGGACGGAAGTAGAAAAGGATCCACACAAAGGGAGCTGGGGCAGTAGAGCAAGGCAGGTTTCGAAGGAATATATACCTGAGGGTCGTCGGCATGTGGCAAAGACGGCGTCGGGAGGCTGCATCTTGGCCACAATACCGCAGGGAGGAAGAAGGGGTCGGAGGCCCTCCCGAGCCGGCGCTCACTCGGAGACAACGGCACGGCCGCCGATCAAGACACACGGGCGGCCGTTGGTCTCCTCCCTCACCACCGACGACAGCGTGAACGATGCACCTACACCCCTGCCCCGGTCGAGGTTGTTCGGCCGTATTTGTGACCAGCCGTGAGCTGAGAGAGAGTGTGGCCACCTATGTGTTGCTTAGATCTGGAGAGCATGAGAGAGTGAACGAGAGGAACCCTAGTAAAGCAAGCGCTAAGGCTCCTGCTTTTATATATAGTGGAGTGATTTTGTTGTGCCAGCTTTAAAAAAATGCGCTCCTATGTGTACCCACGAGTGGGTGTGAAAGAACTAGTGCGTGCGTGTACCGCTTCTCTTTGTGAGAGTACAATATACTATGCCCAAAGAATGTTCGTCGCAAGAGTAATAGTATAAGTGTGTGACGTGTGAGCTAAAATAAAATGTGTGCGTCGTCTTTTGTTTTTTAGAAGTTCTGAGGGTAGGGTGTGAAGAGCACATATGTGCGTGACGTCTATGTGCAGATAGACGGTGGGTGCGACGTGCGAGTCTGCGAGAGGACTCGGGAGAGTCATGACTCGTGAGGGTGCGTGTGCGTGAGAGAGAGAGAGAGGGGGCACGTATCAATGGAATGCATGTGTCCGTAAATCATTATCCGACAAACGTTTGCCACAAGCCTTTTCCTGATGAACGCCGTAAGAACCGTTAGATCGGCATCTGACAGTGTCAGTTTTGCCATGTCATTTAACAGAACAGCCACTCCTCCTACACACAAATCTTCCACGTGAGTGTTAGCAACTGCCGTATGCTCCCTCTGTTCCGAAATGCAGTGCATATAGCTTTATTGAAAATTCGAACCTCGCAAACTTTTACCGAGTTTTCGTGTACCAAATTGCACATGTAGAATACCATGTATATATCATTTCATTCATCTTCGAGAGGTAACTATAAAGATGGGTGAGGAGTCTACAAAGAAAGACCATCGTATCACCCGCAGCAATTTCAAGCATCCTTTAGTGTCGAGGAATATCATAGGAACTCTATATGATATGATTTTATAGGATTTTTTCCTTTAGAGCCAATTGGTTCATAGTAATAGATTCATATACTCCACATTTCAAAGGAAATAAACATGATATCATTTCTATAGCTTTAGATCCACTTGGTTCATATGAATGGAGTTTCAAAGGAAAATAAACATTAGCGTATATTCAATAGAAAAGTTCCTATGATATGAACCAAATTACATCTCTTTTCTAATCCCTCCTCATAGGAATTGAGATACATGTCATCTCTAGATTCAATAGAAAAGTTCCTATGATGTGAACCAAATGACATCTCTTTTCCAATCCCTACTCATAGGAATTGAGATGCTCCATGTCATCTCTTTCCCTACAACTTCCATGTATACATCTTCTATTCCTAAATAGATAGTACAAGCCACTAGTAGCTTTTTTCCAAAACATGCAACTATGGCACAAGAACTATATAGTGTGCCAATAACTTTGAAAGATGGTCGTTGGATGAAGCTAACCCGACAGTGCAGAGAGAGGCAAATTCGAGCACTACTGGCCGTTGGATATCATCAACATTCCACCAGATGTGCCACATGTACAATTTAGAAGACTCCATGGTTGAACTTAAGCATAATGCACAAACCTCAAAACACAAGCACTTCTCCTTTGTTCTAGAACCTTCTGTATCAAAATTGATTATTTTTTCTAAATGAATTGCCATTATTTGTTTTTTACTTTATGATTTACAATGCACAACCCCATGAATCTTAACATTTTTATAAAACTACTTGATTTTGAATGAGATGAACTATAAGAACTAAACGAACATCTACATCATGCATACATGACTCAAAGCTTTACATGCTATAGTGTGTATTTATTCATAATTTGGTTTCGAAATCTTATGCGTTAAATACATGTGTACCTTACTAGTTTTGAGTAGAGTAGCAAATTTCACGCGGCCCCAGGTATATCAAAATGCAGGGCCCATGCATCATTGCCTTTCGGTCGAACCTATGTCCACAATTTTGTGTACGTACTATATCTCCACTGGTCCCCGAACCCAAAATGCTGCCTCGTTCCCGTAAAACCAAGCGGCCCACACATATTTAAGGCGTCGACTCAAACCCGTTTACTATGATGTGGCCCCGCACGCCATAGTACTCCTACAAACCCTACCGCCGCACTCATCATCGGTTTTCTTCAAGAGGACGAGGGAGAAGCCGATTTGTAGTGGAGGCGCTTTAAAAAAGGATCTGTAGTGGAGACCCCTACCCTAGGGTGCCCTAGGTAGTTGCCGCACGCATCATTGTTTTCTCTTTTCTTTATGATCTTGCGCCCTAGAGTGAAATGATGATTGCTTCGTCCGTCCAGCTTAATGCGGGAAAGGTGGGGCTTTGTGATTTGACCCCTCATCGCTCATTTTCTACTACTGCGGCGCTACGATCGGGGTGCCTCCAATTCCAACCGCTGCTCCAAACTGTAATTTGGTGCATCGCACGTGGAACAAGACGGTGGATGAGCCACATGTCGGACAAAGGGGTTATGTTAAGTGTGTCACCATTTCGTGTCCGGATTGACCCTGCTTGAGTTGCTACGCCAACACGACAGGAGCAGCCTACCACTTGGTTTTGCTCCTTGGTGAATCCCGACTATATTGATCTAAAAAGATACGTGCTGAACTACCCTCTCCATCTCGGTTTTTTTATTTTTAGGCATCTCGGTTTATAGGGCCTGCACGTACTTCTAGGTCATCCATTTGACTAACTAAATATGAGTTACTATGTCACAAAAAGTATATCATTGGATTCTTAAGAGGATGTAGTTGTATTTAAAAGTCAAGGGGGGCTTTTCCTGCGCGGTAGGCGGGGCAGTTCCGCCTAGTCGGTTCGACAGAGATGCTAGAAGACGAGGGAGTAGGCTGCTGCAAACGTAGGGTTGTGTGATTTGACAGCGAGTTACTGCTGGACAGGTGGGGCCCCGTGATTTGACTTGCCATTATCATTTTAATTGCGGCGCTACGACCGGCGTGAGTCTCCTGATTCCTGACCACCTCCATATAGGTGCCTCTCCCAAGGCTCCACCATGTAGTAGAGGCTGGCTCTTGCACGAGAGCCCACTTCTCCACTTTTTCCTTGCCTCTCTTTCCTCCACATATGCAAAAATGCCATGTAAAGCGCACTATTGTACTTACTTTTACTTGCTCCTACAAGTGCTTAAGCTTGCCACATAGGCATAAAGTCTGATGTGGCAAGTTAATCAAGAAGAGAGAGACTAGTTTGGTGACCCAAGGAAGAAACGGTGCTAGGCGCGTGTACCTAGGTGAAATGACAATTTTGAGTCTATAGCTAATTAAATGAAGCAAACTTAGCAACACCATTTCATTGGAAGAGGTCACTCCTTGGCAAATGCAATAAATACTAGTACTCCCTGTGTCCCATAATATAAGAACATTTTTGGCACTGCACTAGTGTCAAAAACGTTCTTATATTATGGGAAGGAGGGAGTACGAAGAAAGAGATAGAGAGGAGTAAAAAAATACACTCATAGCCAACCTTATAGCCAACCTTGTTGTAGTATGAGTGACTAAGTGATGACTATGTATGACATGCCAACATCAGATAGCCTAACGCACCGTGTTAAATCACCAAGGGCGCGACCGCACGAGCGACGCAATGGTCGTGGTAGGCGCGACCATGATACGGGCTGCTGGCAGCCCTTAGATCTGAGATCAAACGGTCGCATGCAAAGTTGCTGAAAATTTGCAGAATAACCCTCCAGGATAGGATATTCACCCATAGGTCTAGAATCACGCCATGCAACTGTTTGATCTCAGATCCAAGGGCTCTCGAAAGCCCGTATTATGGGACAATGGAAAGCCACTACCCTGCTGTTCACACGCTGGTAGTTCGCTCCTACTCGTCCCCGCACGTCCTTTCATACTACGACGGTTTGCTCCTAGTCATCCCGTCCATTCACATTATGGCAGTTCCACTAATCCTAACCCTCCTCCCAAATCCATGGCGTCCCAAATCTCCACGATCTACGGTGATTACAAGGTTAGAACAATCACCGCCGACGAGTTCGACGTCATCTACACTCGTTCTTCCGCGACGGTGAAAGGATGCCTTTCTCGCTTCAGACGCATGTTCGAAAACTCAGATGATGAGTGGGTCGCTGGGCTAGATGTTGAGTACACCACAGTCCTGGGACGAGAGAAGGATATAAAGGACGAAGAGAGGAAGAAGCCTGCCGTGATTCAGGTTTGCGTACATAACGTTTGCTTGGTCTACCACATATGCCATGCCGACGTTGAGTGCCAGGATTTTAAGAACTTTCTCAAGGACAAAATAGTGAAATTCGTTACTGTAGACTTTAAGAACGACAAAGAAGTCCTGGGTCGGATAGGCCTCATTGTAGGCAACCCCTTCGACCTCCAGAAGAATCGGTTGGTGCCCTCTCGTCAGCCTTCAATTCTAACCCTGGCAGGAGCCATGGTTCATCCTTTGTACCGTAAAATGGAGAAACCTCATTACACGTTTCATCGTCATGCATGGCAGCGGAATGTACTAGATATAGACCACATCCACTACGCTGCAATGGATGGCTACCTTGTTTCAATATCTACAAGGGTTGGATGAAGAGCAACAGCCAAGTGTGCGGTTCAAGCAAAGAAGTATCGGCCAAGAGGAAGAGGGACAAGGACGAAGTCGAGGACGTGGACGAGGACTCCGAGTAAGGTGGCAGTGTCGTTGCTCATGATGGTTCTAAACTTCTAATGCAGTGTCTACCGGATTAGTTGCATAGTTTAATTTCAGGTGTGCTTAGTTTAATTTTAGGGGTGTGTTGTGCTGAGCCCCCAGCAGAACTATGTTATGTTTCTTCTCGTTACTTTAACTCTTCAGTATGTACATACTACTAGTATTTCTTTAATAGAATTTAGCACCCCAATTAAGCACGTACTAGCTTTTTTAATAGTACTATATGCATAATTTGGCGACGAGCGCTCTCTATATGTACCACCTTTTTTAATTTCAATTTTTGCTCCATGGCGCAATCCATCAATAGTACTACTGTACAAAAGTATATGTTTTTTAAAAGGCTAGAGTACTGTTCATCACATATATAGCCAGTTAAATTCTCAACCTAGAACGACGTGCATGCCATATAGTAAACTGATACGGAGGAAGTATAGTAAAAATGAGGTGATTTTACCGAGCGATCGGCGGGGGAGCATGGCATGTCATGCGGTCCCACGTGTCATGATGTACCAAGGCGGTGCACGTATCCCTCTTGAGGCGGAAGCAATACTACATGGTTTGAGATGATGGTAAACCGAAGTGTGAAATAATGGTTGCTTCGTCCGTCTGGGAAGGTGCGGCATTGTGATTTGACGTCTCATTGCTCATTACTACTACTGGGCCGGTACGAGTGGGGTGCCTCCCCCCTGCTGTTCTGCACTATTATTTGGTGCTTGACACATCGACCCGGTTGTTATATGTCCCACATGTCAGCGACAGGAAGTACATAATTCATGAAAGGGAGCGTTGACGGAGGAGTATACTACAGAATTCATGAAAGGGAGCGACTTAGTTTTGGAAAAAACTATTTTTACGGAGTACGTACCCACTAGGGTTTATAGGGCTCATCTAAAAAACATTCGTTTTTCCGTTTGATAAGTCTCAATTCTACTATACTAGTAGTAGTACCATTACATGTTGGATTTCGAGGGGCGTTAGATCACCCGACGCAAGCAGTGTCAAGAGGAAACCACTACTTCACCATGGCCGGCACCGGCTCGAGTTCATCCTGACATTCCCCTCTTCCGTGGAGCCCATGCCGGTTCGACGAAGGTCCTCGCAACAAAAGGATCCGGCAAGACACCTGCTGTGTATGCCGGCGTCGCCTCCGCGGTGGCCTTCATGGGACCCAAGCGGCGGCGGCCTCCCGTGTTCTACTTCTCCTTGATGATGGTGGCGGACGCGGAGGCGCTGGCCACCGACTCGTCGATCTCCGCGCACCCGGCTTCTGTTGCTTCTTGCATGGCGCGGCCGCCGGCATGGGAGTCTCGGCCACATAAACGGGAGACGCGGTATGAGGCGGCGGCATGGACGGCAGCAACTACGCCTGTGCGCCGCTCCTCGTCGAGATGGCCTGGAGCGGCGAGTTGCTGAACCGCGCGCCGACTTGGGGCGGCAACTGGCTCCATCGGGCGAGGGGAGGGAGGTGGATCAGCGAGCTACATAGCTCGTATCCGGCGGGCTACCCAGCCGGCTTGGATGCGGAATAACTACTCTTCGTAAGCCATTGTAAGAGTGAACAAAATGGTGGAGGAGATAGGGGAGCGGCGGAGGTGTGTGATTCTTGGCCGGCGTTTGGCCTCGTTTAAATAGGAGATTAAATAGACGGCGGACGGGAGGAGCTCGGCCGGCATTGCGTTTAACGCCGGCCCGGTCATGAACGGACATGTGTCCACAGTGGGTTTCTCGGCTTCCACACGGGCGGGTTTCATGGAGGCGTTTGAATGCGGCACGGAGGCGTGCTCATCCGGGCGTGCCGCGAGTGGCGCCCTCGACTCTGACCTAGGACACTGCGACGTTCTTCCACTGACGTGTGGGCTCTTTGGGTGCATGGCCTGCATGTCAGTGACCCAACGCAGGCAGCGCATAGCAGAGGAACCTTTGGTGGGCCAGGGCAGTCAGAAGTGAGCATTTCATAAACCAATGATTTTTCATTGAGTGTGACGTCATCTTTTTCATGTGGATAAGCCTACTATGTTGATAGCCCGTTCGATATGTTGTGATTCATAAAGACCGCTGCAAACATCAATGTTCTGCTTATCACAAATAAGATTGATTAATACCCGTAACAATCCATGTCCTTAACAAAGGGTGCATGCACGTATAGGTTGAGCGTGTGTCTTGCGTCGTGTGCTGTGTGCATGCAGGCGAGCGAGTGTTGCGTGTGTGCAAGGGTACGTTTCAATGTTGCATGCATGGGTGCGTACGCGCGTGTGTTCATGAGTGCATGTGTATGTGTCAGTGTTGCACGCCAGCATGCGTGCGTGTGTACGTGTCAGTGTTGCACGCCTACATGTGTGCGTGTCTTGCCTGCGTGCATGTGTACGTGCGGGGTGAGGCTACACGTCAGTCGACTGACTTTTTCATCTCTGGTCATTAGATTTTCCAGCCGTTGGATACGAAATCAAGGGCCTCCAGTTTATCATCAAACTCCACCCCCCTGAGCCGACAGCCACCACCGGCCGAACCGCCCGCCCCCGCCGCCCGCGGCCGACCCGCCCTCCCCGAAACCACTCCCCACCGCCGGTCCGCC
>NC_041382.1:214244694-214287144 GCF_002162155.2 Triticum dicoccoides | reverse complement strand
TCTCCGGGGATCCCCACCCCACCGCCCAATGAACTCCCCCAACCGCCGGTGACTGCCAACCAGAGGTCTCACGACTTCGAATACCCACCGACCACTAATTTATTACCATTTCTGTCCTTCATATACGCGCTGACGGGTGGGCCCTATGGTAATGTGCGCTACTGAATGTGGACCGTTTGACTGGTCAATTGATCGTGTTATCAACAAATTATGGAGCTGTATGGTGAGCCAGTGACCGTATGATCACCCTAAAATGTACTCCTGTTTTATTAACACAGTACAGACTCAAACTACCATTTCTTTCTTTCATATACGGGCTGACGGGTGGGCCCCATGGTTACGCGCCCCGATGGTGCAACACTATTTGTGCCGCGTGGAACGTTTGACTGGTCAATTGATTGTGTCATCAACAAAATACGGAGTTGTACGGGTGAGCCAGTGATTGTATAATCATGATATGTATTTGTTTAACACGGTACAGACGCAAGGGCTCATATATACGCGCAAGCACTCACCGCTATAAGCGCACACACGCGAACCCTACCCCTATGAGCACCTTCGAGAGAGTGGGCCAGCATATATGATCTTGAGATTTTATGAAGTCACCATAGGTGCCTCGTAGTCGAGTGGAACGTCTCCTCCCACTGAACGTACATCACTGGAAAATACTGAAATTAACACAAGATAAATGCGAGCACCGGGACTTTAACCTTGGTGGGCTCGAGAAACCACTATCCTCTAACCATCCAACCACATGTTGGTTAGCACGACAAAATGTATGTGGTGACCGTGATGAGCTTATTCTGAAGTCCAGTGACCATATCGTGCTTTCGCTTCAAATACAATGACCGTAAGTGTCGTCAACAAAATACGGAGCACGCATCAAATGCAAAGTCCGTCAGTGTCATCAACAAAATATGGAGACGTATCGTGAGCTAGATATCGTTGTACTATTGTATATGCTTATTTTCTTAGTGGCCGTTTGCGTGTGTGGTGTGGTGGGCACATCATTTCTAATTGTGGTGGGTCAACATGAAGACTCATGGGTCGGTTCCATCTTGCGCCACATATAGGTTGGACCGAGACGTGTTATACGAAGACCCATGTGGAGGACTCGGCGTACGACACGAAGCTACCATAGTCGCAGAGGACTCTATCCCCACTGGTGATAATCCAACTATATATGATTTGTAACCCTAGGCCCTTAGTATGTTATACAAGCTTGGGGGCTAGTTCGTCGATAGTATACACACACACGCACAATGCCTGGTATTCATGTGTACTTTGTACACACCTCTATCACTAATATACAGTACCAGGAGTAGGCTCTTTCTTCAACTGTAAGGGTCTGATCCGAACTAGGGTAAAACTTTGCCTCGTATTACCATCCAGCCTAATAGCCAGGGATATCCTACCGAATGATATGATGAAATCATATCTGCCAACTACTAAGAGAGAGGTGTGTCGGGGGGCAATGTGTGCGACAGAGGCCTAAAAATAATGTGTGTGCGGGAGACACGTAGGCACATATATGTGTGTATAGAGGGCTAGTAGAGACCGTGCATGTGTATATATGCATGTGAGAGAAATAGTGTTTTCCAACTGAGATTAGTGAAAAGAGTGGTACATAGTACTCCCTCCTTCCATCTATATAGGGCCTAATGCATTTTTAAGACCGCCTTTGACTATTGACAAGATTAATAGTACATGACATGCACAATGTGAAAATTATATCATTGAAAGCTCCTTTCACACATGAATTTAACGGTGTGCTTTGTGTAAGTTGCATGTCATATATTATTGCTCTAATATTTGGTCAAAGTTAGCCTCGAAAAACGCATTTGACCCTATATAGATGGAAGGAGGGAGTAGTCAGAAAGAGAGAGAGAGAGAGAGAGAGAGAGAGAGAGAGAAACAGAGAGAGCATGTGCGTGAGACACCCCGACACTCTGAGAGAGATCGTGAGCATGTGTGAAAGAGAAATGCCGATGCATATAAAGTGTGTGCACTTATGCGTTAGATAGAGAGATATATAACGCGTTTGTGAGAACGGGGCGAGGCATAGTGCATCTACATGTAAAAGGCGGTTCTACGCATTAAATTAAAATATAAATGGCATTATTATTTTTGGATGAGATCATGAATTTTCCAAATTGCGTATGGATGAAAATCAGTCTATCAGACACCCATACTCTATTGAATTCTAGCATGTGCGTGTGTTTATTTCATATTATCGATCCATAGAGTGAGAGAGGTTTGAAATACAGGCAAGGGATGCTTTTGCAATTCATATATAAACTTTAATTAGTGCACTCCATGTTGTTAGTGTGAAGCACTTTATACATTTGTCACTTGCATGGATACATTCCAAATTGCTAGCTACGAAATAGAATACATGTCGAATTCAAAATAAAGGGGGTTTCGAAAATTTGAATTCATGGGAAGTGCATTCATCTATTTGAACCCGAGATAATGGCATTTGTAAATCAGATGTAAAAGGGGGAATCAATCTTTGTTGTGAGTTTGAACATGCTATATATATTCATACGCATATCTAACTCTTTTTTTTGCAACCAAGGAGATTATATCTGGAACCATGCATGAACTGAGGTAAGTTGCATATTTTTTTAATATATACTCGTGTACAATGTATATTCAAATGTACCCCCTCCATTCCAAAATAATCGTAGCTTTAGGATTTTCAAGAGTAAAGATTTGTGAAGTTTGACAAATCCTGAAAGTTCAATTCAAGAGAACCAAAAACGTTAATGCTTCTGCTCCCAAATATTGAACGAAGCGCCAAATAGGCCTCTGGGCACCCGAAACCGCGCGAGACTAATGTTTTGGTGGTAGGAAATTACTGTCCTGACTCTGGCCCATGTAGCCTATCGGCCTGATGTCCAAAGGTCTAAACCGGGGTAGGTTTGTAACTTCACCAAGATGCCGAGAAGCATTCATACGCCGTGGGCGCCTACCCATGCGCTCGGCCGAAATCTATTCCGCCTACATTTGGGACACCTGACATGACTGTCCTATCCCCAACCCGCAATATGTCCAAAATTTTAGATGGGGGCAAAGTTTGTAACTTTCCCCAAATTTCAAACAAGCGCGTCTCAAACCGAAACATTGTCCCCCCTTAGTTCCCCGCCTCCCTCCGTTTCCCCATTCATACTCCATGGGTGCGAAAACGCCCTCTCCACCAGCCGCAAAACCCCAGCCTCCTCCGTCCTTTACCCCATAGCGGCCAATCCACCGCCGCCCTCCTCCATCACGCCGGAGCCAGTACCCCGACATCGTCGTCCAAAGCAACCACAACCGCAACGCCCTCAAGGACTTAGCAGCTGAAGCCGAGGCAGAGCTGCCTCCACGATGCCGACGCCGACGTGCGCCGTACCAGAACCACTCCGACCACGCCGTCCTGCGCCTCACTGCTGCGGCTCCACTGTCGCAACCGTCCACCGCACCGGAGCTGTTCCCGCTACACCGTCGTTCGCCGCCTCGGATCTGCTTCCCCGCCACCGACAGACGGCCACCGCACCACACTCAACAACTTAGCCATGGGTTCGTCCAAGGCTGCACCGTCCTCCACAACTTCTGGTTTCCGGCGAACAACAAGAAGATCGTCGAAAAAACAGAAGGAGGACACAGCACTGCCAGCAGAAAGAGGTACTCCTCTTCCCTTATTCGTGCAAATCTTACGTCTCCGCTCACACCGTATTCATCCCACGAAAGAAATTATTTGAGCGGTTCTTACTGCATCTTCTTCGTGATACTAAATGCACAATGTTTCCTCCCTTTTACTATTTCACCTTTGCTAGAGGTCAGTAGACCGCCTGGATTTCAATTCAGGGTCAGTCGAACCGCAATTAAAAGAAGCAGCACCCGCTTAGGCGTGCAGAGCACCTAGTCCGCCTGTTCCCCCGGGAAGCGGCGCATCAGTGTCTATCATACGGGTGTGGGGCGCAGGAGCTGCTTGCGCCTCATCTGGAGGTCGGCGGGGCTTGAATGGATGGTCGGGGGGCGGTGCCAAGCACGGCGGTGCGGTGAGGTCGAGGGGAGGGCACAGGCAGGGGAGGAATACTGGACCGATGGTCACTGGCATTTCGAGGAAGATCGTCAACACTGACTGGCTAGAGGTAGATGAAGGCAATCTGCCCGTTCTTTGTACATCGAACGGTGCAGAAAAAATGGAGTGGCCTATTTGCGTTCAGTCGACTGTTATTTTCATAGAATCCTGTAGTAATTTAGTGTGCCATGCATGTTGTAGAGCTATCATATGTCTCCCATCATTTATTTCTCACCGACCTGCTATCTGCTACCTTTACACTGTACTAATTGTGCACACACTTCACCCATACTCACACTATTGTTTTTTTATGCATGGGTATTTCAGACTCTGACGCAGTGTTGATGAATGCAGAAAAGAAAAGACAGAAGTCGCTCCAGTGTAATTATAAGATAAGCACTAAGTGTTTCAGTGCTCTAATGGGTGCAGTGTCAGTAGTTGGAGACAGTAAACGTAGCTCTGCAGTTGATGATCTCAATTGCCACACACAACCATCCCAGGTGCTTGCTTTAACTTCGCGCTATCAAATGTGGTTGCATGTTGCATATGGTGTCTAGCTTGTATTGCTTCCAATTTGGTTAAATTGCATCTGCTTACTTTACACATTATACCTTTGATAATGACATGCCCTGTTTTTGATACATACTACATATGTCTATTAACCATGTTCGTACATCAAACTAATGCTCTTTTGTATCCCTCGTCAATCACTTATGATGAGACAGTCACCCGAGTGGGTAACTGTGAGACGCCCTACTCGTTTAAAGAGTGCAGTGTCATCCTCCCCACATGATTCTCAAGAAACGGCAAGGCTAAATGAAGATAGTCAATGTAGCTCTCTAGTTGATCACCGCAATTCCCCCACACCACCATCGTAGGTGCTTGCTCTTACTTGGCAGTGTGATATGTGGTTGCATGTTGCATATGGTGTCTACCTTGTAATGCTTCTAAATAGGGTAAATTGCATCTGCTTAGTTAACACATTATACCTGTGAATATGACATGCCTTCTTGTTTTTGGTACATACTACGTCTTTCTATTAACCATGTTCTTGCATCAAACTACTTTTCTTGTGTATCCCTCATCAATGCTCCTAATTTGTTAAATTGCATGTCCTTAGCTTACACATTATACATGTGAATATGACACGCCTTCCTGTTTTTGGTACATACTACATCTGCCTATCACACCATGTTCTTACATCAAACTACTGTTCTTGTGTATCCTGCGTCTATCGCTTATGATGAGACAGTCATGCGCATGGGTTAATATGAGACACAATACTCTTATAAAGAATGCAATTTCATCCTCTCCACATGATTCTCAAGAAACAGCAAGCCTAAATAAAGATATTGAACGTAGCTCTGTACCTGAAGACTGCACTTCCCCTACACCACCATCACAGGTGCTTGCTCTAACTTCGCAGTGTGATATGTGGTTGCATGTTGCATACGGTGTCTAGCTTGTAATGCTTCTAATTAGGGTAAATTGCATCTGCTTAGTTTACACACTATACCTGTGAATATGACATGCCTTCCTATTTTTGGTACACACTACATCTATGTGTTAACCTTGTTCTTACATGAAACTACCTCTCTTCTGTATCCCGCATCAATCACTTACGATGAGTCACCTTTATTCGTTGCATATTGCATATTATTTCTAGCATGTTGCCATGTATTGCTTCTAATTTGGTCAAATACATTTGTTAGGGCACCCTTTTAATTTGGCAGAGTGATATTGGTTTCATCTTTCATATGGTTTCTAGCTTGCATCGATTCTAAAAAGTCCAAGCACCTTGTGCTTAGTTTACACTTTATACATCATACATGTCAATATGTTACGCTGTCCTATTTTTCATACATATCCCATCCTCCTATCATGCAGCTGCCTTACATGAAAGTAGTGTTCGTCAATATCATGCATCAATGAGTTCTGAAGAACAAATTTTATTCCTTTTTCTTGTGGGTTTGACTTGACAAGGAAAAATCAAGAAAGAGGAAGGAAAAGAGTAAGGAAGGCGATGATGGTGGTCCTCTGCAGCAATGTAAACGGAGCATCTGTACCGATTCTCCTTGTACTGATAGTGCATTACAAGGTCCAAGTCTCCGCTCCCCTACTCCACCATCCAAGGTGCTTGCTCTAACTTGGCAGTGTGATATCTGGTTGCATGTTGCATATGGTGTCTAGCTCGTATTGCTCCTAATTAGTGTAAACTGCATCTGCTTAGCTTACACATGATACATGTGAATATGACACGCTTTCCTGTTTTTGGTACATACTATATCTGTCTATCACACCATGTTCTTACATGAAACTACTCTTCTTGTGTATCCTGCATCAGTCACTTATGATGGGACACCTTTAAGTTGGCAGTGTGATGTTGGTTTGCGTCTTGAATATGATTTCTAGCATGTATTGCTTCTAGTTTGATGAACGCCACCTATGACGAGACAGTTTTAACTTGGCAGAGTGATATTGATTGCACCTTTCATATGGTGTCTTGCAGTGTTTCTAATTTGTTGAAGTGCCTTCTACTTAGTTACCACATCATAGGTGTGAATATGTCAAGCCGTCCATTTTTTCGTACATATTCCATCCTCGTATCATGACTTTGCCTTTCATCAGAGTAGTGTTTGTCAGTATCATGCATGAATGAGCTCTGAAGAGCGAATGATATTCCTTTTTCTTGTCGGTATGACCTCACAATGCAAAATCAATAAAGCTGAAGGAAATTGGCAAGGCATTGGATGATGGTGGTCCTTCCGAGCAACTGAAACGGAGGTTCTCTACATATTCTACTCCGCCATCCTCCCAACAAGATTCACAAGACAACGCAAGGCTAGATAGTCAACGTAGCTGTGTACATGATGAGCACATCTCCCCTACTCCACCATCACAGGTGCTCTAACTTGGCACTATTATATGTGGTTGCATGTTGCGTATGATGTCTAGCTTGTATTGCTTCTAACTTTGTTGAATTGCATCTGCTTACTTTACACATAATGCCTGTGAATATGACATGTGTTCCTGTTTCTACATCAGACTACTATTCTTGCATATCCCGCATCAGTCACTTATGATAAGGCACCTTTAAGTCGCCACTATGATATTGGTTGTGTCTTGCATATGATTTCTAGCATGTACTGCTTCTAATTTGTTGAAACGCCATACAGTTTGAACTTGGCAGAGTGATATTGGTTGCATCTTTCATATGGTGTCTAGCTTGCAGTGCTTCTAATTTGTTGAAATGCCTTCTGCTTAGTTACCACATCATAGGTGTGAATATGTCACACCATCCTGTTTTTCATACATATTCCATCCTCGCATCATGTGTTTGCCTTTCATCCGAGTAGTGTTCATCAGTATCATGCTCCTTTATATGTACTCTCACAGTTTGATGTACACTAACACTTTCCATATTCGTTGTTGAACTAGCACCACGGCGCAAGCAGAAACAGACATCAGGGATAATGCTTGACAGATTAACAAAATCTAAAGGAGGAAGAATGGAGATCCATTTTGAGGCAGGTTTAAAAAGGCCACATGATGCTACAGAGTCAGCCAAGTTAGTATCAGAGGCAGCAGTTATCGTTAGGTGTCATGCACGTATCCTCCCAACGTGGATCCAGTACAGGAATGAGAAAGACAATACCCAGTTCAACACCTTCCTTGACCATTTATCCGTAAGTAATGTTATTCATCACAATTAGTAATATTGTCTTGCTCTGTCCCATACTTTCTAGCTTCCTCCTAATAAGACTCACATTCTTTTTTCAACAAATGAGGTTCAAGTTGGATCCGAAAGATGATTCAACTAAACAAGCATGCACTCATGTTTTTCAGTCTGCTCTGCGACAGTATCGGTACCACCTTAGAAAATCTCACTTTGAAGGCAAGGCTAACAATGAAATCGCCCAAACATCTCCAGTGGAATATATTACAGATGAAGACTGGACAGCCCTCGTTAAACACTGGTCTGATCCAAAGTATCAGGTAGGCTATATGTATTTGATCAGACCACATATTGAACTTGTATTTATGTATGTGCCTTACAAGTGTATCTTCTTCTAGGCTAACTGTTTGAAGAACAAAACCAACCATTCTAAAGTGAAATTCCAACAGACAACAGGATCTCGTAGCTATATTGCACACTACGAGGCTCTTATAAATAGCTGCTACTTCCTTCTTTTTTTGGTGCCATATTATCGTATCTATATTGACTTGTTCCAAATATAGAGGAAAGCCCGTGCGGACCAAAAAGAACCTGAACCGAATGCAGTATTGTCTATTTCCTCACATTTGTTCACCAAAATAAGTTATGTATAAAAGTTTAACCTACTTTGTTTGTTTTTGTCTCATTAGTATTTTATCTGGTACACTAATCTACAAGTTCAAACTTTCAGGAAGCTATGGAACAAATGATTGAACAGCCACAACCACCTGAAGGTGGCGAGGCTACTACATGCACAATGTCACCTCTTGCTGCAGTGCGTCAGTATCTCTCCACTAACAGTGCAAAAAGCACCTTCCTGCGTAATTCTGGGTTGGTTGTCAAGGTAACCTCGTCCAAATCGCCTACTGAACAAAATCTTCCTGCTAGACAGAGTGATATATCTGTGCTCCAGACACAAGCCCAATCCCTAATGGACGTTGTTTCAGAAACAAGAATAGTGGTTGAGAAATGTCGTCAAGATATGAATGGTTTTGAAACCAGACTATCAGACATTCGCTTCGTTGTTCAAGAGCGATCATGATGAGCACATCTCCCCTACTCCACCATCACAGGTGCTCTAAGTTGGCACTATTATATGTGGTTGCATGTTGCGTATGATGTCTAGCTTGTATTGCTTCTAACTTTGTTGAATTGCATCTGCTTACTTTACACATAATGCCTGTGAATATGACATGTGTTCCTGTTTCTACATCAGACTACTATTCTTGCATATCCCGTATCAGTCACTTATGATAAGGCACCTTTAAGTCACCACTGTGATATTGGTTATGTCTTCCATATGATTTCTAGCATGTACCGCTTCTAATTTGTTGAAACACCATACAGTTTGAAGTTGGCAGAGTGATATTGGTTGCATCTTTCATATGGTGTCTAGCTTGCATTGCTTCTAATTTGTTGAAATGCCTTCTGCTTAGTTACCACATCATAGGTGTGAATATGTCACACCATCCTGTTTTTCATACATATTCCATCCTCGCGTCATGTGTTTGCCTTTCATCTGAGTAGTGTTCGTCAGTATCATGCATGAATGAGTTCTGAAGAGTGAATTTTATTCATTTTTCTTATCGGTTTGACTTCACAATGCAAAATCATTACAGCTGAAGGAAATTAGTCCGGCAGTGAATGATGGTGGTCCTTCGGAGCAACTCAAACAGGGGGTCTCTACAGGTTCTACTCCGCCATCCTCCCAACAAGATTCACAAGACAACACAAGGCTGGACAGTCAACGTAGCTGTGTAGATGATGAGCACATCTCCACTACTCCACCATCATAGGTGCTTGCTCTAACTTG
Source organism: Triticum dicoccoides (assembly GCF_002162155.2). NCBI lineage: Eukaryota > Viridiplantae > Streptophyta > Magnoliopsida > Poales > Poaceae > Triticum > Triticum dicoccoides. Next base: position 214,277,550 of record NC_041382.1, on the reverse strand, counting down.
ACACTATTATATGTGGTTGCATGTTGCGTATGATGTCTAGCTTGTATTGCTTCTAACTCGAATTGCATCTGCTTACTTTACACATAATGCCTGTGAATATGACACATGTTCCTGTTTCTAGAACATACGTGTACATGATGAGCCCATCTCCCCTACTCCACCATCACAGGTGCTTGCTCTTACTTGGAACTATTATACGTGGTTGTGTTTTCCGTATGATGTCTAGTTTGTATTGCTTCTGATTATGTTGAATTGCATCTTGAAGTCGCTGCCACTGCCACTGCCACTGCCACTGCTAATGAAATTGAAGTCCCAAGTCTACATGATGAGGTCATCTCCCGTACTCCACCATCACAGGTGCTTGCTCTAAGTTGACAGTGTGATAATTGGTTTCATGTTGCATATGTTGTCTAGCCTGTATTTCTTCTATTTTGATTAAATTGCACCTGCTGAGTTTATACGTTATACATGTGCATATGACATGGCTTTCTGTGTCTAGAATACACTGCATCTATCTATCATACCATGTTCTTACATCAAAGTACTGTTGTTGTATATCCCGCATCAGTCACTCATGATTGGACGCTTTTAACATGGCAGTTTGATAGTGGTTGCATCTTGCATTGATTTCTATGTTGTACTGCTTCTAATTTTTCGAATTGCCACTTATGACAAGACACTTTTAATTTGGTAGAGTAATATTGGTTGCATCTTTCATATGGTGTCTATCTTGCATTACTTCTATTTTCTTGAAAATCCTTCTGTTTAGTTTGCACATCGTAGCTGTGAATATGTCATGCCGTCCTGTTTTTCTTACATATTCCATCCTCATACGGTTGTCTTACATTAAAGTATTGCTTGTCTGTATCATGCATCAATGAGTTCTAAAGAGTGATTTTATTCTTTTGTGTTGTGGGTACAGCTTGACATGGCAAAGTCAAAAAAGAGCAAGGAAAATAATATAGTAGGGAGTGTTGTTATCGTCGGGTGAAACGGAAAAGGATCTGCCGTTGAGATTCTGCTAGTACTTATAGTGCAGTAGAAGGTCCAAGTCCACCGGCTAAATCTACAAACACAGTATCACCTGCTCCACCAGCTGCAGCATCCGCTTCGACTGTACCAGCATCTCAACCTGCTCTCTAGATTTGCCACTGCCACTGCTAATGAAGTTGAAGTCCCAAGTCTACATGATGAGTTCATCTCCCGTACTCCACCATCACATGTGCTTGCTCTAAGTTGACAGTGTGATAATTGGTTTCATGTTGCATATGTTGTCTAGCCTGTATTTCTTCTATTTTGATTAAATTGCACCTGCTGAGTTTATACGTTATACATGTGCATATGACATGGCTTTCTGTGTCTAGAATACACTGCATCTATCTATCATACCATGTTCTTACATCAAAGTACTGTTGTTGTGTATCCCGCATCAGTCACTCATGATTGGACGCTTTTAACATGGCAGTTTGATAGTGGTTGCATCTTGCATTGATTTCTATGTTGTACTGCTTCTAATTTTTCGAATTGCCACTTATGACAAGACACTTTTAATTTGGTAGAGTAATATTGGTTGCATCTTTCATATGGTGTCTATCTTGCATTACTTCTATTTTCTTGAAAATCCTTCTGTTTAGTTTGCACATCGTAGCTGTGAATATGTCATGCCATCCTGTTTTTCTTACATATTCCATCCTCATACGGTTGTCTTACATTAAAGTATTGCTTGTCTGTATCATGCATCAATGAGTTCTAAAGAGTGATTTTATTCTTTTGTGTTGTGGGTACAGCTTGACATGGCAAAGTCAAAAAAGAGCAAGGAAAATAATATAGTAGGGAGTGTTGTTATCGTCGGGTGAAACAGAAAAGGATCTGCCGTTGAGATTCTGCTAGTACTTATAGTGCAGTAGAAGGTCCAAGTCCACCGGCTAAATCTACAAACACAGTATCACCTGCTCCACCAGCTGCAGCATCCGCTTCAACTGTACCAGCATCTCAACCAGTTACACATTCGTTTTCTCTGGAACTGGCCAGTTCCCAAGCTGCCTTCACACCTAATACTACTTCCGAAGCACTGCTGACACAACAGGACTTGGCAAGCTCAGATGAACCTCATGAGCATCAACACCAAGATGGTACCTGACCGAGTCAAGTTGCAGTTGCATGCTCCTTTATATGTACTCTCACAGTTTGATGTACACTAACACTTTCCATATTCGTTGTTGAACTAGCACCATGGCGCAAGCGGAAACAGATGTCAGGGATAATGCTTGACAGATTAACAAAATCTAAAGGAGGAAGAATGGAGATCCATTTTGAGGCAGGTTTAAAAAGGCCACGTGATGCTATAGAGTCAGCCAAGTTAGTATCAGAGGCAACCGTTGTCGTTAGGTGTCATGCACGTATCCTCCCAACGTGGATCTAGTACAGGAATAAGAAAGACAATACCCAGTTTAACACCTTCCTTGACCATTTATCCGTAAGTAATGTTATTCATCATAATTAGTAACATTGTCTTGCTCTGTCCCATACTTTCTAGCTTCCTCCTAATAAGACTCACATTCTTTTTTCAACAGATGAGGTTCAAGTTGGATCTGAAAGATGATGCAACTAAACAAGCATGCACTCATGTTTTTCAGTCTGCTTTGCGACAGTATCGGTACCACCTTAGAAAATCTCACTTTGAAGGCAAGGCTAACAATGAAATTGCCCAAACATCTCCAGTGGAATATATTACAGATGAAGACTGGATAGCCCTCGTTAAACACTGGTCTGATCCAAAGTATCAGGTAGGCTATATGTATTTATCGGACCACATATTGAACTTGTATTTATGTATGTGCCTTACAAGTGTATCTTCTTCTAGGCTAACTGTTTGAAGAACAAAACCAACCGTTCTAAAGTGAAATTCCAACAGACAACAGGATCTCGTAGCTATATTGCACACTGCGAGGCTCTTGTAAATAGCTGCTACTTCCTTCTTTTTTGTGTATTATCGTATCTATATTGACTTGTTCGAAATACAGAGGAAAGCCCGTGCGGACCAAAAAGAACTTGAACCAAATGCAGTGCAAATCTTCAAGGATTGCCACACCAGCAAGATGAAGGGCATGAGCACACCAGTTCAAGCCGCTGTTGTAAGTCCTTACTCCTCCTGCCTTGAACTGATTGGTACTGTGATATGTTCATTTAACTACTTGGTTTGCAGCCAATGTCAGTTACTCTGTTCACTTTTATTCACAGTTGTCTTAACGTATCATTTCACCTTACATGGTTTAAAAGAGATGAAGGATATTCTTTTGGTCTTGATCTATAATCTAGTTGTTATGTTCACGTGCGCACACAATGATAAAATAGCCTGTTTGTTTTATATCTGTTTGCCCATGATATGAATGATGTCATACTATGTTCATCCTACTTTAAACCATGTCTCTTTATCCTTAGATATCAACGAATGTGAGGAAATAGACAATACAGTAGGCATGCTACATGGACATATGTTCCGAAAGTGATTTTATTATGTAGTTGGCACTACAATATATGCTAATGTATTACAGTAGTTCACCAAAATAAGTTATGTATAAATGTTTAACCTACTTTGTTTGTTTTTGTCTCATTAGTAACTTATCTGGTACACTAATCTACAAGTTCAAACTTTCAGGAAGCTACGGAACAAATGATTGAACAGCCACAACCACCTGAAGGTGGCGAGGCTACTACAGGCACAATGTCACCTCTTGCTGCAGTGCGTCAGTATCTCTCCACTAACAGTGCAAAAAGCACCTTCCTGCGTAATTCTGGGTTGGTTGTCAAGGTAACCTCGTCCAAATCGCCTACTGAACAAAATCTTCCTGCTAGACAGAGTGATATATCTGTGCTCCAAACACAAGTCCAATCCCTAATGGAATTTGTTTCAAAAACAAGAATAGTGGTTGAGAAATTTCGTCAAGATATGAATGGTTTTGAAACCAGACTGTCAGACATCTGCTTCGTTGTTCAAGAGCAATGGCGGAAAAAAGGTGGAGATCGTGCTGCTCCATCAGATTCTATAGCCTGAAACATTAGCACTCAGGTCAAATGATTTGTGCTTCTATACATCTGATGGTGCTTTTATCTAGAAGGACTGTAAACTTTATGCCAACATGCCTTTTGTTGTATGGTTGGAATTTATTTTGTTGTGATACAACATTTATGATGCTGCCTCAGGCTGCAGTAATTACGAAAGCTTCGTAGGAGCCCAACATGCCAACATTCGTCGGGCCCATTCCAATTGGGCTAAAAACGATTACGGGCCAAAATTGGCATGTAGCCCACTAAAAATATCTGGGCCTAAATCAGCATAAGCTTTCATATTTTTCTGGTAGGCTTGTGTCCATAGTGGGCCTTTAACGGGCCTAAACATAATTTGGGCCCTCAGTAAAAATAGGCCGTTTACAGGTGTAAATATCTCGAGCCCATAAAAAACATGGGCCTTTAATAGACCGAAAGTGAGATTGGGCCCTGATTGTGCCAAATAACCCACTGGACTTAGCAGGCCGAAATGGTGGCCCATTTACGATGCGGATCTTTGACAGGCCGAAATTCGGACGGGCCGTAAATGCGCCGACCTAATACACGGGCCTTTAACAGGCCAGAACTTCGGTCGGGCTAGATTATCTTCATTTTTATATGGTCCGCTAATGGGCCCGATATGACGTTGGGCCACATATGGCCCATGGTTTACGTCCGGCGTTAACAGGCCGAAAATGACAACAGGCCGAAAGTGGCCCAAAGCTATAGTGGGCCTCTAACAGGCCGAATGTCAGACATGGCCGAATATGACCCAAATCCTTTACGGTCGTTTATGGGCCGAAAGTTTTGATGGCCTGTAAATGGGCCCAAATGAAGCCGGACCTTTAACATGCCGGAAATACACCGGGCCATAATTCGGCCCAATTACTTAGCGGACTGTTAACGGGCCAGAAGTGACCATGGGCCGCATTGATGACAAGTTTAGGACAGGCCGTTGACGGGCCGATTTGACAGAGAATGTTGGGCCTTTAGCTGGGCCGACCCATTATGGTCTGCAGAATCTTGTGTGCCTTTAGCTGGGCCGGCCCATTGTGGTCTGCAAAATCTTGTGGGCCTTTAGCTGGGCCGGCCCATTATGGTCCACTAAATATTATGCGCCTTCGGTTGGGCCGGCCCATTTAAACTTTGTGGGCCACTTTTGGGCCGGTCCACGTGTCAACACATCATAGGCCCATCTCAACCGTTGGATGAATGATGCCTATGCCAACGCGGAGCTGACGCGTGGATCCGTCAGCCCATGAAAATTTTACACATGGAAAATCGACATTGATCGTGGCTATTAACGGGTTATCAGATCCAAAATCCGACCCGATAGCTTAACGGTGTTCCGTTACGGTGGATGTCACGTGTCGGTCACCCTTGATGAAAGCACTTCTGTGACGCGCGATTTATCGTCATGGAAGTGGACACTTCCGTGATGTTAATTTTGGCAATGTCATGGAACACTTCTACGACAGCACAGGTATGACTATCTTGATTCTATCATAAATTTGTCATGGATGTACATGCATGACAAAAAACACGACCTACTGTGACAAACATGATTCATCACGGAAGTGTATTTTTTGTAGTGATAGGGGATCGCAGCAGTTTTCGAGGGTAGAGTATTCAACCCAAATTTATTGATTCGACACAAGGGGAGCCAAAGAATATTCTCAAGTATTAACAGTTGAGTTGTCAATTCAACCGCACCTGAAAGACTTAATATCAGCAGCAAAGTATTTAGTAGCAAAGTAATATGGGAGTAACGGTAACGGTGGCAAAAGTAACAGTAATGGTTTTGTAGTGATTGTAACAGTGGCAACGGAAAAGTAACTAAGCAAAGATCAATATATGAAAAGCTCGTAGGCAATGGATCAGTGATGGATGATTATGTCGGTTGCGATTCCTCATGCAACAGTTATAACATAGGGTGACACAGAACTAGCTCTAGTTCATCAATGTAATGTAGGCATGTATTTCGAATATAGTCATACGTGCTTATGGAAAAGAACTTGCATGACATCTTTTGTCCTACTCTCCCGTGGTAGCGGGGTCCTATTGGAAACTAAGGGATATTAAGGCCTCCTTTTAATAGAGTACCAGACCAAAGCATTAACACTTAGTGAATACATGAACTCCTCAAACTACGGTCATCACCGGTAAGTGTCCCGATTATTGTCACTTCGGGGTTAACGGATCATAACACATAATAGGTGACTATAGACTTGCAAGATAGGATCAAGAACTCACATATATTCATGAAAACATAATAAGTTCAGATCTGAAATCATGGCACTCGGGCCCTAGTGACAAGCATTAAGCATAGCAAAGTCATAGCTACATCAATCTCAGAACATAATGGATACTAGGGATCAAACCCTAGCAAAACTAACTCGATTACATGATAAATCTTATCCAACCCATCACCGTCCAGCAAGCCTATGATGGAATTACTCACGCACGGCGCTAAGCATCATGAAATTTGTGATGGAGGGAAGGTTGATGATGACGATGGCGACGAATTCCCTTCTCCGGAGCCCCAAACGGACTCCAGATCAGCCCTCCTGAGAGAAATTAGGGCTTGGCGGCGGCTCCGTATCGTAAAACGCGATGAATCCTTCTCTTTGATCTTTTTCTCCCCCGACGTGAATATATAGAGTTGGAGTTGAGGTCGGTGGAGCACCACGGGGCCCACGAGGCAGGGGGCGCGCCTAGGGGGGTAGGCGCGCCCCCACCCTCGTGGACAAGGTGTGGGCCCCCTAGCATTGATTCTTTCCCCAGTATTTTTTATATATTCCAAAAATATTCTCTGTTGATTTTCAGGTCATTTCGAGAACTTTTATTTCTGCACAAAAATAATACCATGGCAATTCTGCTGAAAACAGCGTTAGTCCCGGTTAGTTCCATTCAAATCATGCAAGTTAGAGTCCAAAACAAGGGCAAAAGTGTTTGGAAAAGTAGATACAATGGAGACGTATCAAGGCCATGAAATCTGAGATGGGATCCATGTATGAGAACAAAGTGTGGACTTTGGTTGACTTGCCCGATGATCGGCAAGCCATAGAGAATAAATGGATCTTTAAGAAGAAGACTGACGCTGACGGTAATGTTACTGTCAACAAAGCTTAACTTGTTGCGAAAGGTTTTCGATAAGTTCAAGGAGTTGACTACGATGGGACCTTCTCACCCGTAGCGATGCTTAAGTCTGTCTGAATCATGTGAGAAATTGCCGCATTTTGTGATTATGAAATTTGGCAAATGGATGTCAAAACTGTGTTCCATAATGGATATCTTAAAGAAGATTTGTATATGATGCAACCAGAAGTTTTGTCGATCCTAAAGGTGCTAACAAAGTGTGCAAGCTCCAGCGATCCATTTATGGACTGGTGCAAGCCTCTCGGAGTTGGAATATATGCTTTGATAGTGTGATCGAAGGATATGGTTTTATACAGACTTTTGGAGAAGTCTGTATTTACAAGAAAGTGAGTGGGAGCTCTGTAGCATTTCTAATATTATATGTGGATGACATATTGTTGATTGGAAATAATACAAAATTTCTGGATAGCATAAAAGGATACTTGAATAAGAATTTCTCAATGAAAGACCTCGGTGAAGCTTATTACATAGTGGGCATCAAGATCTGTAAAGATAGATCAAGACGCTTAATTGGACTTTCACAAGCACATACCTTAATAATGTTTTGAAGAAGTTCAAAATGGATCAGTCAAAGAAAGGGTTCTTGCCTGTGTTACAAGGTGTGAAGTTGAGTCAGGCTCAATGCCCGACCTCTGCAGAAGATAGAGAGAAAAAGAAAGTCATTACCTATGCCTCAGCCGTAGGTTCTATCATGTATGTAATGCTGTGGACCAGACCTGATGTGTGCCTTGCCGTAAGTTTAGCGGGGAGGTACCAAAGTAATCCAGGAGTGGATCACTGGACAGCAGTCAAGAACATCCTGAAATACCTGAGAAGGACTAAGGATATGTTTCTCGTTTATGAGGGTGACAAAGAGCTTGTCATAAATGGTTATGTCGATGCATGCTTTGACACTGATCGGGATGACTCTAAGTCACAAACCGGATACATATTTATATTGAATGGTGGAGCTGTCAGTTGGTGCAGTGCCAAGCAGAGTGTCGTGACGGGATCTACGTGTGAAGTGGAGTACATAGCTGCTTTAGAAGCAGCAAATGAAGGAGTCTGGATGAAGGAGTTCATATCCGATCTAGGTGTAATACCTAGTGCATCGGATCCAATGAAAATCTATTGTGACAATACTAGAGCAATTGCCTTGGCGAAGGAATCCAGATTTCACAAGAGAACCAAACACATCAAGAGACGCTTCGATTCCATCTGCGCTCAAGTCAAGGAGGGAGACATAGAGATTTGCAAGATACATGCGGATCTGAATATTGCAGACCCGTTGACTAAGCCTCTCTCACGAGCAAAACATGATCAACACCAAGACTCCATTGGTGTTAGAATCATTACTATGTAATCTAGATTATTGACTCTAGTGCAAGTGGGAGACTGAAGGAAATATGCCCTAGAGGCAATAATAAAGTTGTTATTTATATTTCCTTATATCATGATAAGTATTTATTATTCATGCTAGAATTGTATTAACGTAAACTTAGTACATGTGTGAATACATAGACAAAACAGAGTGTCCCTAGTATGCCTCTACTTGACTAGTTCATTAACCAAAGATGGTTAAGTTTCCTGACCATGGACATGTGTTGTCATTTGATGAATGGGATCACATCATTAGAGAATGATGTGATGGACAAGACCCATCCATTAGCTTAGCATTATGATCGTTTAGTTTTATTGCTATTGCTTTCTTCATGACCTATACATATTCCTCTGATTATGAGATTATGCAACTCCCGAATACCGGAGGAACACCTTGTGTGTTATCAAACGTCACAATGTAACTGGGTGATTATAAAGATGCTCTACAGGTGTCTCCGAAGGTGTTTGTTGAGTTGGCATAGATCAAGATTATGATTTGTCACTCCATGTATCGAAGAGGTATCTCTGGGCCCTCTCGGTAATGCACATCACTATAAGCCTTGTAAGAAATGTGACTAATGAGTTAGTTGTGGGATGATGCATTACGGAACGAGTAAAGAGACTTGCCGATAACGAGATTGAAATAGGTATGAGGATACCACGATCGAATCTTGGGCAAGTAACATACCGATGACAAATGGAATAAAGTATGTTGTTATGCGGTTTGACCGATAAAGATCTTTGTAGAATATGTAGGAGCCAATATGAGCATCCAGGTTCCGCTATTGGTTATTGACCGGAAATGTGTCCCGGTCATGTCTACATAGTTCTCGAACCCGTAGGGTCCGCACGCTTAACGTTCGATGACGATTTGTATTATGAGTTATGTGTTTTGGTGACCGAACTTTGTTCGGAGTCCCGGATGAGATCATGGACATGACGAGGAGTCTTGAAATGGTCGAGAGGTAAAGATTCATATATTGGATGGTTATACTCGGACATTGGAATGGTTCCGAGTGATTTGGGTATTTTTTAGGAGTACCGAGGGGTTACCGGAACCCCCTAGGAAGTGTTGGGCCAACATGGGCCTAATGGAGAGAGAGGGAAGCCCACAGGGGATGGCTGGGTGCCCCCCTCCTAGGGAGTCCGAATAGGACAAGGAGGAGGGGGTGGCGCCCCTTCCCTTTCCCTCTCCCTCTCCTTCCTGTTCCCTCCAGTGGAGAAAGGAAAAGGGGGGGCGAATCCTACTTGGACCAGGAGTCCAAATAGGACTCCCCCCCATGGCGCGCCCCTCCTGGCCACCGACCTCTCTCCCCCCCTCCTTTATATACGTGGGCAGAGGGCACCCCAAAGGCACATAAAGATTTCTCTTAGCCGTGTGCGGTGCCCCCCTCCATAATTTAGTCCTCCGGTCATATTGTTGTAGTGCTTAGGCGAAGCCCTGCGCGGATCACATCACCATCACCGTCACCACGCCTTCGTTCTATCGGAACTCTCCCTCGACCCTCTATTGGATCAAGAGCTCGAGGGACGTCATCGAGCTAAACGTGTGCTGAACACGGAGGTGCCGTACGTTCGGTACTTGGATCGGTTGGATTGTGAAGACATTAGACTACATCAACCGCGTTAACCTGACGCTTCCGCTTTCGGTCTACGAGGGTACATGGACACACTCTCCCTCTCTCGTTGCTATGCATCTCCTAGATAGATCTTGCGTGATCATAGGAATTTTTTTGAAATTGCATGCTACGTTCCCCAAAACACGCTACTGTTACTTAGCAGTAGCGCGGGCTGAAGCCCCATGCTGCAGGTGGACATTAGCAGTAGCACGGGCTCACCACACCCGTGCTACTGCTATGTGGTCCCCACTATGCCCCAGGGGCGCCACAGTAGTAGTGTTGGGGCACGGGCCCGCACTACTGCTAAGCTAGCGCGGGCTCCATCACCTGCGCTGCTACTATAGATACACGGGCCCGGCTCCCCGGCCCCGCCTAGCAGCAGTGTTGGGTGTGTGTCATGCACTACAACTAATGGGTTTCACAGTAGCGCGGGCCCTTGCCCCGTGCCACTACTAAGGCACCCTTATCCCTCTACCGCCCGTCGGCCCTCTCACTCCCTCTAGTCACTCCCTCACTCTGCCTCTTCATCCTCCCACCATCGTCATCGCATTGTCGCCGCCCTCCTCCCTCCTCCTTCCTCGGTAAGTCGTCGCCTTCCTCCCTCCTTCCTCGGTAAGTCGCCGCCCTCCTCCGTCCTCCTCTCGCCGCCCTCCTCCCGCCTCCTCCCTCCTCCTCTCCCCTCCCCTCTCTCTCCTCCCTCCTCTCTGCTCCCTCCTCCTCTCTCCTACCTAATTTAGTAATGTTTTAGGTATAGAAATTTTCAATATAAAATAGTAATAGAATAGAATAGAAATATAAAAACTAGTAATAGAATAGAATATAAAAACTAGTAACAGAATAGAAATTTTTCGTAGTTCTTCTACCTGCCCATACGACTGGGTGTACGTGCCCTGCTGGGTGTTCGTGTCGGACTGGTTGTATGTGCCCGATTGTGTGGACTCCGAGTCATCCACTTGCCCATCCTCGTAGCAGCCTCGGCTTTCGCCTCCGTCATGGATCATCTCAAACATCTGCAGGTTCGCGTCGTCCTATGTCGGCTTGCCTGCTTGAGGCATACCGATGAACAACATGCGGGCACCGAGTTGCTCCACCCCCGGCGTCCGCGACCGGACAAGCTACGGCGATGCAAACTCCGAGAAAAGTAGCAGCGCCGCGTTGACGTCGATAATGTAAGGACGGATGTCGGGAACTACCTACTGAGCTGTTGTGCGGCGTAGATTATGGAGCCTTGTATTGCTTCAGCCAAATGACGTTTGCACTGATGACGACGGCAGCGGCGCCCCTGTCCCTAGCCCCACCCTGCACCACAACCGCCCCTGCATGTCCCCGCCACGACCACCACCTCCGCCAGCCTTCTGCTTCTTGAGTGGCGCCACCTTTGACTTCTGAGCCAGCGATCTTGCTTAGTCACCAAGTTGATCTTGTGGGCGGCCGCCTTCACCGGATCCTCGATCTCTCCAGCAGCTTTTTGTACTGGTCCTCCATGTTGCGGTGGCTGCGAAAAAAGGCGGGAATTGGGGTGGGGAGCGGTGGGATGGAAGAGGATCGGGTTGACAGAGTGATTTTGCCGCGAAAATAGTGCGGCCAACTCCAAATGCATGGGCTCAGCCTCAGTTTTTGGTGGGCTGGGGGTGTCAGCGAGAAAGAATGATTTTGTCAATATCAATGAGAAAAAGGTGATTTTGTTGTTGGTAAAAATATTAACTCCTCAATTTTTAGGGGAAGTGTTTTTCCTTCTTCCAACGCTGACTTCCAAAACGAACACGGTATCTGTTCGGACAGTGATGTGAGAGTCGGTCATCCAATCGCATCCCCTAAATGTTCGTCCAGGTCAGACCAATATGAAATTCAAATGCATATCACCCTATAGCAGCCGATCACAACCAAAACGAGACCGATGTTTATAGTTTTAGATGTCTGATCACAAAAGTATCTCGGTCCGGCAGTCCGTGCAAAACATGCCTTGACGGACCAGCTATCCAAGCTATCCGAAAATGTCGATGCCCTCCGTGGGATCAAAAGTGCATCAACGGTCAATGAGCTGTCTGACGTAAGATAGGAAGCGTTTCCCTGTTTTTAGAGAGCTGCACAGTGTGCAGAATAAAGCTAAACTGTACCCTCAAACAGTAATGAGATCCAAGCCATTCGCAGCTTGGAGTAGCAGCAGCACCAGGCACTGGTTTCAGCTGCGGTCGTAAATTGCCATGAATGAGGCTACAGTGAGTATTCAGTAGACCCAGAAGAGCCAAGTGCAACCGGGCCCAGAATATGGTGCATGTCAAGCAGGCAGCATAATTCAGTCATCAAGCAGATGCAGATACAGTTCAAGACTAGATGTATCGACACCGGCTGGGATGGCGAATGTCAAACCAAAATGGATGATACGAAGGATACCACGCTTCAGAAAGCATATATTATTATCCAACCTTGATGGGAGAGGGTAACAAGCCATCTAACGATGGTGCTCCTTACAAAGTTTCAACACAACGGTAACAAGCATACACGCAGAGAGGTGGGCTATGCTAGATTTTCTGTATACTCGGAGCGCGCAAGCTGGTGACGCCTGCTAGCGCTAGCACACAACTAAATATACCGCACCACCAATATATAGCTGCTTTGCATGTAGCTGGCAGTTGGTCAGAAACCATGAATCTTGATGTGTTCCTTCTTCACAATGCCGGCCTGCGTCGACACATATCATATTAGACATCTTGATCCATGTTTGTGAACTGCAACCGTACCGAGCATAAGATGAAGAGAAAGATGTTTACCTGGACAAGGAAGTTTGAGACGTTCTTCCTCTGATCACCCTGGAGTTGAATGACCTGGAGTGGAAAAGAGCAGCAATGATCAAGACAACTAGCTTGCATGAGAAAATTGCGAAACAAATGGGACAAGGGATAACGAGTTTGCTTGTCGTTTCAACACACCTGTCCAAGTTCTGTGTCCTGGACAACTGTACCATTGCAGCAAAACTCTTTCTTGAGGTCTTTGAGGATCTTGCTGTAGCTGAACTCCTTCTTCAGACCCTGGACAGTGGTCAGGCTCTTGCGACCATTACGCTGCTGGATGCGTACATGAACGTAGTCTTTTGATCCGGCAGCTGCACCAGCGTCCCCAGCATTCGCCTCGGCAAAGGGGTCTGTATGTAGCAGCAAAACAATTAAGCAAGACATTCCAAACAGTGCAAGCAATTTCAATGATAATTTGGATGGAAAACCACAGGCATACCAAAGGCAGTTGGGATCTGAACGTCAAGATCAGACATGAAATCTCCTGGTGAGAGTGGCAAAAGCTACACCAAGAACTGTGCACAGTAAGAAAATGAATCATTAGGGCATGCAGTCTAGAGAGGTGAATGACAGCTTCGTAATTTCTCATTTGTACAACCAAGCCGGCCATGGCTTTGACCACTGACTAAATAATTTGCATCAGCGGTGCTTATTTCATACAGCTAAATTAAAGAAAGATAAAATCAACAAATCAGTGAGGTATTTCTATACCAAAACCAAGGAACAACAGTCAAAGCCAAACTGATGACAACACACTTACACCACAAGCAATCATCATTGGACCTAAATGATTATGGAAGAACCATTTCACAAAACTAGTGGAGCAACCTGCACGATTCGTGTGGCGAGCTTTGATGTCTTCTACCATTCTTTACAGTTTGTTTATACATGTGATTTTTATCATCCTTTATGCTCGTTGTTTTCTTCAATTTTTCTTAGGTAGTCCGGAGTGGAGTTTTTCCTAAAGAATGTTTTCTTTCAACTTCAAGATCACAAATAGCATATCTTAATATGTACAAGCAAGTGCAGTGCTAGTCTTAACATACTTTTGTTGTCCTGACAAATTTATCCCCTTCACTCAAAAAGTTACTTTTCTTCGAAATGAAAATACACGTATGAAGCTAATCATACCATGTTTGTACAGAAAAATAGCATCAGGATTGGAATCCCTAATCTTCTTCAAAAAAAACACCGTAGATATCAAAATCTATACCCGATTGTATATATAAGAACACACGACCATATCAATACGGGTCGAAAGAGAACGAGATCCAAGAATACCTACACGGCACGACCCTATAAACGACCTAAGAAATAACCACGGAAGACTAACAGGATCGCAAGTCAAGATGAATCCATAATCATACGGATCCTTTCCATAGAAGGGGATCCTAATACAGAACTAACTGCAGATCAACAACAGAACATAGAGATGAACCAAGAATCAGGGAGAAGGGGCATACCCTGGGAGGCGGTCGAGGAGGAAGAGATCAACCAAGAACTTTCCCGGGAGGATTTGGATCGCGGAGAGGCGCTGGTAGTGAGTCCTTGGTGTTCTTCCTCCTCTTTGGGTTGGATGCCTCCTATATAAAGACGGGGAATTTATAGACGGGCGGAGGAGGACGCCTCTGGGTTTCTTGCCCCCCTTTTCCTCTCCTCTCCTCTCCTCTCGCCTCTTTTGGCCGCAATGCCTGCCCTTCTCCACCGTCAGTTGGCTGATTATTATTCGGGTTGGTTACTTTGTGGCAGCCACTCTGTCGGTGTTTGTGTGTCGAAGGTCGGAAATGTAGCACGAGGAAAACACCTGGTTGTTCTAAAACGGGCCACAGAGCGTTATTGCTTGCTTTTAATACTCCAAAATCAATTTGGTACAGTACTAAATCCAATACCCCATTAATCAAGCAACGGTGCACTTTCCAAAATTCAATCTCATTTCACATATAAAAATTCTTTCACTTGTTAGTATTGTGATCTCTTTATTACTCCTAAACCATGGCAAGTATTTTGGATGGAGGGAGTAATTTTTATTACTCTAGGTAAGAAATTGTGTCCATATGAATATTAAATATTGTCTTTTCTTAGTTTCTAGTAAAGATCTCGACAACTTCGAAGGCTCGTGGCTAGGCAGCAGGCACTGACATCGTTAATGACTTATTGTGCCTTAGCAACCAAAAGAAGCAAGTTAAATATTAACATCTTTTACTTCCTTCGTTCCAAAATAAGTGACTTAACTTTGTACTAAAGTTAATATAAATTAAGTCACTTATTTTAAAATAGAGAAGGTACTTCATAAAACCAAAAATAATACATTCATGAGTGGAGCTTTTCTTTGTTGACAGTTTCAAACAAAAAAGATACTCACTTCATCATAAATATAAGATATTTTGGATATTTTAATATGTACTCCCTCTGTAAACTAATATAAAAATGTTTAGATTACTACTTTAATATTCTAAACGCTCTTATATTAGTTTACGGAGGTAGTATTACATATGGACTAAAATGAGTGAATAAGCACACCGAAATGCGTCTATATGCGTCTGAATCGGAAAAACGTTAGAACGACTTATAAATAGTGAAGGACGGGAGTAACATCTTATATGTACTAGTACTCCTCCGTCCAAAAATACTTGTCATCAAAATGGATAAAAAGAAATGTATCTATAATTAAAATACGTCTAGATACATCCTCTTTATTCATTTTGGTGACAAGTATTTCCGGACGGAGGGAGTATAATTTAAGGGAACACAAACCACTACAACATGACAATATTCTAGTTGGTTAAGGAAACACTCATACTTGCTAGACATCTTATAAAACTTAACTAAGATTTTTAAATTTATAACATTTTTCATAAAACAAAGTTGATTACACGTGTGTGCGCGCGCGCACACACACACATAGAGCACCATCACCATCACCCGAACCACCAACACACGCAGGCGGTCATGTAATGTCTATTGAAGATCATTGTCACAAAGTATTCAATTGGCGGGTCACCATGGGAGTCTCGTTGTGGACGAGGACGCGGCCTCACCTTCAAACACACGTATCGGCTTTCATGAGACACATCGTCATGTGCACTAAGCATACAAGTCACCAACTAGCTATTCAGCCACAAAAATCAATGGATTTTTATAATTTACTATTATAGTACAAGGTAGACCATGGAGAGCAAACACATGGTGCCTTTTTCAATCCATTTTGATTTGCACGCAAGATCGCTAACATTTAAGTGACATTTTGTTCTGTTTTTGCAATAGAAGATATGTTAAGTAAAAATACATCTTAATACAAATATTGACTAGAGCCAGTGTAATGAACTCGACGAAAAAAGGTTTCCCCCGCCTTTATATTATAAAAGCAATGCCGGTGTAATGAACTCAAGACACCAACAAACAAACAATGCCCGAGAACCACATACATTTTCGTTCTGAAGACCCTAGCTTCCTCTCATTCCAAATCTTCACGACACGGGCATGACTAAGACGCGCCACCCTTCCTAAGCCATTGAGGCAAGTAGCTCACATAATTTCTCACACCACGCTGCCTTCCTACACCTTAGGGTTAGCCCTTGACGACCCATTGGCCGGGCAGCTGAGGTTGCTGCCAGTCCACCTGAGTTTGAGTCCCTGTTTAGACGCGCGGTGCTTGCAAAGTTTCTTTTATAAAAAGATGCCAACGAGGGTTAGTTTTTGGGTTGGTCTCATTTTTTTTTTACACGGTAGCGTAAGTGCAAGCCACATGTGCGCAAGAAAAATGCGGCTCACAGATAATCCCGGCCATACACGGCCGACGTCCTGCGCCGGTGGCATTTCACGCCGCCTGGACGCGGTCTACCGGTGATTAAAAACCAATTAATCCAACAGCAATGCAAATCGCGTCAATTATCCCTCGGATCGGGGAACCGGCGGCGAGCGAACCGATCTCTCCGGACCGTCGTCCCGCACGGACTTGATTCGCGATTCGTGACGGGAACGCGTCCCGTCCCGTGGGCGACCGCGCGGAGCCTCCGCTCGGGTCACCGCCACGCGGGGCCGACCGTGCGCGGACCCCTCTGCCAGCGACCAGTCCCCGCGGAGTGAAAAAAGGCTTCACGCCACGCGCCGTCGCCGCGCATCGTGTTCCCCCGCGGGCGGGGTTGGCGTGGGGCGGACGCGCTGCGCTGGGAGTGGGACGGACGGACGCGACAGGGACGCGGGGGCACGTACCGCACGGCGTACGCACGTCGCCTTTCTCGTCTCGGCGTCTGGTTGTAGTTGCGTCCGCCCCCCGGAAGCAAAAGTGAGCACGTACCGGCCGTAGCGCTGCTGCATGCGGACCCCGTGCGTGGCCGGCCGGCGACTGACGAGGCAGAATGCGCGTGGGGGTGGTGCCGCGCGGCCAAGGGACGGGATTCCCGTGAGATGCTGGCCGGACGGACCACGCGGCACGGTGGGCGTCGTTGGCTGGACCTGGGTGTTGCTGTGCTGGTGCTGTACTTTGCACACGAACCGTCTACGGCTGAGGCGGATGGATGCTGCCGACCCAACCATGCGCTGAACCTGTGCGTCGGCGGGCGTTGAGGGAGGGGTGTTTCTTCCTGTACTACTAGTACATGGTTTATTAACCGCACCCACGATATTCCTCAATGATTGCGTGCGGTGATCGTGGTCAATCAAGGGAATAAATTCCAAGACCAGGCCATGCCTCACGCCAAAGAAAGCACGCATCACATCTAGCTATGGGATTTGATCTTTGCCAGCCCAAAGAAACAACATTGCTTATTTACCAAGCAATCTCTTATGCATCTATATCTATATGCCAATATAAAAAACCTAAAATAATACGATAGATCCTATTAATCTCGTCCATGAAACTAGGTCGATCCAATAACCTAGATTGTTCCAATGACGAGCTCTCAACATATTTAGCGCTGAATTAATACCATATCAAATATAGCACTAATCACATAACTAGTATGCAAATAATATCCTATAATCTAGGGTCCCGATAACTGCCACACGTGTGGTTTATCGGATAGTTGTGCCACACGCCTAACCAGCCCGCACGACCATATCCGGGCCCGCAAAGGCGCGGCCCGCATGTTCGGTGTGTGGCAACCCCGCCCGCACATCCGGGCCAGAGGACCCAGCAGCCCGCACGACCCAGCCATCCCAGACTCTGATCGATCCTCAATCCCGACTGTCGCCATCTTCTCCCACCTCCCGAACCCCTACCTCCATCGCCGGCCTTCTCTGGTTGCCATGGCAACCAGAGCAGATCCGTAGGGCCTTCCCACCGCAAACCACACCCCTTATCTCCCCCACCCCACCCCTCTCCACCCCCACCCCCACTCCAACAACGCCCTCCAAAGACGACCAGCTAAAAGCAGGCGAACCTCCCGATCTCCCTACTGCTTCTCATCCTTCTTCTTGGCAGAAAATTGCAAAATTACCGACGAAGTTGGCAACTAGATCCATCCTACAGGGGTAAAACACTACATAGGTTGTGTGTCTTCACAGTTGCCAAGCATAATACACTAGATCTGCCATGTACTACGCTAGAGATAACCACAAGTTCTCAGTAGATTGATGCATGTAGTTGGTAAATGAATGGATGTGTAGGAATCCATAAAAAGGGAGAGAAAATTGAGATATTTGGAATAATGGGGGGTGTAAAAATTAATTGCCACTGGTGTCTAACGTCAGTTGCCACCTATCATTGTCGTCAACTGCCACCATGTCAACTTATTGCTTGCCATCCTATTGTAGAGGTTGATGCCATCGAATCAAAGGGATAGCTAGCACCCAGATTTTAGAAAAGATAGTGGATGTGCATGTCCTACTAACCATGATATGTTGGTTGCCTACGCATGAAAATGTGATAACACTGACGTGTTAACTTTTACATGCAAGCAGCACAAGGATACATTTTTTGTGGATTGTTGATGCGTTCTTGTTCATGCAGTGATTGAGAGCACATTGGCAGAAACGAGACACGGAAAAGAATGAATCACGAAGATGGCGCTGATACTTGGGGCTCTCAAAGACCAGAAACGCCCCCTTGGGATGCATCAGAGTACAGTCAACTCATTTATGCAGGGCCGTTGCTGCCACTACTAGAACAGTATGCATGCATTGGTATGATGCGTGATAACAAAAGAAAAGAACATTTGCCATGTTCGGGATGATGAAGATGACATTCTACTCATGTCCTACACTGTCATTTTTTTGCAGGTTCTTATGACCAAAACACACTCAAGGGGGCTCCGTGGCAAGTTCAGTCACAGGGCGCTAACACTGACAAATGTACGGGAGCCAACTTCAACTAGCTAATATGGCTAATCAAGGTAACGCATACGAAAAATAACATATACTGGTCTGGACATGAAAAATAAACTTGCAAAGGTTGGCAAAAGACTCACGAGTTATGTCGGAGGGAAACGTAGAGCCTTCATGCAGCACGTGGCAGCATGCAGCACCCATATACCTGCCATCGACGTCATACATAGGTGAGTCCATAAAAAATGAAGTTACGGACGGTGAATTAGCAGAAGGAGCATAGTTGACAACTGCAGTTGCCATGACTGGACAACTGCAATTGCCATGAATTGATAACTGCAGTTGTCATCCCTGGACAGCTGTTGTTGCCCTCCCTGGACAACTGTAGTTGCCATGGAGGAACAACTGCAGTTGCCATGCTAGGACAACTGCAGTTGCCATGCCAGCACAAACTGCAGTTGCCATGTATTGACCAACTACTACGATGCTTACAGGTTATTACGATGGTGGTACCCCGGCAAACATCTCATGGCAAGCTTCATAGATTGCAGATAAAGCACGTCAATTTGGTGTGACAGACCACACAAGATGGGCACATGCAGCACAACAAGGTAAGGAAAAAATTGAACCATAAAAGAGCACTACATTTGTTTTTGTGGCAAATAGCACGTGACAAAAGAGAAGATTTGTATCAGTGATGGTGGAAAAAATCAAGCATAAAACGCTAACAAGTGGTTGTGTGCAATGAGTCGTATATTGTCTTCAGAAATTTGCCAACTGCTAGAAGCATGTGTGCAGCACTAATGGTTGATCGCATTTGCCTAGTGAGCTCAAGCCTAGAATGCAAAGTTTTGATGCTAGAACACACTGGTTGCCATGTATTGGTAGCAGTATTTGCCATGTATGCAGGACTGCAGCTGCCATGCATATAGAATCCAAGTTTTCATACTAAAAAGGAGCTGGTTGTCGTGCATTGGCAAACAATAGTTGCCATGTTTGTTGGACTGTAGCTGCCATGACTGGACAACTACAGTTGCCATGCATGTCCACACGCAGACTCACGGCTTGCTGTTTGAATGATGTCATGCCAAATCACTTGAAGTTGATGTGATCTATTACAATAAACATGTTCTTCAAGCAAAATCTTACGCTCGTACCTGTTTTTTCTATTACAGGGCCTACAACTACACTGAACAGCGGCGCGGGGACATCTACTGCGGGAAGCTCTAAGCGCACGGAAGACGCGTTCCACCAGCCAGCCAACAATCATGCCGCAAACAATGCTGAGTCAGAGTCAGAAATGGCAATCATTCCAGCAATGCCGACAGGCACCCCTTTGAACACAAGCACTGGCAACACTCAAGTAGATGAAACTGCCGCCGATACTGAAGTGAATGATGAAACTGATGACGAAGCACAAGGGGATGAAGATGGTGGGCAATCGGAGATCATGGTACCTCAGCCACTGTACGTTGGGCAGAGATTTGAATCGTTTGCAGAAGCAAAGGAATTCTACCAGACATATGCAAAGTTCCATGGGTTTGCGGTCAACACCGAATACCATAGAAAAATTAAGAAAACTAATGAGTACAGCAGAGGTGAGATGAGGTGCCACAAGGCACGAAGGAACAAGAAGGGGAAAGGTGTTGCGTCTGTCGTTCCGGAACGAAAGAGAGGTATCATTCTCAAGACCGAATGCCCTGTCCGGTGTTAGCTAAACGTAGATGGAGCACAGTGGGTGATCACTGAATATTTTGACGAGCACAACCACAAACTCATAAAGAAGTTCGACCTGGTAAAATTTCTGACCGCCCACAGAGGATTCACCCCCCTCGAGAAGAAATTCATAAAGCTGCTACATGATTGTAACGTCGGTCCATCAAGAATGGTCTAGATACTATCACTCATCCACAGCAAAAAGGGACTCTGAGTAGCATGCCCTACATACCAGCTGACGTCACAAACATAAAGGCAAAGTACCATAGAGAGAGCAAGTTGGCTGACATAGAGGCCACAAATGGCCTACTTCGATGAGAAAGCGAAGGAAGATCCAGATTTCTTCTATAGGATAAGGTTGGACGATGAGGACCGTGTCAGGAACATGTATTGGGTGGATGGTGCTACAAGGAGAGCCTACAAACATTTCCGAGATTGCATTTCATTCGACGCGACGTATCTCACTAATATGTACAAGATGCCATGCACTCCATTCATAGGAATAAATAACCACAATCAGTCATTGCAGTTCGGATGCGAGCTCATTCGGAATGAAGACACGAATGGGTAGTTTGGCTGTTCAAGACCTTCTTGGAGTGCATGGATGGACTTGCTCCAATGAACATAATAACAGACCAGGATTTTAGCATGCGTGCATGCATAGAGGAGGTCTTTCCATTGGCAGTGCATAGGCACTGCAGGTGGCACATTATAAAGAAGGCTGAGGAGACGCTAGGACCGTTCTTTGCTGACCATCCAGAGCTGCACAAGGCATTCGAGCTGTGCGTGGACCACAGTTTGATGGTGAAGGAGTTTGAAAGGAGCTGGATGGCCATGATTGAAACATATCAAGTCCCAGACAACGAGACTCTTGCTAGCCTGTGGGAGAAGCGAATGTACTGGTTGTCGGCCTACTTCATGCAGTGCTTCTTCCCGTTTCTGCAGACTACGCAGCGCAGCGAGGGGTTCAATGCTGTTTTGAAGCGGTACGTGAGCCCTGGCAACTCATTGCTACAGTTTGCCAAGCAGTACACAGCTTTGCAACAAAAAATATGGGATCTGAGCTACAACAAGAAGCGAACACCGCGCTAAAGCAGCCAAAATTGCTAACGTATTTACCGATAGAGAGGAAAATGAGCAAGATATACACCAACAAGATCTTTAACAAGTAAGTTAGTTGCGTTACAGTCTTATTTGCGCAAAGCACGAAGGCAGTAGGTGCCATATAGAATGCAATGCAGTTTCCATGATATGTGGTTGCCATGTTTAATGAAATTCTGTTTGCCATGCTTACTCAGCTGCGGTTGCCATGTTCAATGGAAATTCTGTTTGCCATGCTTACCCGGATGCAGTTTCCATGTTCAATGAAATGCAGTTGCCATGTTTAATGCACTGTACTTCCATTGGGCATGTTGGTATGCAAATGCCAATGTCAATTAAAAAATGTTATGTTGTTGCCATATCTACTGAAATGCAATTGCCATGTTTACTAAAATGCAACTGCCATATTTGCTGAAATGCAATTGCCATGTTTACTCAATTGTAGTTGCCATGTTTAATAAAATGCAGTTGCCATGTTTTATGCAATGTGCTTACATTGGGAATGCTGGTGTGGAAATGACGATGGCCAGTTCAAAATGTTATGCAGTTGCCATGTCTAATGTACTGCGGTTGCCATGTCTAATGTACTACAGTTGCCATGTCTAATGTACTACAGTTGCCATGTCTTATGTACTATATTTGCCATGTTCAAGGTACTATATTTGTCATGTTCAATGTACTATATTTGCCATGTTCAAACAAAATGTATTTCTATTTCCATGACAACATAAGGTGCTACAAAAAAAAGAGTGCATGATAGTTTAACAGAAAACACACAAAATTTGCAGATCCCAGGAAGAAATAAAGCGTGCCAGCATGTTCACAGCTTTTCAGGTGGACGAACATACGTTTAAGGTGTGTTCTATTTTGGGCATGTCAGATTCAGAACCTGAAGACCCGGACAAAGGAAGGAACTACTTCATGAAAGCCTCGATCGGCCAAGGCGAATACTACTGCCAATGCTGCAAGTTTGAACGGGATGACATTGTGTGCTGTCACATACTAAAAGTAATGGACATGAACGCTGTGACACGGATGCCCCGCCATTTCATAAGGCGGCGATGGACTTGGGACGCTGATGACGCGTTGGCGCCGCAGACAACAAACGCAGTTCTGGCTGTGCATGACGAGAGACCTGAGTCAACCATGGAAGCCATGAGGCACGTTGTGCTGACAAAGAACTATGCTGAGCTAATTGATGAAGCGTGCAAGAGTGATGAGACAGCGAGAGTCGCAGAAAAACACAGGAAGGCCCTGAAAAGAGAGCTTGCTGAGATCAAGAAGAGGAAAGCTGAGGAAGCCTCACACAGGTTCTCTCGCACATCAAGTGTGCCTTCGTCCACGAGGCCATCATCTGAAAACTCGGAGATAGGATCTAGAACAGCAAGCACACAAACCCAGGTCAGGAACCCGCCCCGTTCCATCACAAAGGGGCGTCCAAAAGAGATAAGGTACAAATCGGGATTGGAGATTCAAGCAAAACACAAGAAAACGAAGAAAGGGACGGGCAATTCGTAAGCAAAATTGGGGCGCTGTGACATGGTCCTTGGGGACATTTTGTTTTGTAACCTAGATGTTGTGAATTTTTTTCTAGAAATGGGAGACTGACTCTTGAGGGGCATCAGAAGTTGCAGGAAAATGCATTGAATGGGTAACTGCAGTTGCCATGTTGGGTGTACTTGATCTGCCATGTTATATGTGTTTAATCTGCCATGCTATTTTGTACTAAATATGCCATGATATTTTATATTGAGTCTATCATGGTAAATATACTAGGTCTGCCATGTTAATTATACTCAATCCGCCATGTCAAGTATACTGGATCTGCCATCTTGTTTATGCTGAATCTGCCGTGTTCTTTGTACTGAATCTGCCTTGTTAGCTGTACTGAAAAATGCCATGTTATTTGTAATGACTCTACATCGTGTATATTTTCATGATAATTCGATACACTTTAGTCACACATGTTGTGTTGTGTGCAATCTATGGGAAACAAAGTTGAAAAAGCGTAACGTGCATCAACCACAGAAAAGGTTACGGCTACATGATCAAAACTACCATGGTAGCCGGTGCAGTTAGCAATGAAAAAGAAGAAGCAAAACAGCCAAATGAAAAACGACGATGACTTTTAATAACCATGTCTGATGAACTACAGTTGCCATGTTTTAGAACATAGTGCACGCATTCGAAGCAGCAACCTGGTGGTGCAAACGATGAAACCACAATAATAATGATAAACATAAAACGTATCTACTATCACGCCTGAAATAGGTTCACATCCACACAAAATATTACGGAAAATATTCAAATGTCACTCACGAACCACCACTGCGTACTAGGCTACTCGGGGTTGCAGTCATAGCATAGCACACGGACATAGTTTTTGAGAAGAACAAAAGGTAGTACCTTACATTCCTCGGCAACAGAATGTAAGGTATGCGTCCAGTGTGTAACGCCACGTGATCACTTGTACTTCTTGATGACTTTCTTGACAGCTTCCTCCACGAACTCGGGTGCTCTGGGCCGCTTGTTGAAATCTTCATTCGTCAACCAGTTCCATGTGTAAAATTTCTGGAGCTCAACGACCATTGCAGCTGTGACAGCGAGAACAAGTCTACCTTCCCACTTTGTAAGGTATCCAACGTGTAAAAGCCACAGTCCGTCCTGCACAAGAAAAAGAGTCAGGTGAACTCGCAAAAAGGACAGACATAGCAATGATAAACTTCAATTCAGATGTAACAACAAAGAGGGGTGTGATTGATGTAAATGGCACACGAAGGGGGGGGGGCTAGGAAATTACGTGTTCCCTTGATTCGTAGTCGCCACGTACTCAATCAGGAAATGTCTGATCTGGACCTTTGAGTTTTCGTAGTGACGGTTCCATGTCTCTTTGACGTTGTTGATGAAGAATTCATCATGCGAAGTAAGGCCTGCATCGGCTACCGAACGCATTGAATCAAACACCTCAAAGTGTTGGTTCTTCAGGTCAAGACAGATCGCGTAGTGGTGACCACACTTGTCGTGTGGGTTGTGTGGTGCAAGCTCCTAGAACATGGGGAACAGGACCTGCATGTAAAAGTGAAGGAAATGAGAAGCAGAGTTCACATGAAGAACAACAGAGGGACAAAAAAAGTAGAATCACGTAGAATGTTTAGTTATAGTGGGTAGTTGAAAGAAAGTTGCCGTCCATGTATGAACAAAATTTGCCGTGTATTTTACTTTGAAGTTGCCACATAGTTTGCATGGGATGCAAAAATCAAAAAGTCAGTTTGCACGACAGCTGATGCCGCATGAAACATCTGCCACATAAACAGAGTGCATATAATGGCAAAAAACCATACCATGTGAAGAAAGTGCAAACAGGGAAGGAGTACTCACATATTTCTTTAGTGTGAGCTTGAATTGACCGTGTTGAGCAAAATTCTTCCTCAGGATTTTGTGGTGGAAGTCACCATCCCATATTTTGCAGGTCACACTGTAATGCATGATTGTTTTGTCGGGAGACATATCCATATGCTTGTTGATGTAGTCAATCCCGCATGCAACTACAATCGTCAACATTTTACCGTTTGGCCTCATTGACTCGGTAAGATCACCCAGGTCGACGTACGTCGCTTCACATTGAATGACCTTGGTTCTGTCCAAACATGAGCTGTATGAAAATGATATAACATGAAAGAATCATGTCTACTAAGTAAAAAAGGAAGAACTAAAATGTAAGCGGATCATATATAGAAAGTAGAAAAAAATATGAATGGTAGAAAGAGCAAAGAAAAATGTGGTCATTACGTTTTCAGCTCCTTCATGTGCTTGCTGCTGGCCCTCGCATTTCTAAATCGCTTGACAATATCGTACAACTGGGTCTGTTCCTTTGTGGCCCTGACTTTGGGCTCGTAGTCTTCCACGGGAGGTGGGTGAACTACCCTCTGCTGCCTCACAGAACCAGGGGTGGTACTCCTAATGGTATCCTCAAATACCGTATCTGCAAGCACATTGGAACTTGATTGCCCCTGACCTCGTGAGGACCTCCTCTGCAATGTTGCCTCCTTGAACCTGCGGTAAGCTTCATCAAGTGACGGTGAAATATCCTCAAGGGTGCCTGCAAGGATCAAAAAAGTGGGTTAGGATACCTGGAAAAACAAAACAAATGGAATGTGAAAATATAGGGTGCATGATGTGAAATGTAGGTACAAAAAGTAGGGAGTTGCCATGTGTAGTGCACTATAGTTGCCATGTGACAGCAACTATAGTTGCCATGTTGTGTCAACTCCAGTTGCCATGTGCTCGCCGAATGGAAAATGCAGCATGGAAACAAAAATACAGGTGACATGGTGCAGCAAATCCAGTTGCCATGTGTATTGCACTGTAGTTGCCATGTGACAACAACTACAGTTTCCATGTTGAATCAACTTCAGTTGCCATGTGATTGCCGAATGTAAAATGCAGCATGGCAACAAAAAATGTAGGTGACATGGTGCAGCAAATCCAGTTGCCATGTCATCACATAACAGTTGCCATCACAAGTGAGAACGCCAAAAAAATGCTTGGGACAAAAGTCAGACTACACAGATGTATACAAGAAAATGATAAGCACATAAGAAATGTACCTTGGACGATCGGCTCTGCGAACTTGACAGCCTTCCTGCCCTCGACCATTGGCTGCGCCATCATTGCAGGCATGCCTCCCGGGAAAGCAAAGGCAACTGGCATAGGATCTGGCACCACTGGTTGATCTTGACTGATGCTAAGGCTGAAGCTCGGTGGGGTGAAGGCCATTGGGTGCCTCTCATGCCTACTGGCCGGACCGCGAACAACTTGCGGGGCAGAATCCAAGGGTGAAAGATCAACAAACATATCTGAATCGGCCGCTACAGAATGATCGGGCTTATTTGTAGGGCGGGGCGTGTTGTCAGCGGTATCAGCCGCAACTTCCTTGACAATCTTCTTGTTTGGGCTGTAGGGGACACCAACATTGACTAGGAGCCTGGAAGTGCGCAGATTTAAGCTAGGGATTTCCACTGCGGGTAAAGGCGCAGTCTGCTCCGGACGTTCACCTGCGTCACTCATGCCCGGCTTGACACCTGCATCAGTTGTGCTCCGGTCTTCCGGTTTCTCCATCACATTGCTTTTGGCAGGTGGCGGGAACAGTGTGGACGTAGGAACATAACCAGACTCATCTCTGCTGCTCCTAGCTACAGCTGGTGCGTTGGGCATGTCTGTTGATTGCTTGCGGGGGCTACGACGCCTCGGTGGAAGACCAGCACGCGAAACAGTCGCCTTAGCAGTATCTGCACCGACAGGAGCTGGAGCTATTGTGCCAAGATTCTCACCTGTAGATGGCATATCATTATGAACTGCCGCCTCAGCCACTTCTGTCGTGGACACAGGAGTGCCACCACGCACGCGCTTGGAATCAGTGTCAGATGAGCGGGAATCTTCCTTGCTTAGGTTGGTCTCGGGAGCGTCCACTTCAACGCTTGCTGATGGGGTGGCATGACTCACAGCAACATCCTTCATTGCCAGAAGAGTTGGCAATATTTCAGCTGTCCTGGCAGATACCGACTCGTCACTCCCCGATTACGGATGCCTGTTGTTCTAACCTGCACATCTGCAACCGGTGGAGATGGTCGGCCACTTGTGTCAGAGTTAGTGGGAACAGTTGACGGTGCAGCAACAGATTTGTCGATTGGTGCCTCATGAACATCTGAGTTGCCCCCTGTTGACAACTTTGAATGAAGGCGTTCGAGTGGGTCCCTAATGATATGCTTGGCCCTGCGTGTAGTAGTCTTCTTCACCCTGCAAAAAGAAAGCACATGAAAAGGTATTAAAAATGAACAAAAAATATTTGCCATGGTATAAATCTAAAAAAATGAAAAATAGGTGGAAAAGCTGGTAGTTGCCATGTAAGGGGAATATGAGTTGCCATGTGGCATAGTTAGCAGTTGCCATGCAAATCCAGCAAGAGTTGCCATGCTAGCCAACTTGAAGAATAATAAAAATGTCTGATCTGTCAGGAATGCAATTTTAAAGCTAGGTATGGGATGAGCACACAAGCCAATGAAAAGATGGCAGTTGCCATGTAGGTACAATAAGAGTTGCCATTGGCCTAGATAGCAGTTGCCATGTAAAAAACAAGCAGGAGTTGCCATGCAGTTAAAAAGGAAGGAAATCATTTAAAAACAGCAGTTGCGATGTGGGGACGATGACAGAAGCCCATGTGGCAAGCTGAACGGATGCATTGAAAAATCAAAAATATAGCATTATGTCAATGAAAGCACATGGAAAACCTACTTCTTGACTGGCTTTCTCAGGTCTGGCAACACGACAGGATCCCCGGTGTTGGACATCATCATACAAGGAGATGACCTGGTGGAAGGGGTGTCACCAGCAATGGGGGCACCTTTGTTCAACCGAGCAGAAACACGGGTTGGCGTTGGTGCCTGTTTCTTCATAACTGCTCGTCCACCAGCTGTCGCCTCACTACACGTATAAGATGGAGGAAAAAAGGTGGCAATTGTCAGACAACAAACTCGTTGCCGCACTTAGCAAAAACAAATGCAAAAAGGGATCAGTCTGTTCCAGAAATATAGACAAAACAAAAAACTAAAATTAAAGTCAAACCTCCTCCTAGCAGCTACGGGATCGGTCCTAGACCTCTTGCCAGGAGAACCCTGCCAAACATCCTCTGGAGCCCTCCCTCTCTTTGATGGCAACACCCCCCTCGCCTCTCGCAGCCGTATGTTCTTTGACTTTCTCCGGTGGGGGGACATCTGGTGCATCCTTGCCCTTCTTACCACCTGCACGAACTTCAACATGTTCATCATCATCAGTGTCCTGTTGCACGTTCTCCATGTCATCGTCGTCATCCTTGCTGAGGCCAGCGTCTCCATCTAGTTCATCTTGTGTGTCAGCAAGTTCTTGGGAACTGTTGTAGTCATACCGGCCACGGCAACCAGTTGGCCGATGTGTCCATTCTGGGACAAATGTAGTGAACTACCTCGCAACCGCGTCGCTGTCGGAGCCATTAAGGGACGTCCACCCCTCAACCAACTTCCCGAGCAAGCCGGTCATTCCGGATGCAAACTGCCCAATTAGATGCTCAACAGGTGCCCTCGCCTGTGCACGAAACAAGAAGCAGCAATAACCAACCATATTACAGTCACTTGCACGACATCAAAAATAATCCAAGGCAACCATAGATATATATCTTTGATTACCTCAATAGGGAAAGACGGAGCTGAGTGCACGTCCATCCACTTTCCAAAGTTTTGAGGCCCTCCAAACACGCTGTAGTCTATAGCATGCTTGGCCATCAGCTGGAAAAAACCAAAAAAAAGCTAGGATGTAAGAGAGAGAATGATGAACACTGACTAGCAGTTCATGTGTTGCAAATACAACAAAAAAAGAAGAAGCGAATATAAGTTTCAGCATGAATGACAGAGTTGCCATGTGGAGTGAGACATGGATACCATACGCAGACAGGCATGGCTAACAAAGGTAGTCATCTCTTGTTAATCACAGACGGTTGCCACATGACGATATGTTATGCCGCAAAAATTTGTAAGAATGCCGTGTAGAGAAAGAAACCAGAACTAACCTGCAGTTTTCCATATTTGGTATCAGTTACCCTGTCTGCAGCAAGCACAACCTTGATAGCATCGATAGTCCATGCAGAAACAACAAACTTGTGCGTAGGCGGCGGGCCTCCTGTCTCAGTGAAATCCATGGTGGACAGATCAAGACAGTCGACGTACATGAGCTGATGTACAACAATTTTAAAAAGAAAGAAATATCAGTTGCGGTCATGGTATTTTGCGAAAAACAGGATAATATATGTTCCTACGATCATCAAGTTGAAGTGCATGAAAAGAGAAAAAGAAGAAGTTGCCATCTGTATGTGCTAGTTGTCATCATAGTATGATGGCAGTTGCCATATTGTCATGATGGCAGTTGCCATCATAGTATGATGGCAGTTGCCATATTGTCATTATGGTAGTTGCCATCTTGTTATGATCAGGTTGGCATGCATGAATAAAAGGTGTTAAAAAGAGTGTTCACGGAAAGGAATGGTAAAAAAATACCATTAAATGCAGTCGACAACCCTTCTGGTACATCTTGCTTGAGAATGCATCATGCAGGAAGTCGACAATGAACTTACACCAATTCATGTTCTTCACATCTTTCAGTTTCGCCTACACTGCACAATTTTTAGGACAACGAGTTGCCGCATCAGAAATCAAATGGAAAAAAACATCAAAAAACACTGGCAGTGACTAGCTTGCACATGACATCGGAGCAAAAAAATTGAAGAAAAATAATGTAGTAACGATAGATCATTCACCAGGATGGGGAAGCATTTGTTGCTTGGGCAAAGAGAAGTGGTCGGCGCGAAAACAGCTGAGATGAGGTACATGAGTAGTTTCATCTTAAAAACCTCGCCATGGGTTGTCATGGCCTGCAGCGAATCTACCAGTACAGACGTGTTCAGCATGGATTCCAACCCAGGAAACAAACGGGGGAACAACGCTTCCTCGGTCTTGTTATTGACCTCATACGGGACATTGATTTGTCCACGGGGCACACCCAAAGTGCAGAACACGGATTCCTCGTTCAATGGCAGTCTTCCACGTCCCGGAATCACAAATTCCCTGGAGGCGGGGTCGTATATCTCACCAAGCCAGTCGCATACAGGGTTGACTAGATTCGTGCACCGGACATTCATCAGAGCCTGCATACCCATCTCAGCAGTAGCTCCCTTCTGATCGTCGGTAAATCTGTCAGTCAATGAAGTCAGTCGTTCTTGGGAGGCCCTGTTGCGAGTACGTTTCTTCTTCTGCAAAAAACAGACAAATGATCAGTTGTTGCCATGTTTTCACTGTCATGAAATTTTAGTTCATGACAGACGACTGCAAAGCTCGAGGTGGCAACCAATAACATATGCAGGAGGAAAAGGGTGTGTGGACAGTTACCTCATCGCCCTCTTTTCTCCGTCCAATTGCCCGATTCTGCTCTGGTGGATCCATGAAATCATCATCATCGTTTTGATGATCGCCACGAGCCATTCTGCTGAGGTAAGAACATACCAAATTGTCACGGTGGAAATGAAAATGCAGGAAGTAAGCAGTTGCCACCTAACAGAATGTCCTTGCCGCATGGGCTCAAGTGAAAATGTCAACTAGTGAATGCAAAATATCACATGAACATGCACCCCCTATGATTGTCGAAAACATAAATGTGGCAATTAAGCACACTGGTTACATTTGAAAAAAATGTACAGATCATAAATGCACTTAAAAACAAAATGTTTAAGTTGCCATGTTAGCACAAGATAGTACGAAAGAAAAGTCACAAAATCCTCCACTGCACAAACCTAAGATGTGGCAGCTCACACCCTGTCCTCATACAACAATGACTTGCCATGTGTTCAATGGCAAAAATGTGCTAGGTTGAAATTGCCATGTTAAAATGCAACACAGAATTCAAAAAAGCGATGAAAAACATCTAATGAACAACCTGAAATTGCCACAGTGTGTTCATATATCACAAGTCATCATGGCAAAACACAAAAATTGCGTCTGTCGTACAATGAATTTGCCACATTATACTGACTGTAACATGGCAACGGACATGCTGTGTTCAGACAAATACTTGCCACATGGAAAGCATATATATGGCATCTGACACAATTGATGTGCAAATTAGTTGCCATGTTATGCAGCCAATTTGCCACATTATCCTGTCTACAACATGGCAACAGCCACAGTGTGTTCACAGTCTATTTGCCACAAGAATATACTATCCAAGTGGCAACAGACACAGTTGATGTGCAGATTAGTTGCCATCCAGTGCAATTGGTTGCTGAAACTGCAGTGACTACCGATTTACTACACTTTACCATTCCTACAGTGTGGCAATATTACAATCATTCAGCAAAAATTAGTTGCCACATGGAAAGCATGTTTGTGGCAACTATCACAGTCATTCAGGAAATTAGTTGCCACATGGAAAAGCATGTTTGTGGCAACTATCACAGTCATTCAAGAAATTAGTTGCCGCATGGAAAAGCATGTTTGTGGCAACTATCACAGTCATTCAGGAAATTAGTTGCCGTACAGTCATGATAGTTACTCAAACCACCACGTTTGCCTTCATACTGCAGTTTGAAAAACAACTAACTAGATCTAGGGTTCAATGGCAACTATAATGACTTGAAATTCATCCCCAAAATTCTCCCCGAACTGATCGCAAATACGAATTCGAAGCAATGCGCAACTATCAGATCGGAAAACAATGGCCCAATCCCAAGGCACAACCAGTGTGTGTCTTCGTACAGGCAGAACCACACCGGCGAGACTGTCACCGCGGCGGCGACGAAACTGCCCAGTGCCACCGAAAACAGCAAGCACAGGACTTCGCCGCCAGCGGGAACGCCGGCGCATCGCCAAATCGCCTGAATCTCTACGAATCTCGAGCGAAGCACCGAACACGGAGGGAAGGGGAGAAAAATGCAGGCAGTGATTGTGAGAGTGGGAGCGAGCATTACCTTCAATCTGTAGGCGCTCCGGCGAAGCCGCTCCGGTCCAGCAAGCACCACCGACGGCCGCGAACACCGTCGACTCTTCCACCTCCGCCATCGCCTTCTCCCCTCGTCTTCTCCTCCAATCGTCTGAAATGCGAAGTGGGTTATGCGAGTAACTATGGGGATGAGTAAATGGAACCGTGAGGGGGAGGCAGGCGAAGTGCGCAATGTGTTTGACGTCAACCACGGTCGGCGCGTGGCGTGCGGGCGCATAGCAGTT
>NC_041382.1:214242363-214244480 GCF_002162155.2 Triticum dicoccoides | reverse complement strand
GGCGAACTATGTCACACACCACACACGCGCCTTGTCCTACGTGGCATAGAGAATCGGCCAGATTGTGCCAAGATTCGTGCATATAGTACTGGACGGTGATGGATGCGTGTGGTCGAGATGGTTAACGCCCACACGTGTGGGCGTTAACATTTCCGATAATCTAATATCCGATCGTGGAGGGACCGACCACTCCCGAGTCGCTCCCACGGGTGACTCAGGGAGCCAACCCTAGCGCCGCCGCTTCTCAGCCCTCCTCCCCCCCCCCTCGCCGCCGCCAGTGGCGTCGCCGGACAAAGGCCGCGCGGCATAGGTGGTGATACGTCCATTTTGCATCATGCTTTTATATTGATATTTATTGCATTATGGGTTGTTATTACACATTATATCACAATACTTATGTCTATTCTCTCTTATTTTATAAAGTTTACATGAAGAGGGGGAATGTCGGCAGCTGGAATTCTGGACTGGAAAGGAGCAAATATTAGAGACCTATTCTGCACAACTCCAAGAGTGCCGAAACTTCACGGAGCATGTTTTTGGAATATGTAAAAAATATTAGGCGAAGAAAATACCAAAGGGGGCCACCAGCCAGCCACAAGGGTGGAGGGCGCGTCCCCCGTCCTTGTGGGCCCCCTAGCAGGCCTCCGGTGCCCATCTTTGACTATGTGGTGTGTTTTGACCTGGAAAAAAAATCAAAAGGAAGCTTTCAGGACAAAGCGCCGCCGTCTCAAGGCGGAACCTGGGTAGAACCAATCTAGGGCTCCGGCGGAGCTGTTCTGCCGGGGAAACATCCCTCTGAGAGGGGGAAATCATTGTTATCGTCATCACCATCGACCCTCTCATCGAGAGGGGGGCAATCTCCATCAACATCTTCACTAGCACCATCTCCTCTCAAACCCTAGTTCATCTCTTGTATTCGATCTTGGTTCCAAAACCTCAGATTGGTACCTGTGGGTTGCTAGTAGTGTTGATTACTCCTTGTAGTTGATGCTAGTTGGTTTATCTGGTGGAAGATTATATTTTTAGATCCTTAATGATAATTAATACTCCTCTGATCTTGATTATGAATATGCTTTGTGAGTAGTTATGTTTGTTCCTGAGGACATGGGAGAAGTCTTCTTATAAGTAATCATGTGAATTTGGTATTTGTTCGATATTTTGATGAGATGTATGTTGTCTCTCCTCTAGTGGTGTTATGTGAACGTCGACTACATGACACTTCACCATTATTTGGGCCTAGGGAAATGCATTGGGGAGTAATAAGTAGATGATGGGTTGCTAGAGTGACAGAAGGTTAAATCCTAGTTTATGTGTTGCTTCGTAAGGGGCTGATTTGGATCCATATATTTCATTCTATGGTTAGGTTTACCTTAGTTCTTCTTTCAAAGTTGTGGATGATTGTGAGATGGGTTAATCATAAGTGGGAGGCTTGTCCAAGGAAGGACAACACCCAAGCACGGGTCCACCCACATATCAAATTATCAAAGTAACGAACATGAATCATATGAGCTTGATGAAAACTAGCTTGACAGTAATTCCCTTGTGTTCTCGGGAGCGCTTTGCATTATATAAGAGTTCGTCCAAGCTTGTCCTTTGCTACAAAAAGGATTGGTCCACCTTGCTGCACCTTGTTTACTTTTATTACTTGTTACCCTCTATGATTTGCCTTATCATAAAACTATCTGTCACCGATAATTTCAGTGCTTGCAGAGAATACCTTGCTGAAAACTGCTTGTCATTTCCTTCTACTCCTTGTTGGGTTCGACACTCTTAATTACTGAAAGGACTACGAGATATCCCCTATATTTGTGGGTCATCAAGACTCTTTTCTGGCGCCGTTGCCGGGGAGTGAAGCGCCTTTGGTAAGGAAAGATTTATATAGTGTGCTGAAATTTACTGTCACGTGTTACTATGAAAAATACCTTTGAGGGGCTTCTTCGGAGTATCTTCACCTCGATTGGAAGAACAAAGAGTTGCTCCTATGTTGGGGAACAAAGAGTACCCCACTGCTTGGTCGGAAACGGCGGAAAAATGCCCAGCTGCTGGTGGAGGGGCTGCCTCGGTGAAAGCTCTGTTCGTTTTCCGGCGGGAATGGGCTATCTAGCGGTGGCGGGCGG
>NC_041382.1:214219600-214242092 GCF_002162155.2 Triticum dicoccoides | reverse complement strand
AGACGAGTCGGGAAGAAAGACTTGACTTTTCACCTGACGGCGTGGGCTAGCCGTGCTTTTCCCTTGCGCCGGAGCCCCCGAGTGCCCCCAGTGCGCCGGGTTCAGCCTGCGATTGCCAGGCCCAAAAACAGGCTGAATCGGCGAATTGCGGCATCGTGGGGGCGCGACTAGGGCATTTGTTTGGCGCTGGCACCGAAAAAGTCGCCTAGGGAGGCCTGTTGGGGGCGCGGCTGGAGATGCTCTCAGGACCATATCTTTGCCATTGGGTGCCCGGAACCCCTTCCGGTGTCCCGATACGTACCCGGTACCCTCGGAACACTTCCGGTGTCCGAATACTATCGTCCTATATATATATGAATCTTTACCTCTTGACCATTTTGAGACTCCTCGTCATGTCCATGATCACATCTAGGACTCCAAACAACATTTGGTCACCAAATCACATAACTCATATAATACAAAATCATCATCGAATGTTAAGCGTGCGGACCCTACCGGTTCGAGAAGTATGTAGACATGACCGAGAAACCTCTTCGGTCAATAACCAACAGAGGAACTTGGATGCTCATATTGGTTCCCACATATTCTACGAAGATCTTTATCGGTCATACCATCATGACAACATACGTTATTCCCTTTGTCATCGGTATGTTTCTTATCCGAGATTCGATCGTCGGTATCTTCATACCTAGTTCAATCTCGTTACCGACAAGTCTCTTTACTCATTCCGTAATGCATCATCC
Organism: Triticum dicoccoides; assembly: GCF_002162155.2. Taxonomy (NCBI): domain Eukaryota; kingdom Viridiplantae; phylum Streptophyta; class Magnoliopsida; order Poales; family Poaceae; genus Triticum; species Triticum dicoccoides. The sequence continues at coordinate 214,241,349 of NC_041382.1, read as the reverse complement.
CACAACTAACTCATTAGTCACATTGCTTGCATGGCTTATTATGATGTGCATTATCGAGAGGGCCCACAGATACCTCTCCGATACTCGGAGTGACAAATCCTAATCTCGATCTATGCCAACCCAACAAAAACCTTCGGAGATACCTGTAGAGCATCTTTATAATCACCCAGTTACGTTGTGATGTTTGATAGCACACAAGGTATTCCTTCGATATCCGGGAGTTGCATAATGATACGTCTCCAACGTATCTATAATTTTTGATTGCTCCATGCTATTATATTGATTCTTTTGGATGGTATTGGGCTTTATTTTACACTTTTATATCGTTTTTGGGACTAACCTATTAACCGGAGGCCCCAACCCAAATTGTTGTTTTTTTTGCCTATTTTAGAGTTTCGCCGAAAAGGAATATCAAACGGAGTCCAAACGGAATGAAACCTTTGGGAACGTGATTTTCTCAACAAACGTGATCCAGGAGACTTGGAGTGGGCATCAAGAAACAATCGAGGAGGCCACAAGGCAGGGGGCGTGCCCTCCACCCTCGTGGTCCCCTCTTTGCTCCATCGACCTACTTCTTCCTCCTATATATATCCACGTACCCCCAAACATCCAGGAGTACCACGAAAACCTAATTCCACCGCCGCAACCTTCTGTACCCGAGATATCCCATCTTGGAGCCTTTTCCGGAGCTCCGCCGAAGGGGGCATTGATCACGGAGGGCCTCTACATCAACTCCATGGCCTCTCTGGTGATGTATGAGTAGTTTACTTCAGACCTTCGGGTCCATAGTTATTAGCTAGATGGCTTCTTCTCTCTCTTTGGATCTCAATACAAAGTTCTCCTCGATCTTCTTGGAGATCTATTCGATGTAATCTTCTTTTGCGGTGTGTTTGTCAAGATCCAATGAATTGTGGGTTTATGATCAAGTTTATCTATGAACAATATTTGAATCTCCTCTGAATTCTTTTATGTATGATTGGTTATCTTTGCAAGTCTCTTCAAATTATCAGTTTGGTTTGGCCTACTAGATTGATCTTTCTTGCAATGGGAGAAGTGCTTAGCTTTGGGTTCAATCTTGTGGTGTCCTTTCCCAGTGACAGCAGGGGCAGCAAGGCACGTATTGTATTGTTGCCATCGAGGATAAAAAGATGGGGTTTATATCATATTGCATGAGTTTATCCCTCTACATCATGTCATCTTACTTAAAGCATTACTCTATTCTTATGAACTTAATACTCTAGATGCATGCTGGATAGCAGTCGATGTGTGGAGTAATAGTAGTAGATGCAGAATCGTTTCGGTCTACTTGTCGTGGACGTGATGCCTATATACATGATCATACCTAGAAATTCTCATAACTATGCTCAATTCTATCAATTGCTCGAGAGTAATTCGTTTACCCACCGTAATACTTATGCTCTTGAGAGAAGCCACTAGTGAAACCTATGGCCCCCGGGTCTATCTTCCATCATATTAATCTTCCAACACTTAGATATTTCTATTTCCATTTATTTTACTTTGCATCTTTATTTCTCTTTATCATAAAAATACCAAAAATATCATCTTATCATATCTATCAGATCTCACTCTCGTAAGTGACCGTGAAGGGATTGACAACCCCTTTAATGCGTTGGTTGTGAGGTTCTTATTTGTTTGTGTAGGTGTGTGGGACTCGAGCATGATCTCCTACTGGATTGATACCTTGGTTCTCAAAAACTGAGGGAGATACTTACGCTACTTTAATGCATCACCTTTTCCTCTTCAAGGGAAAACCAACGTAGTGCTCAAGAGGTAGCAAGAAGGATTTCTGGCGCCATTGCCGGGGAGATTCATGCCAAGTCAAGTCAAGATTTGACTCCCGACAACGAGCCATTTCTGGCGCCGTTGCTAGGGAGTCTACGCACAAGTCAAGACATACCAAGTACCCATCACATACTCTTATCCCTCGCATTACATTATTTTCCATTTGCCTCTCGTTTTCCTCTCCCCCACTTCACCCTTGCCGTTTTATTCACCCTCTCTTTTCCGTTCGCCTCTTTTTTCTGCTTGTTTCTTGTTTGCTCGTGTGTTGGATTGCTTGCTTGTCACGATGGCTTAAGATAATACTAAATTGTGTGACTTTACCAATACCAACAACAATGATTTTCTTAGCACTCTGATTGCTCCTCTTATCGATGCTGAATCTTGTGAAATTAATGCTGCTTTGTTGAATCTTGTCATGAAAGATCCATTCGCCGGCCTTCCTAGTGAAGATGTCGCTACCCATCTAAATAGCTTTGTTGATTTGTGTGATATGCAAAAGAAGAAAGATGTGGACAATGATATTGTTAAATTGAAGCTATTGCCTTTTTCCCTTAGAGATCGTGCTAAAGCTAAAATAGTATTGATTCATGGAATAAGTGCAAAGATGCTTTTATCTCTAAGTATATTTCTCCCGCTAAAATCATCTCTCTTAGAAACTATATTATGAATTTTAAGCAACTTGATCATGAACATGTTGCACAAGCTTTGGAGAGGATGAAATTAATGATACGTAATTGCCCTACACATGGTTTGAATCTTTGGATGATTATACAAAAAATTTATGCCGAATTGAATTTTGCTTCTAGAAATCTTTTAGATTCGGCCGCGGGAGGCACATTTATGGAAATCACTTTAGGATAAGCTACTAAACTCCTAGACAATATTATGGTTAATTATTCTCAACGGCACATCGAAAGATCTACTAGTAAAAAAGTGCATGCGATAGAAGAAATTAATGTTTTGAGTGGAAAGATGGATGAACTTATGAAATTGTTTGCTAATAAGAGTGCTCCTACTGATCCTAATGATATGCCTTTGTCTACTTTGATGGAGAATAATAATGAATCTATGGATGTGAATTTTGTTAGTAGGAATAATTTTGGTAACAACGCGTATAGAGGTAATTTTAATTCTATGCCGTTTCCTAGTTTTCCTCTAATAATTATGGTAATTCCTACAACAATTCTTATGGAAATTTTAATAACATGCCCTCTGAATTTGAGACTAGTGTTAAGGAGTTTATGAATTCGCAAAAGAATTTCAATTCTTTGCTTGAAGAAAAATGCTTAAGGTTGATGAATTGGCTAGGAACGTTGATAGAATTTCTCTTGATGTTGATTCTTTGAAACTTAGATCTATTCCACCTAAGCATGATATCAATGAGTCTCTCAAAGCCATGAGAATTTCCATTGATGAGTGCAAAGAAAGAACCGCTAGGATGCGTGCTAAGAAAGATTGCTTTGTGAAAGCGTGTTCTTCTAGTTTCTATGAAAATAAAGATGAAGATCTAGAAGTTATTGATGTGTCTCCTATTAAATCTTTGTTTTGAAATATGAATCTTGATAATGATGGGACTGAATATGAGCCACCTTTACCTAGAAGGCGTTCCAAAAATTCGGAGTTTTTAGATCTTGATGCAAAATTTTGTAAAAGTGGGACTGAAGAGGTTAAAACTTTAAATAGCAATGAACCCACTATTTTGGATTTCAAGGAATTTAATTATGATAATTGCTCTTTGATAGATTGTATTTACTTGTTGCAATCCTTGGTAAATTCTCCTCATGCTTATAGTCAAAATAAAGCTTTTACTAAACATATCGTTGATGCTTTGATGCAATCTTATGAAGAAAAACTTGAGTTGGAAGTTTCTATCCCTAGAAAACTTTATGATGAGTGGGAACCTACAATAACAATTAAAATTAAAGATCATGAATGCTATGCTTTGTGTGATTTGGGTGCTAGTGTTTCCACGATTCCGAAAACTTTATGTGATTTGCTAGGATTCCGTGAATTCGATGATTGTTCTTTAAACTTGCACCTTGTGGATTCCACTATTAAGAAACCTATGAGAAGAATTAATGATGTTCTTATTGTTGCAAATAGGAACTATGTGCCCGTAGATTTCATTGTTCTTGATATAGATTGCAATCCTTCATGTCCTATTATTCTTGGTAGACCTTTCCTTAGAACGATTAGTGCAATTATTGATATGAAGGAAGGGAATATTAGATTCCCATTTCCGTTAAGGAAAGGCATGGAACACTTACCTAGAAAGAAAATTAAATTACTATATGAATCTATTATGAGATCCACTTATGGATTGCCTACCAAAGATGACAATACCTAGATCTATCCTTGCTTTTATGCCTAGCTTGGGGCGTTAAGCGATAGCGCTTGTTGGGAGGCAACCCAAATTTATTTTTATTCCTTGATTTTTGCTCCTGTTTAGTAATAAATAATTTATATAGCCTATGTTTTGGTTGTGTTTTTTGTGTTTAATTAGTGTTTGTGCCAAATAGAACCGTTGGGAAGACTTGGGGAAAGTCTTTTTGATCTTGCTGTAAAAAAACAGAAACTTTAGCGCTCACGAGAATTGCTGCCATTTTTATTTGGAGAGTGCTATTTAGTTAATTATTTTTGCACATGATTAATAGATAAATTACTCACGTCCATCAATTTATTTAAGAATTTGTGGGGCTCCAGAAGTTTGCGTTAGCTACAGATTACTATAGGCTGTTCTGTTTTTGAAAGATTCTATTTTTCGTGTGTTGTTTGCTTATTTTGATGAATCTATGGCTAGTAAAAGAGATTATAAACCATAGAGAAGTTGGAATACAGTAGGTTTAACACCAATATAAATAAAGAATGAGTTAATTACAGTACCTTGAAGTGGTGTTTTGTTTTCTTTCGCTAACGGAGCTCGCGAGATTTTCTATTTTGAGTTTTGTGTTGTGAAGTTTTCAAGTTTTGGGTAAAATCTCAATGGATTATGGAACAAGGAGTGGCAAGAGCCTAAGCTTGGGGATTCGCATGGCACCCCAAGGTAAAATTCAAGGACAGCAAAAAGCCAAAGCTTGGGGATGCCCCAGAAGGCATCCCCTCTTTTATCTTCGTCCATCGGTAACTTTACTTGGAGCTATATTTTTATTCACCACATGATATGTGTTTTGCTTGGAGCGTCTTGTATGATTTGAGTATTTTCTTTTTAGTTTACCACAATCATCATTTCTGTACACACCTTTTGAGAGAGACTCACATGATTTGAAATTTATTAGAATACTCTATGTGCTTCACTTATATCTTTTGAGCTATATAGTTTTTTCTCTTGTTCTTCACTTATATCTTTTAGAGCACGACAGTGGTTTTATTTTATAGAAATATTTGATCTCTCATGCTTAACTTATATTATTTTGAGAGTCCTTTAGAACAACATGGAAATTTGCTTTTAGGAATAACATAAAAACTTTTATAGAAGTGCATTGAATACTATGAGAAGTTTGATACTTGATAATTGTTTTGAGATATGGAGATGGTGATATTAGAGTCATGTTAGTTGAGTAGTTGTGAATTTGAGAAATACTTGTGTTGAAGTTTGTGATTCCCGTAGCATGCACGTATGGTGAACCGTTATGTGATGAAGTTGGAGCATGATTTATTTATTGATTGTCTTCCTTATGAGTGGCGGCCGGGGACGAGCGATGGTCTTTTCCTACCAATCTATCCCCCTAGGAGCATGCGCGTAATACTTTTTTTCGATAACTAATAGATTTTTGCAATAAGTATGTGAGTTCTTTATGACTAATGTTGAGTCCATGGATTATACGCACTCTCACCCTTCCACCATTGCTAGTCTCTCTAGTATCGCACAACTTTCGCCGGTACCTTAAACCCACCATATACCTTCCTCAAAATAGCCACCATACCTACCTATTATGACATTTCCATAGCCTTCCCGAGATATATTGCCATGCAACTTTCCACCGTTCCGTTATTATGACATGCTTCATCATTGTCATATTGCTTGCATGATCATGTAGTTGGCATCGTATTTGTGGCAAAGCCACCGTTCATAATTCTTCATACATGTCACTCATGCATCATTGCCCATCCCAGTACACCGCCGGAGGCATTCACATAGAGTCATATTTTGTTCTAAGTATTGAGTTGTAATTCTTGAGTTGTAAGTAAATAAAGTGTGATGATCATCATTATTAGAGCATTGTCCCAAGTGAGGAAAGGATGATGGAGACTATGATTCCCCCACAAGTTGGGATGAGACTCCGGATGAAAAAAAAGAAAAAAAGGCCAAAAAAGAGAAAAGGCCCAAATAAAAAATGAATGAGAGAAAAAGAGAGAAGGGACAATGCTACTATCCTTTTTCCACACTTGTGCTTCAAAGTAGCACCATGATCTTCATGATAGAGAGTCTCCTATGATATCACTTTCATATACTAGTGGGAATTTCCCATTATAGAACTTGGCTTGTATATTCCAATGATGGGCTTCCTCAAAATGCCCTAGGTCTTCATGAGCAAGCGAGTTGGATGCACACCCAGTTAGTTTCTTTTGTTGAGCTTTCATATACTTATAGCTCTAGTGCATCCGTTGCATGGCAATCCCTACTCACTCACATCAATATCTATTGATGGGCATCTCCATAGCTCGTTGATACGCCTAGTTGATGTGAGACTATCTTCTCCTTTTTGTCTTCTCCACTACCACCATTCTATTCCATATATAGTGATATATCCATGGCTCACGCTCATATATTGCGTGAAGATTGAAAAATTTTGAGAACATCAAAAGTATGAAACAATTGCTTGGCTTGTCATCGGGGTTGTGCATGATTTAAATATTTTTGTGGTGAAGATAGAGCATAGCCAGACTATATGATTTTGTAGGGATAACTTTATTTGGCCATCTTATTTTGAGAAGACATGATTGCTTAGTTAGTATGCTTGAAGTATTATTATTTCTATGTCAATATTAAACTTTTATCTTGAATCTTTCGGATCTGAACATTCATGCCACAATAAAGAAAAATTACATTGAGAAATATGTTAGAAAGCATTCCACATCAAAAATTCTTCTTTTATCATTTACCTACTCGAGGACGAGCAGGAATTAACCTTGGGGATGCTTGATACGTCTCCAACGTATCTATAATTTTTGATTGCTCCATGCTATTATATTATCTGTTTTGGATGTTAATGGGCTTTATTTTACACTTTTATATCATTTTTGGAACTAACCTATTAACCGGAGGCCTAATCCAAATTGCTGTTTTTTTGCCTATTTTAGAGTTTCGCCGGAAAGGAATATCAAACAGAGTCCAAACGGAATGAAGCCTTCGGGAACGTGATTTTCCCAACAAACGTGATTCAGGAGACTTGGAGTGGGCGTCAAGAAACAATCGAGGAGGCCACGAGGCAGGGGGGCGCGCCCACCCCCCTGGGCACGCCCTCCACCCTCATGGGCCCCTCGTTGCTCCACCGACCTACTTCTTCCTCCTATATATATCCACGTACCCCCCAAACATCCAGGAGCACCATGAAAACCTAATTCCACTGCCGCAACCTTCTGTACCCGAGAGATCCCATCTTGGGGCCTTTTCCGGAGCTCCGCCGGAGGGGGCATTGATCACGGAGGGCCTCTACATCAACTCCATGGCCGCTTCGGTGATGTGTGAGTAGTTTACTTCAGACCTCCGGGTCCATAGTTATTAGCTAGATGGCTTCTTCTCTCTCTTTGGATCTCAATACAAAGTTCTCCTCGATCTTCTTGGAGATCTATTCGATGTAATCTTCTTTTGCGGTGTGTTTGTCAAGATCCGATGAATTGTGGGTTATGATCAAGTTTATCTATGAACAATATTTGAATCTCCTCTGAATTCTTTTATGTATGATTGGTTATCTTTGCAAGTCTCTTCGAATTATCAGTTTGGTTTGGCCTACTAGATTGATCTTTCTTGCAATGGGAGAAGTGCTTAGCTTTGGGTTCAATCTTGTGGTGTCCTTTCCCAGTGACAGCAGGGGCAACAAGGCACGTATTGTATTGTTGCCATCGAGGATAAAAAGATGGGGTTCATATCATATTGCATGAGTTTAGCCCTCTACATCATGTCATCTTACTTAAAGCGTTACCCTGTTCTTATGAACTTAATACTCTAGATGCATGCTGGATAGCGGTCGATGTGTGGAGTAATAGTAGTAGATGCAGAATCGTTTCGGTCTACTTGTCGCAGACGTGATGCCTATATACATGATCATACCTAGAAACTCTCATAACTATGCTCAATTCTATCAATTGCTCGAGAGTAATTCGTTTACCCACCGTAATACTTATGCTCCTGAGAGAAGCCACTAGTGAAACCTATGGCCCCCGGGTCTATCTTCCATCATATTAATCTTCCAACACTTAGCTATTTCTATTGCCGTTTATTTTACTTTGCATCTTTATTTCTCTTTGTCATAAAAATACCAAAAATCTTATCTTATCATATCTATCAGATCTCACTCTCGTAAGTGACCGTGAAGGGATTGACAACCCCTTTATCACGTTGGTTGCGAGGTTCTTATCTGTTTGTGTAGGTGCGTGGGACTCGAGCGTGATCTCCTACTGGATTGATACCTTGGTTCCCAACAACTGAGGTAAATACTTACGCTACTTTACTACATCACCCTTTCCTTTTCAAGGGAAAACCAACGCAGTGCCGAAGAGGTAGCACATAATCTCATAGTCAAAGAAATATGTATAAGTCATGAAGAAAGCAATAGCAATAAAACTTAACGGTCATTATGCTAAGCTAACGGATGGATCTTGTCCATCACATCATTCTCCTAATGATGTGATCCGTTAATGAAATGAAAACACATGTCTATGGTTAGGAAACATAACCATCTTTGATCAATGAGCTAGTCTAGTAGAGGCTTACTAGGGACACAGTGTTTTGTCTATGTATCCACACATGTATCAAGTTTACGGTTAATACAATTCTAGCATGAATAATAAACATTTATCATGATATAAGGAAATATAAATAACAACTTTATTATTGCCTCTAGGGCATATTTCCTTCAGTCCCCCACTTGCACTAGAGTTAATAATCTAGTTCACATCTCCATGTGATTTAACACTAATAGTTCACATCACCATGTGATTAACACCCATAGTTCACATCGCTATGTGACCAACACCCAAAGGGTTTACTAGAGTCAGCAATCTAGTTCACATCGCCATCTGATTAACACCCAAAGAGTACAAAGGTGTGATCATGTTTTGCTTGTGAGAGAGTTTTAGTCAATGGGTCTGCCACATTCAGATCTATATGTATTTTGCAAATTTCTATGTCTACAATGCTCTGCACGGAGCTACTCTAGCTAATTGGTCCCACTTTCAATATGTACCCAGATCGAGACTCGGAGTCATCTGGATTAGTGTCAAAACTTGCATCGACGTAACTCTTTATGACGAACTCTTTATCACCTCCATAACCGAGAAATATTTCCTTAGTCCTCTTAGGTAACTAAGGATAACTTTGACCGTTATCTAGGTGTCACTCATCCAACGGTCAAGATGGGCCTATGATATGTTGACACATGGACTGGCCCAAAAGTGGCCCACAAAGTTTAAATGGGCCGGCCCAACCGAAGGCCCATAAGATTTAGCGGACCATAATGGGCCGACACAACTAAAGGCCCACAAAATTTAGCGGACCATAATGGGCCGGCCCAGCTAAAGGCCCACACGATTTTGCAGACCATAATGGGCCGGCCCAATTAAAGGCCCACAAGATTTTGCGGACCATAATGGGTCGGCCCAGCTAAAGGCCCACAAGATTCTGCACACCATAATGGGCCGGCCCAGCTAAAGGCCCAACATTCTCTACCAAATCGGCCCGTCAACGGCCTGTCCTAAACTTGTCATCAACGCGGCCCATGGTCACTTCTGGCCCGTTAACAGTCCACTAAGTAATCGGGACGAATTATGGCCCGGTGTATTTCCGGCCTGTTAAAGGTCCGACTTCATTTGGGCCCATTTACAAGCCATCAAAACTTTCGGCCCATAAATGACCGTGAAGGATTTGGGTCATATTCGGCCATGTCTGACATTCGGCCTGTTAGAGGCCCACTATAGCTTTGGGCCACTTTCGGCCTGTTGTCATTTTTGGCCTGTTAACGCCAGACGTAAACCATGGGCCATATGTGGCCCAACATCATATCAGGACCATTAACGACCCATATAAAAATGACGATAATCTAGCCTGACCGAAGTTCCGGCCTGTTAAAGGCCCGTGTATTAGGTCGGCGCATTTACGACCCGTCCGAATTTTGGCCTGTCAAAGATCCGCATCGTAAATGGGCCACCATTTCGGCCTGCTAAGTCCAGTGGGTTATTTGGCACAATCAGGGCCCAATCTCACTTTCGGTCTATTAAAGGCCCATGTTTTTATGGGCTCGAGATATTTACACCTGTAAACGGCCAATTTTTACCGAGGGCCCAAATTATGTTTAGGCCTGTTAAAGGCCCACTACGGGCATAGGCCTACCAGAAAAATATGAAAGCTTATGCTGATTTAGGCCCAAATATTTTTAGTGGGCTACATGCCAATTTCGGCCCGTAATCATTTTTAGCCCAATTGGAATGGGCCCGACGAATGTTGGCATGTTGGGCTACTACGAAGCTTTCGGCCGAATACATTACTAAGATAAACCTACACTATACAAAAATAGCGTCGTAATTACTAAAGCCTGAGGCAGCATCATAAATGTTGTATCACAACAAAATAAATTCCAACCATACAACAAAAGGCATGTTGGCATAAAGTTTACAGTCCTTCCAGACAAAAGCACCATCAGATGTATAGAAGCACAGATCATTTGACCTGAGTGCTAATGTTTCAGGCTGTAGAATCTGATGGAGCAGCACGATCTCCACCTTTTTTCCACCATTGCTCTTGAACAACGAAGCGAATGTCTGATAGTCTGGTTTCAAAACCATTCATATCTTGACGACATTTCTCAACCACTATTCTTGTTTCCGAAACAACGTCCATTAGGGATTGGACTTGTGTCTGGAGCACAGATATATCACTCTGTCTAGCAGGAAGATTTTGTTCAGTAGGCGATTTGGACGAGGTTACCTTGACAACCAACCCAGAATTACGCAGGAAGGTGCTTTTTGCACTGTTAGTGGAGAGATACTGACGCACTGCAGCAAGAGGTGACATTGTGCCTGTAGTAGCCTCGTCACCTTCAGGTGGTTGTGGCTGTTCAATCATTTGTTCCATAGCTTCCTGAAAGTTTGAACTTGTAGATTAGTGTACCAGATAAAATACTAATGAGACAAAAACAAACAAAGTAGGTTAAACGTTTATACATAACTTATTTTGGTGAACAACTGTAATACATTAGCATGTATTGTAGTGCCAACTACATAATAAAATCACTTCCAGAACATATGTCCATGTAGCATGCCTACTTCATTGTCTATTTCCTCACATTCGTTGACATCTAAGGATAAAGATACATGGTTTAAAGTAGGATGAACATAGTATGACATCATTCATATCATGGGCAAACAGATATAAAACAAACATGCTATTTTATCATTGTGTGCGCACGTGAACATAATAACTATATTACAGATCAAGACCAAAAGAATATCCTTCATCTCTTTTAAACCATGTAAGGTGAAATGATACGTTAAGACAACTGTGAATAAAAGTGAACAGAGTAACTGACATTGGCTGCAAACCAAGTAGTTAAATGAACACATCACAGTACCAATCAGTTCAAGGCAGGAGGAGTAAGGACTTACAACATCGGCTTGAACTGGTGTGCTCATGCCCTTCATCTTACTGGTGTGGCAATCCTTGAAGATTTGCACTGCATTCGGTTCAGGTTCTTTTTGGTCCGCACGGGCTTTCCTTTATATTTGGAACAAGTCAATATAGATACGATAATATGGCACCAAAAAAAGAAGGAAGTAGCAGCTATTTATAAGAGCCTCGCAGTGTGCAATATAGCTACGAGATCCTGTTGTCTATTGGAATTTCACTTTAGAATGGTTGGTTTTGTTCTTCAAACAGTTAGCCTAGAAGAAGATACACTTGTAAGGCACATACATAAATACAAGTTCAATATGTGGTCTGATCAAATACATATAGCCTACCTGATACTTTGGATCAGACCAGTGTTTAACGAGGGTTGTCCAGTCTTCATCTGTAATATATTCCACTGGAGATGTTTGGGCGATTTCATTGTTAGCCTTGCCTTCAAAGTGAGATTTTCTAAGGTGGTACCGATACTGTCGCAGAGCAGACTGAAAAACATGAGTGCATACTTGTTTAGTTGCATCATCTTTCGGATCCAACTTGAACCTCATTTGTTGAAAAAAGAATGTGAGTCTTATTAGGAGGAAGCTAGAAAGTATGGGACAGAGCAAGACAATATTACTAATTGTGATGAATAACATTACTTACGGATAAATGGTCAAGGAAGGTGTTGAACTGGGTATTGTCTTTCTCATTCCTGTACTGGATCCACGTTGGGAGGATACGTGCATGACACCTAACGACAACTGCTGCCTCTGATACTAACTTGGCTGACTCTGTAGCATCACGTGGCCTTTTTAAACCTGCCTCAAAATGGATCTCCATTCTTCCTCCTTTAGATTTTGTTAATCTGTTAAGCATTATCCCTGATGTCTGTTTCTGCTTGCGCCGTGGTGCTAGTTCAACAACGAATATGGAAAGTGTTAGTGTACATCAAACTGTGAGAGTACATATAAAGGAGCATGCAACTGCAACTTTACTCAATCAGGTACTGTCTTGGTGTTGATGCTCATGAGGTTCATCTGATCTTGCCAAGTCCTGTTGTGTCAGCAGTGCTTCGGAAGTAGTGTTAGGTGTGAAGGCAGCTTGGGAACTGGCCAGTTCCGGAGCAAACGAACGAGTAACTAGTTGAGATCCTGGTACAGTTGAAGCGGATGCTACAGCTGGTGGAGCAGGTGATACTGTGTTTGTAGATTTAGCCAGTGGACTTGGACCTTCTACTGCACTATAAGTACCAGCAGAATCTCGACGGCAGAACCTTTTCCGTTTCACCCGACGAGTAACAACACTCCCTACTATATTATTTTCCTTGCTCTTTTTTGACTTTGCCATGTCAAGCTGTACCCACAACACAAAAGAATAAAATCACTCTTTAGAACTCATTGATGCATGATACAGACAAGCAATACTTTGATGTAAGACAACCATATGAGGATGGAATATGTAAGAAAAACAAGACGGCATGACATATTCATAGCTACGATGTGCAAACTAAGCAGAAGGATTTTCAAGAAAATAGAAGTAATGCAAGCTAGACACCGTATGAAAGATGCAACCAATATTACTCTGCCAAGTTAAAAGTGTCTTGTCATAAGTGGCAATTCGAAAAATTAGAAGCAGTACAACATAGAAATCAATGCAAGATGCAACCACTATCAAACTGCCATGTTAAAAGCGTCCAATCATGAGTGACTGATGCGGGATACACAACAGCAGTACTTTGATGTAAGAACATGGTATGATAGATAGATGCAGTGTATTCTAGACACAGAAAGCCATGTCATATGCACATATATAACGTATAAACTCAGCAGGTGCAATTTAATCAAAATAGAAGAAATACAGGCTACAACATATGCAACATGAAACCAATTATCACACTATCAACTTAGAGCAAGCACCTGCGATGGTGGAGTACGGAAGATGAACTCATCATGTAGACTTGGGACTTCAATTTCATTAGCAGTAGCAGTGGCAAATCTAGAGAGTCTCTATTTGCATCGGTGCGGTGGACCACCAACATCCCCTAACTTACTCTTTTCCTTCCTATTTTCTGATATTGCCTTATGAAGTCAAAACCACAAGAAGATGAATAAAATTAGCTCTGCATAACTAGTTGATGCATGATATAGACGAACACTACTTTGATGTAAGGCAAGCGCGGGATAGGAGGATGGAATATATACAAAAAAGACAACATTTCATATTCACACGTACGATAGGAGGATGGAATACGTATGAAAAAACAGTAAGAGGAAGACATTTCAACAAAATTAGAATAAATGAAAGCTAGGCACCATATGAACATGCAACCAATATCACTCTATCACGTAAAAAGTGTCTTGTCGTAAGTGCCATTTCAAGAAATTAGAAGCAGTACAAGCTAGAAAACAATGCAAGATGCAACCTAATCACAGTCCCAAGTTAAATGTGTCTTATGGGTAAGTGATCGTCGCAGGTATAAGTTGTAAGCTACGCAGATGCAATTCAACATAATCAGAAGCAATACAAACTAGACATCATATGGAAAACGCAACCACGTATAACAGTTCCAAGTAAGAGCAAGCACCTGTGATGGTGGAGTAGGGGAGATGTGCTCATCATGTACACGTATGTTCTAGAAACAGGAACACGTGTCATATTCACAGGCATTATGTGTAAAGTAAGCAGATACAATTCAAGTTAGAAGCAATACAAGCTAGACATCATACGCAACATGCAACCACATATAATAGTGTCAAGTTAGAGCAAGCACCTGTGATGGTGGAGTAGGGGAGATGTGCTCATCATCTACACAGCTATGTTGACTGTCCAACCTTGTGTTGTCTTGCGAATATTGTTGGGAGGATGGAGGAGTAGAATCTGTAGAGACCCCCTGTTTGAGTTGCTCCTAAGGATCACCATCATCCACTATCGGACTAATTTCCTTCAGCTGTAATGATTTTGCATTCTGAAGTCAAACCGATAAGAAAAAGGAATAAAATTCGCTCTTCAGAACTCATTCGTGCATGATACTGATGAACACTACTCGGATGAAAGGCAAACACATGATGCGAGGATGGAATATGTATGAAAAACAGGATGGTGTGACATATTCACACCTATGATGTGGTAACTAAGCATAAGTCATTTCAACAAATTAGAAGCACTACAAGCTAGACACCATATGAAAGATGCAACCAATATCACTCTGCCAAGTTCAAACTGTATGGCGTTTCAACAAATTAGAAGCAATACATGCTAGAAATCATATGCAAGACACAACCAATATCATAGTGGCGACTTAAAGGTGCCTTATCATAAGTGACTGATGCGGGATATGCAAGAATAGTAGTCTGATGTAGAAACAGGAACACATGTCATATTCACAGGCATTATGTGTAAAGTAAGCAGATGCAATTCAACAAAGTTAGAAGCAATACAAGCTAGACATCATACGCAACATGCAACCACATATAATAGTGCCAAGTTAGAGCAAGCACCTATGATGGTGGAGTAGGGGAGATGTGCTCATCATCTACACAGCTACTTTGATTGTCTAGCCTTGCGTTGTCTTGCGAATCTTGTTGGGAGGATGGCAGAGTAGAATTTGTAGAGAACCTCCGTTTCAGTTGCTCGGAAGGACCACCATCATCCAATGCCTTGCCAATTTCCTTTAGCTTTATTGATTTTGCATTGTGAGGTCATACCGACAAGAAAAAGGAATATCATTCGCTCTTCAGAACTCATTCATGCATGAAACTGACGAACACTACTCTGATGAAAGGCAAAGTCATGATACAGGGATGGAATATGTACGAAAAAAATGGATACTGACACCATATGGAAGGTGCAATCAATATCACTCTGCCAAGTTAAAACTGTCTCATCATAGGTGGCGTTCATCAAACTAGAAGCAACACATGCTAGAAATCATATTCAAGACGCAAACCAACATCACACTGCCAACTTAAAGGTGTCCCATCATAAGTGACTGATGCAGGATACACAAGAAGAGTAGTTTCATGTAAGAACATGGTGTGATAGACAGATATAGTATGTACCAAAAATAGGAAAGCGTGTCATATTCACATGTATCATGTGTAAGCTAAGAAGATGCAGTTTACACTAATTAGGAGCAATACAAGCTAGACACCATATGCAACATGCAACCAGATATCACACTGCCAAGTTAGAGCAAGCACCTTGGATGGTGGAGTAGGGGAGCAGAGACTTGGACCTTGTAATGCACTATCAGTACAAGGAGAATCGGTAGAGATGCTCCGTTTACGTTGCTGCAGAGGACCACCATCATCGCCTTCCTTACTATTTTCCTTCCTCTTTCTTGATTTTGCCTTGTCAAGTCAAACCCACAAGAAAAAGGAATAAAATTTGCTCTTCAGAACTCATTGATGCATGATACTAACGGACACTACTTTCATGTAAGGCAGCCGCATGATAGGAGGATGGAATATGTATGAAAACAGGACGGCGTGACATATTGACATGTATGATGTATAAAGTGTAAACTAAGCACAAGGTGCT
This sequence comes from Triticum dicoccoides, assembly GCF_002162155.2. Taxonomy (NCBI): domain Eukaryota; kingdom Viridiplantae; phylum Streptophyta; class Magnoliopsida; order Poales; family Poaceae; genus Triticum; species Triticum dicoccoides. The sequence continues at coordinate 214,225,187 of NC_041382.1, read as the reverse complement.
TGAACTTGTTAGAATCGATGCAAGCTAGAAACCATATGAAAGATGAAACCAATATCACTCTGCCAAATTAAAAGGGTGCCCTAACAAATGTATTTGACCAAATTAGAAGCAATACATGGCAACAGGCTAGAAATAATATGCAATATGCAACGAATAAAGGTGACTCATCATAAGTGATTGATGCAAGATACACAAGAGAGGTAGTTTCATGTAAGAACAAGGTTAACACATAGATGTAGTGTGTACCAAAAATAGGAAGGCATGTCATATTCACAGGTATAGTGTGTAAATTAAGAAGATGCAATTTACCCTAATTAGAAGCATTACAAGCTAGACACTGTATGCAACATGCAACCACATATCACACTGCGAAGTTAGAGCAAGCACCTGTGATGGTGGTGTAGGGGAAGTGCGGTCTTCAGGTACATAGCTACGTTCAATATCTTCATTTAGGCTTGCTATTTCTTGAGAATCATGTGGAGAGGATGAAATTGCATTCTTTATAAGAGTATTGCGTCTCATATTAACCCACGCGCGTGACTGTCTCATCATAAGCGATAGACGCAGGATACACAAGAACAGTAGTTTGATGTAAGAACATGGTGTGATAGGCAGATGTAGTATGTACCAAAAACATGAAGGCGTGTCATATTCACATGTATAATGTGTAAGCTAAGGAGATGCAATTTAACAAATTAGGAGCATTGATGAGGGATACACAAGAAAAGTAGTTTGATGTAAGAACATGGTTAATAGAAAGACGTAGTATGTACCAAAAACAAGAAGACATGTCATATTCACAGGTATAATGTGTTACCCTAATTAGAAGCATTACAAGGTAGACACCATATGCCACATGCAACCACATATCACACTGCCAAGTAAGAGCAAGCACCTACGATGGTGGTGTGGGGGAATTGCGGTGATCAACTAGAGAGCTACATTGACTATCTTCATTTAGCCTTGCTGTTTCTTGAGAATCATGTGGGGAGGATGACACTGCACTCTTTAAACGAGTAGGGCGTCTCACAGTAACCCACTCGGGTGACTGTCTCATCATAAGTGATTGACGAGGGATACAAAAGAGCATTAGTTTGATGTACGAACATGGTTAATAGACATATGTAGTATGTATCAAAAACAGGAAGGCATGTCATTATCAAAGGTATATAGTGTAAAGTAAGCAGATGCAATTTAACCAAATTGGAAGCAATACAATCTAGACACCATATGCAACATGCAACCACATTTGACAGTGCGAAGTTAAAGCAAGCACCTGAGATGGTTGTGTGTGGCAATTGAGATCATCAACTGCAGAGCTACGTTTACTGTCTCCAACTACTGACACTGCACCCATTAGAGCGCTGAAACGCTTAGTGCTTATCTTCAAATTATGCTGGAGCGACTTCTGTCTTTTCTTTTCTGCATTCATCAACACCGCGTCAGAGTCTGAAATACCCATGCATAAAAAACAATAGTGTGAGTATGGGTGAAGTGTGTGCACAATTAGTACAGTGTAAAGGTAGCAGATAGCAGGTCGGTGAGAAATAAATGATGGGAGACATATGATAGCTCTACAAAATGCATGGCACACTAAATTACTACAGGATTCTATGAAAACAATAGTCGACTAAAAGCAAATAGGTCAGTCCATTTTTTCTGCACCGTCCGATGTACAAAGAACGGGCAGATCGCCTTCATCTACCTCCAGCCAGTCAGTGTTGACGATCTTCCTCGAAACGCCAGCGACCACCGGCCTAGTTCGTCCCCTGCCTGCGCCCCCCTCGACCTCACCTCATCGCCGTGTTTGGCACCGCCCCCCCGACCATCCATTCAAGCCCCGCCGACCTCCAGATCGGGCGCAAGCAGCTCCTGCTCCCACACCCCTATGATAGACACCCATGGGCCGCTTCCCTGGGGAACATGCGGACTAGGTGCTCCGCGCGCCTAAGCGGGTGCTGCTTCTTTTAATTGTGGTTAGACTGACCCTGAATTGAAATCCAGGCAGTCTACTGACCTCTAGCAAAGGTGAAATAGTAAAAGGGAGGAAACCTTGTGCATTTAGTATCACGAAGAAGATGCAGTAAGAAGCGCTCAACTAGTTTCTTTCGTGGGATGAATACGGTGTGAGCGGAGACGTAAGATTTGCACGAATAAGGGAAGAGGAGTACCTCTTTCTGCTGGCAGTGCTGTGTCCTCCTTCTGTTTTTCCGACGATCTTCTTGTTGTTCGCCAGAAACCAGAAGTTGTGGAGGACGGTGCAGCCTCGGACGAACCCATGGCCAAGTTGTTGAGTGTGGTGCGGTGGCCGTCTGTCAGCGGCGGGGAAGCAGATCCGAGGCGGCAAACGACGGCGTAGCGGGAACAGCTCCGGTGCGGTGGACGGTTGCGACAGTGGAGCCGCAGCAGTGAGGTGCATGACGGCATAGTCGGAGTGGTTCTGGTACGGCGCACGCCGGCGTCGGCGTCGTGGAGGCAGCTCTGCCTCGGCTTCAGCTGCTAAGTCCTTGAGGGCGTTGCGGTTGCGGTTGTGTTGGACGACGATGCCGGGGTACCGGCTCCGGCGTGATGGAGGAGGGCGACGGTGGATTGGCCGCTATGGGGTGGAGGACGGAGGAGGCTGGGGTTTCGCGGCTGGTGGAGAGGGCGTTTTCGCGCCCACGGAGTATGAATGGGGAAACAAAGGGAGGCGGGGAACTAAGGGGGAACAATGTTTCGGTTTGAGACGCACTTGTTTGAAATTTGGGGAAAGTTACAAACTTTGCCCCCATCTAAAATTTCGGACATATTGCAGGTTGGGGGTAGGACAGTCATGTCAGGTGTCCCAAATGTGGGCGGGATAGATTTTGGCCGAGCACATGGGTAGGCGCCCGCGGCATATGAATGCTTCTCGGAGGCGGTTGAGACTGGCGTCTTGGTGAAGTTACAAACCTACCCTAGTTTAGACCTTTGGACATTGGGCCGATAGGCTACACGGGCCAGAGTCAGGACAGTAATTTCCTACCACCAAAACATTAGTCTCACGCGGTTTCAGGTGACCAGAGGCCTATTTGGAATTTCGTTCAATATTTGGGAGCAGAAGCATTAACGTTTTTGGTTCTCTTGAATTGAACTTTCAGGATTTGTCAAACTTCACAAATCTTTACTCTTGAAAATCCTAAAGCTACGATTATTTTGGAATGGAGGGGGTACATTTGAATATACATTGTACACGAGTATATATTAAAAAAATATGCAACTTACCTCAGTTCATGCATGGTTCCAGATATAATATCCTTGGTTGCAAAAAAAAGTTAGATATGCGTATGAATATATATAGCATGTTCAAACTCACAACAAAGATTGATGCCCCCTTTTACATCTGATTTACAAATGCCATTATCTCAGGTTCAAATAGATGAATGCACTTCCTATGAATTCGAATCTTCGAAACCCCCTTTATGTTGAATTCGACATGTATTCTATTTCCTAGCTAGCAATTTGGAATGTATCAATGTAAGTGACAAATGTATAAAGTGCTTCACACTAACAACATGGAGTGCACTAATTAATGTTTATATACGAACTACAAAAGCATCCATTTCCTATATTTCAAACCGCTCTCACTCTATGGATCGAGAATATGAAATAAACACAAGCACATGCTAGAGTATGGGTGTCTGATAGACCGATTTTCATCCATACGCAATTTGAAAAATTGATGATCTCATCCAAAAATAATAATGCCATTTATATTTTAATTTAATGCATAGAACCGCCTTTTACATGTATATGCACTATGCCTCGCCCCGTTCTCACAAACGCGTTATCTCTCTCTCTATCTAACGCATAAGTGCACACACTTTATATGCATCGGCATTTCTCTTTCACACATGCTCACAATCTCTCTCAGGGTGTCGGGGTGTCTCACGCACATGCTTTCTCTATCTCTCTCTCTCTCTCTCTTTCTGACTACTATGTACCACTCTTTTCACTAATCTCAGTTGGAAAACACTATTTCTCTCACATGCATATATACACATGCACGGTCTCTACTAGCCCTCTATACGCACATATATGTGCCTACGTGTCTCCCGCACGCACATTATCTTTAGGCCTCTGTCGCACACATTGCCCCCCCCGACATACCTCTCTCTTAGTACTTGGCAGATATGATTTCATCATATCATTCAGTAGGATATCCCTGGCTGTTAGGCTGGATGGTAATACGAGGCAAAGTTTTACCCTAGTTCGGATCGGACCCTTGCAGTTGAAGAAAGAGCCTACTCCTGGTACTGTATATTAGTGATAGGGGTGTGTACAAAGTACACGTGAATACCAGGCATTGTGCGTGTGTGTATACTATTGACGAACTAGCCCCCAAGCTTGTATAACATACTAACGGCCTAGGGTTACAAATCATATATAGTCGGCTTATCACCAGTGGGGATAGAGTCCTCCGCGACTCTGGTAGCGTCGTGTTGTACGCCGAGTCCTCCACATGGGTCTTCGTACAACACGTCTCGGTCCAACCTATATGTGGCGCAGGATGGAACCGACCCATGAGTCTTCATGTTGACCCACCACAACTAGAAATGATGTGCCCACCACACCGCACACGCAATCGGCCACTAAGAAAATAAGCATATACAATAGTACAATGGTATCTAGCTCACGATACGTCTCCATATTTTGTTGATGACACTGACGGACTTTGCATTTGATGCGTGCTCCGTATTTTGTTGATGACACTCACGGTCATTGTATTTGAAGCGAAAGCACGATATGGTCACTGGACTTTAGAATAAGCTCATCACAGTCAGCACATACATTTTGTCGTGCTAACCAACATGTGGTTGGATGGTTAGAGGACAGTGGTTTCTCCAGCCCACCAAGGTTAAAGTCCCGGTGCTCGCATTTATCTTGTGTTAATTTCAGTATTTTCCGGCGATGTACGTTCAGTGGGAGGAAACGTTCCACTCGACTACGTGGCACCTATGGTGACTTCGTAAAATCTCAAGATCATATATACCGGCCCACTCTCTTGAAGGTGTCCATAGGGGAAGGGTTCGCATGTGTGCGCTTATAGCGGTGAGTGCTTGCGCGTATATATGAGCCCTTGCGTCTGTACCATGTTAAACAAATACATATCATGATTATACGGTCACTGGCTCACCTGTACAACTCCGTATTTTGTTGATGACACAATCAATTGACTAGTCAAACGTTCCATGCGGCGCAACTAGTGTTGCACCATCGGGACGCGTAACCATGGGGCCCACCTGCCAGCCCGTATATGAAAGAAAGAAATGGTAGTTTGAGCCTGTACTGTGTTAATAAAATAGGAGTACATTTTAGGGTGATCATACGGTCACTGGCTCACCATACATCTCCGTAATTTGTTGATAACACAATCAATTGACCAGTCAAACGGTCCACATTCAGCAGCGCACATTACCACAGGGCACACCCATCAACGCGTATATGAAGGATAGAAATGGTAATAAATTAGTGGTCGGTGGGTATTCGAAGTCGTGAGACCTCTGGTTGGCAGTCACCGGCGGTTGGGGGGCGTTCATTGGCCGGTGGGGTGGGGATCCCTAGAGAA
>NC_041382.1:214216428-214219283 GCF_002162155.2 Triticum dicoccoides | reverse complement strand
CGGCGGCGGACCGGCGGTGGGGAGTGGTTTCGGGGAGGGCGGGCCGGCCGCTAGCGGCGGGGGCTGGCGGTTCGGCCGGTGGTGGCTGGCGGCTCAGGGGGGTGGAGTTTGATGATAAACTGGAGGCCCTTGATTTCGTATCCAACGGCTGGAAAATCTAATGACCAGAGATGAAAAAGTTAGTCGACTGACGTGTAGCCTCACCCCGCATGTACACATGCATGCACGCAAGACACGCACGCATGTAGGCGTGCAACACTGACACCTACATACGCACGCAGGCTGGCGTGCGACACTGACACATACACATGCACTCACGAACACACGCACGTACGCACCCATGCATGCAACACTGAAACGTACCCTTGCACGCACACAACACTCGCACGCCTGCATGCACACATCACACGACGCAAGACACACGCTCAACCTATACGTGCATGCACTTTGTTAAGGACATGGATTGTTACGAGTATTAATCAATCTTATCTGTGATAAGCAGAACATTGATGTTTGCAGCGGTCTTTATGAATCACAACGTATCGAACGGGCTATCAACATAAGGTTCCTCTGCTGTGCGCTGCCTGCGTTGGGTCACTGACATGCATGCCATGCACCCAAAGAGCCCACATATCAGTGGAAGAACGGTGCGGTGTCCTAGGTCAGAGTCGAGGGCGCCACTCGCGGCACGCCCGGCTGAACACGCCTCCGTGCCGCATTCAAACGCCTCCATGAAACCCGCCCGTGTGGAAGCCGAGAAACCCACTCTGGACACACGTCCGTTCATGACCGCGCCGGCGTTAAACGCAACACCGGCCGAGCTCCTCCCGTCCGCCGTCTATTTAATCTCCTATTTAAACAAGGCCAAACGCCGGCCAAGAATCGCACACCTCCGCCGCTCCCCTATCTCCTCCACCATTTTGTCCACTCTTACAATGGCTTACAAAGAGTAGTTATTCTGCATCCAAGTCGGCTGGGTAGCCCGCCGGATACGAGCTATGCAGCTCGCTAATCCACCTCCCTCCCCTCGCCCGACGGAGCCAGTTGCCGCCCAAGCCGGCGCGCGGTTCAGCAACTCGCCGCTCCAGGCTAGCTCGATGAGGAGCGGCGCACGGGCGTCATTGCTGCCGTCCACGCCGCCGCCTCGTACCGCGTCTCCCGTTTCTGTGGCCGAGACTCCCATGCCAGCGGCCGCGCCATGCAAGCAGCGACAGAAGCCGAGTGTGGGAGAGCGACAAGTTGGTGGCCAGCGCCTCCGCGTCCGCCGCCATCATCGAGGAGAAGTAGAACACGGGAGGCCGCCGCCGCTTGGGTCCCATGAAGGCCAACGCGGAGGCGACGCCGGCGTACACAGCAGGTGTCTTGCCGAATCCTTTTGTTGTGAGGACCTTCGTCGACCCCGCATGGGCTCCACATAAGAGGGGAATGTTAGGATGAACTCGAGTCGGTGTCGTCCATGGCAAAGTAGTGGTCGGTGATGAACTCGAACCGGTGCCGGCCACCATAATCTTCGGCACCAGCCAATGATATCAGTTGGGCAGTGGGGAAGCGAGCCGTCCTTTGTGCTTAAGCATATACCTCCGGGGCTCCCGGCAGTCCGGTGATCGTGCTGCCGGACATGAGGAACACAAATCGATCGGCGGTCGACCATTTAGGCCAGGTATTATATACCTATGCTGTCCAGAACTAGCACCGCTTAGTTCATTTGAATGTAATGAAATCCGCCATGTTTGTATGAAAATCCGGTATTTTATATGATTTCTGTCGTTGTTTATATGAAATATCAGTTTGTCTACGTGTTTGCGTGAATTTCGTCCGGTTGGTTGAGTTGCTGTCATAATGTGTGCGGCTACGGTTGGATGGCGTAATTTGCGGGTCGCCGGTCGGTCTGCGGGTGGCTCGGGCGGCGTTGTGGGACAAAAAACACAGCTCATGCGAGCTCGTCTCCAACGTGCACGCTGGAGGATGCATGACAGCATGAGCACCCAAGCCATTCCTCGTTCATCGGTGGCAAAGGAACCGGTGGACAAATGGGTCACCAATATTTTGGCTACACCGGGCAAGATCCAAACAGCCCCTCCCAACAGATTCAAATCCCTCGTTCGCCGTGGAATTTTGCCATCTGTTGTTTTCATGGACTAGAAAGATGCCCGTGCATTGCATGGAACATCAAGATGCATTTTTTTACAAACTCCTGCATGCATGCAAGGGATAATTAATGTCCTCCTTTGCTAGTACCACAAGGCAAACACCATTAATATTGCATCAATTAGTGTTAGTGGCCTTGTATATCTGCAAATTGTAATTTTGATAGTGGCCCCTTGCACTAAAAAAAAAGACACATCCTGACATTTTGGGCCGAACGAAAAAATGTTTTGTCATACATATGACACTTCTATGACGATAACTGTGACAAAACCCAGTGTCATCATAGATGTGGTGAGCTCCTACTTCTATGACAAAAAATCATGACAGAAAATGGGATTTTCGTCCTGGGCGGGCCGGAGACGCAGCTGCATGACATTCTTTGGGCCGTTCATGACGGAAAAAACCGTGGTAGAAGCGAGGGGGAGGAAAATTTCGAGGAGTTCTTGGTTACGGTGGGAGGTCGGGGGCCGAGCACATTTCTCTCGTACACGTACGCGCGTGTGTGCGAGGCGTTGGCTCTAACTGAACCCAAGCGATCCGTTGGGCTCTAACTGAACCCAAGCGATTGCACTGCAGGCTACACGTTACTGAACCCGAGCGATCGATGGATGGATGTTAACTGAACCCGATCAAGCGATTCCTTCACTACTGCTGCTAACTGAAGTCGATCGATGCTGCCTCTGGGATGAACAGTGAGCGTTGCTGGG
>NC_041382.1:214126926-214216122 GCF_002162155.2 Triticum dicoccoides | reverse complement strand
TGGTGTGGTGGAGGGCTGGATGAACAGTAGATGGTGGAGGGGTGCCCGTGGAGGGGTGGTTGAACAAGACTCCGTGGTGTGGAGGGCTGGATGAACAGTATACAGTGGAGGGGTGGTTGAACAATAGCCGGTGGAGTAGCGCGCGGTGGAGGATGGATGAATAGGAGCCCGTGGAGGCTGGAGGAGGTCGACGGTAGCCCGTGGAGGCTGGAGGAGGTCGACGATGGAGATGAACAGTATCCCGTGGAGTCCCGTTTTATGGTACGCCACACCCCTCCCGATGAACAGGACCCTCGTTTGGACCGTAGGATGTCTGTTTCGTCCATTTTGCGGTACGACACACCCCTCCCGATCAACAGGACCCCTGTTTCGACCGTAGGAGGTCCGTTTCGTCCGTTTTGCGGTATGCCACACCCCTCCCGATCAATAGGACCCCCGTTTCGACCGTAGGAGGTCCGTTTCCTCCGTTTTGCGATACGCCAGACCCCTCTCGATCAACAGGACCCTATTCAGGCCTCGTTTCCATCGCCTATTCCGTCCAAGCCCTCCCGACGAACATGACCACGCATTCCGTTGCCTCCCGATGAACACGACGCATTTCGTTGCCTCCCCATGAGCACAACGCATTCCGTTGCCTCCCCATGAATACAACGACGACGCTGCCTCCCCATGAACACGACGACGACGGCGCTGTTTCTCCGTTCCGACCCAGCCATGTACATGAGCCCTGGCCGTACGTATGCACGAGTAGGCGTTCGAGACCCTGCCCGTATGTACGCATGTGGCCATATTTTCTTTCTTGCACCCTGGCCGCTGTACGTACGTGTACATGCTACGTGCGCGCCTCTACTACGACACGTGCGCGCCTCTATATCGACCAGTATATATGTACGTACACGTTCACTGCTTGTGCGTCAACCTTTTTTTAGGAAAGCCTCAAATCTGTGGAAAACAAAATACAACCCATTTGCTAATTCTTAAGGTTTTTTTGGAGCCCTTATTCTTTTTGTTAGCATTACATCCCATATTGTGGCCACGGTTAAAAAATTATACGAAATTTTGCATATTTCGGTGCGGTCTGAACTGTTTTTAATCCTGAAATTTCGACTCGCATTCAAACTGATTTTAAAAATAAATATATATCAATATAAAATCCAAAAAATTCTCCACGCATAAAAATTAATGTAATTTAAAATCTCGAAATGAAAAAAAGATATTTGAAACTAATTGCCGGTTTGATGTGTTTTAAAAATGTACAACCCATTTCTCATTAATGATGGACCATTTCTCGGCCAGCCGAATGAAAGCTCTCCTCGTCTTGAAAGATTTGCAGCCCAACAGGCCTAACAAAATGACTTACTTGGCAAATCACAAAAAACTAGGCTGTGGCCGTGGACCCAGCTGTCAATCCATTTGTTTTTTAGTCCATTTTGTGGGCTGGGTGAAACAATGATGTAGCATCTATGCAGCCCGTTTAAATCCAATTTGCATTTTTCTTGAAATCCGTGGACTTGCTGGGCTGGGTGAAAATATCATGTTGGGCTAGACGGAGAAATTTTATAAAAACATAAACACATGATTGCACGTCAGTAAAATCTTTGCAAGCTAATGTACGCAATCACTAGGAGTTAACTTGCCAAGTTATATATAAACAATTATTATTTTTATTTTGTAAGAACTTTCAACTTACGAAATAAAATATCATTTTAATTTGATGAGTTAATAGTACATGGGGTATTATTATTTTTTAGGCTAGACGTGGGACAGTTGAGTTGGTTCTAGGGGAAAGTACTAGGAGAAAACTCAGTTTACATCAAAAAAGAAAGTGGGAGAAAATTCAGAGACCTGCTGGGTCCACCTGAGGAGGGGAATATGTTGGGAGGAAGGAGATTTAAAGGACGTCAGCCGAGTGAACTAGTTTTTTTTACGGACAAGTGAACTAGTTTAGATACATAAGAAAATAGCCACTAAAAAAGAAATCATGTTAATGGGTTCTTAAAAGAAATATTTTAGACAAAACAGATAATTACGACATATAGGCTAATTCATGAAACACTTAGATGATAAAGGTGCTTATAAACAGATAAAGTACAACATCTAGACCTTCCTGGCACGCTTGATCATGATGCTGCGGCTGTCTGTGTACTCATCGGTTACAGGAAGCAGACACGCCCTCATGTCCAAGATCTGCCTGTACATGTCGTAGCATGCGTATGCGTCCTTGGCCGCGTAGGTTATGTAGGCTAGATTCAGAGGTACGTTCCACGTGTTCATGTCGTCTTCTTTCATGTTGGCGTATCAGGGGTCGATGATGGTCTCAGCGAGGTCAACCACGGAGTCCTTCTCCTGCCCGTTGCTGATGATCTTGTATTGCATCTGGATGTCGACAAGCTTGTTGCACCAGATGGCCGAATCGTCGCGTTCTTCCTTCTCTCCACCGTAGCGAAGGTGCAGTCGACGCTGCCGATGAAACAGGCGAATGCTCCAGAACCTGGTGCAGCCATAGGACTGAGGCGAGCCAGAGCTTCACCGAGTCCGTATCGTTGGTGTACATCACATTCAACTTGGCGCAGCCATAGGACTGAATGGTGAACTCAAAGGGGAACTCGTTGCTGAAGTCCATATCCAGCAGGCTCACCCCTCGGATCGCCATTGGAGTCTCTTCGAGTGAACAAGTGTGTAGGCGGCGACAACAGTTCGTTTTTCAGCTCTTGGGGAACTGGATTCAACAGTAAGCTGAGTGTGTACAGGCGACAATAGTTACTACTCCTCCCTCGTCCGTTGCATGCCCGGCAGAAGATGCACCCTCGGCCACACGTCGGTTCATGAGCGGGTCTGTATTAGTACTGTAATAACAGGAGTTAGTGGTCACTTTACTTAAATTTAATTATCTTTAATAGAAATTTGTACTTAAAAGAAGCAATGCATTCGCTCGTTCTATCAGTGCCACAGGATCAACATGCACAACAATTAGAATTATTATTCTCAGGACGCACACGATCAGCACATTTGTCGCACTTTCACAAAGATAATACTACCAAGTTTGAACTATTTGTTATGGTTGTTGTCCTCTGCATCATCATGCCGTGTTTCCCAGCTTGCAAGATTCAGAACCAACAAATAAGATCCAAATAATAAGTACAACAAAGATGCCTACACATCTCATTGATTCCCATCTTGCAAGATTCAAAACCAACAAATAAGATCCAAACAATAAGTACAACAAAGATGCCTACACATCTCACTGATTCCCAGCTTGCAAGATTCAAAACCAACCCATTAGAGCCTTTTGATAAAGTGAATATTGGGATTAAATCCATCTTGGCTAGCCATGTCATACAATCGAAGAACTTGGCGAATGCTCTTGACCGTCACAACATCTGTAGTTGAGTATTCCTGTTTGCACAGCATGCTTGCACAGCACAAACAAGGAGACAAAAGAGCATGATTTTGCTTTAATAGCGGCCTCCTTGAACTCAACCTCCATCTCTACTTGGATGAGGTCTGCCTGGAGTTCCATGATTCAATTCATGCGCCTTTTTCTACAGTTCACCTGAAATGAAGCAAAGATTGCATCATTCAGCTAGCAAGAAGTACTTACTCTAGTGAGCTGGCAGGTTCTTCTTTAGTAGTTGTACTAAAATTGAGGAACCTTAAGGTTGGCTGTCCGGCTCATGTAAGGTGCAATGCAACTATAATTTTCTTATCCTTTTGTGCAGTTCCACTAAAATAAAGTGCCATTGTGGTGACAGTGACGGCTCCATCTTGCAAAGGCTAATAAAATGTTGCACGAGATTACCAGCAGAACTTGACAGAGATTTTGGAAACTCCAATCACCATTTTGTGCAGTTCCACCAAAATTGAGAGATGTTGCCCACGTGACATTTTAGTTGAACTGCACAAGGAAATCATTCCAAAAAAAAGTGTTTTGTGCATTTCACCAAAAGGTCACAATAGCAACAAGGTGAAATGGATATCCCTATCTGCACAAAAAGATAGAAAGTAAACAGTTGATGGTCAATAAGAATATACGAAACATATACAAAATGAAAAGAAGCATCTTAATTATGTTCATGGCAATCATGCAAGGACAGTAGAAATTTTAAAACGTCAGCAATGCTTCATGTTACCAGAAGCATTATGATCAACAATGAGATTCCTCAAATATGGGATTACTTTAATGGTGGCATTGCTTGTTTACCAGACACAGTAAATCAACAGCAGCTAAAGAGTTGGTTTAAGGGCATGGGACCGTGGGGACACCAGGACACTCAACAGCGTAAAGGAGCAACTTACTTATCATACTAGGGAAAATAGCAGGAGTGCCGTTGTACTATGTGAGGGCAGGAAATCTAATCTTGGGGACCTTTTACTATGTGAGGGCAACAAATCTAATCCTGGAGACGTTTTACTATGTGAGGGCAGCAAATCTAATCCTGGAGACCTTTTACTATGTGAGGGCAGCAAATATAATCCTGAGACCTTTTACTATGTGAGGGCAGCAAATCTAATCCTAGAGACCTTTTACTATGTGATGGCAGCAAATCTAATCCTGGACATACTCTGTTGACTTGTCCACCAGCCACCACTTTCTATCCTTTTTTCAACCAATAATAGATCTGTTCCTTATCCAGTTTGTACCGCGTTTTCCCATTATTTCCCTTTTCAACCAAGAGACAGGTTGGGTATCCGGTCTCTACTACTTTCACCATATTATTTCCTCTTTGAATCAAGTCCTAGATTCATGCTACAACTTTCCCCCCTTTCTTTGTTGTTTGAACAAAGCCCTAGATTCGAATGCATGAAGTAGCTTTACCTCTAATAATACTAAAAACTTAGGTGGCTTTGGAAGAGCTGATGGGAGTAGAAAAAGATGCACATGCAGACACGTGGGGAGCTGGGGCAGTAGAGCAAGGCCGCTTTCGAAGAACTTATACCTGAGGGTCGCCGAGATGTCGGCGGCGGCAGGTCGGATCTGCGGACAATACGGCAGGGAGGAAGAAGGGTCGGAGGACCTGCCGAGCCGGCCATGTGTCGGAGAGAACAACACGGGCAGAGGATCGGGCCCCTCCGGCAGCTGTGGGTTTCCTCCCTCGGCAGCCATGACCGCGTGAATGATGCACCTTTTAGTCCTCTACACACACTAGCCGAAGGGATCCGGCCGGATCTGTGACCATCGGTGAGCAGAGAGAAAATGTCGCTATCGTTGTCTTATTTATATCTGGATAGGATGAGAGAATGAAGAGAGCAACCCTAGTAAATCAAGCGCTTAGGCCCCTGCGTCCATATATAGTGGAGTGATTATCTTTTTTCTCTCCACAACAAGCGTTTCAATTTGTGTACGTGGCATTAAAGAAAAGAAACTCTCTATTTAAGGTGACTACTGTACGACTCCTACTTACTACTAGTAGTACTAAAATATTGTTCACTTGTGCTCCCCGCCCCTCCATTCATTGAACAACCCCATGGGTGAATAAACATACAGTAAGTACTGCATTTATATAGAACGAACAAGCTCGAACTATTTTCGCGTAGTTAAAAGTTGAGGGCGGGGCTTTTCCCGGGCAGTACGCGCGGCAGTTTTCGGGTAGGGCTAGAAGACTATTTTAATTTTTTTTAAAACTTAGGGATGGCCACATAGCATGGAGCCGACCCCAATGATTTTAAGCCTACAGGCACGGTACACGCTATCCTAGACTACTATACACATGAAACTGCCACACGAGCGTCCGGGCTGCGCTTGGCTCTTCGCCTCTTCGGGAAGTCGAACATTGATGGAATACTACTGCACTGGAGGAGTACTAAAGTATGCTTCTGGCCATCTGACACCGATTGGACTGCTGCATGTCCACCGCGTGCGGGAGGGAGAACATGTAGTGAAAGCTTCTCCTAGTCTTGCCAGCCACCACGCTCATGGGCGAGGGAGGGACGCTCCTGCCTTTGCGTGTATGACAGGTGGGCCCTATAGGTGTGTGGCCAACCTGTCATACAGCCAAAGGCAGGTGCTGTTAAGTCTGCGAGGGAGAGGATAATCAAACTTCTTGTTGATGTACGAGTTGACGCGACACATTAAAGCACTGCACTCGATATATTTCAATAATTTGCGTGTGTGACTCCCAGATGCAGAGGCCGGGGGTCATCATCGTCCTTTTCGAGAAAAAAACAGGCGCGTGTGTGAGAGGACGAGTGTGTGCGTGCACCTCTTCTCTTCCTGTATAACGTACTACTAAACTCAGAGTACAAGTTTTTGTGCGTGGCACGATGGTGCGTGCGAGAAGTCCCGAGAGATAGGTTTAATGCATTAATTGCAATGCATGCATGCATAAAGTACATGCATTGGTCAATTTTATCTTAATACTTGCATGCAATGATTTAATGCACCTTGGAATCTAAGCATGTGTTGGGGACAACCAAATTGAGCCTTATAAAATGGAAAAACTAAAATTTTGAGATAAGCCCTATAAAACCGGAAAGGAGGGAGTAGAAAAAGAAGTACTCCATCCGGGAATAGTGCCGCACTTCGAAACTAGAACCGTCAATAAATTTTGAGCTTGCGTCTCGTCACATTCCAAATTACTCCATGCTATATTGAATTGCAAACCTGTTCACATCGATCACAACCTAAATGGTTTCCCACTTAGGAGCGTATTAGTACTCGGTTATAAATACTAGTATGCCAAGATGACTGCACATTCCTCCTCAACTCCTCATCCACAAAAACAAACAAGTCATTCAGCATCCTTCCCTTGCGTCTGCCATGGCCAGCGTGAGTTCTGGGTCGAGAGATTGCCACCAAGGAGAGGCGAGCATGGAAGCGGAAGCACGAGAGATGTCCCGCCTCGCTGCGAGAGCAGCCGACATGTCCCGCCGCACCGCTGAAGCAGCACGGAGGTCCCGCCGTGCTGTCCATGTAGCAGACTGGTCCGGCCGCGCCGCGGAAGCAGTAGAGATGTCCCGCCGCGCCACGAATGCAGCAGAGATGTCCCGCCGCGCCGCAGCGGCCTGGGAAAATTTCTCGCGGGCAGGCAACGACTGTTACAAGCGCATGCATGCGATCGTCCATAGCCAGATGGATCAGATCTCCGGCTCGGCGAGGTTGCAGGATGACATGATAGCCTCGTTTGAACAGGCTACCGACATCATCTGGCAACTAAGGGAGGGCAATGAGAGGTTCCGGGCCAAGCGCGACCAGCTGAGGGAGAAGATCGTCAGAAGTGCAGACTTGCAGGAGGAGACCAGTGCCTTGTTGAAGAAACTTATGGACGAGAATGACATGCTCCGCAACGAGCGCCAAAGGCCGGTGAAGGAATCCATGGATGTTCTCAAGAAGCGTCTTGAGGACACGAAAGAGCTCATCGCCGCTCGCCGCGGAGACTAGTTTCCTGGTTTCTTTTGATGTAATAATCGGTTTAGGATGTGGATTGTGTCGTCGGTTGTGAAATGTTGGGTTCTAGCGCGGATGTTTGGCCTTTGTTGGCCTCTTGGGATGTTGCGATTTCAATCTGGTAGCTTTTAGTCCTTCGTGTTAGGTTGGAGTTTGCTGAACTTCTTGTGAATTGTGGTGGTTTTCAGTAATGAAAATCGGAAGGGGCAAGCCCTTCTTTGATAAAAAAAATTAATCGTCCTTATATATTCACCAGTCTTGCTATAAGTCACAGTAGATGCTATATAGGTCCGTCGGATCTTACATCAAGATCCGTGCTTTCAGATTTTCTTTTTTCTCTCTTAAATCTCAGTCGAGTGAGACATAGCCACACCATTAAACAGAGGCTCGGGCACCATTAATGGAGACCCTGGGAGAGGTGTGGACGGCAGATGGAGGTCAAAGGGCTCTCCTCCCGATAAGCACGCGCAGGGGTCTGATCGCACACCTCTCGTATTCAAAAAGCTACCCTGCACGGCGCCTCCTAGCTAATAAAAAATGGGGACGTGTGGCGGCACGTAAATGTTACTAGTAAGTAGAATGCCCACGGTTTCAATAATACTTGTGTTTCCGATTGTAACGTGACAACACCTGTTCCAAAATGACTTTGTTGATTGTTAATGTGTGCGCCTTCGCAAATCGGACTGCAAATTTACCACAGCATGTTGGTGCCATGTCATGGCACCAAGCCAAGTTTCATTATTTTCATGCGTGTTTTGGATTTACAGGAATTAAAAAACTAAGTTTCTCAATGTTTCCAACCCAGCCACGACACCCAAAATTTTGAATTTCATTCCCATTTCTTGCATGGAACCTAGAAATTTACCCGAGGACACACATGTGATTTTTCAACCAACTTTGGTGCACTGGAACATATGCTTGTATTTCAAATTTGAATTATGCACACAAAGGTGACATGTTCCCTCCCAGAACCACAAGCCTTCTTGAGAGAAGCTCCGATTTGCAAGAAGCTTATACCAAAATTTGTTCCTATTCGGCCAATTTTTTTACCACGGCATGGTACTACCATGACATGACACCATGCCAAGTTTCATGATTTTAAAACCAAGTTTCTCAATGTTCTCGACCGAGCCACGATGCCCAGATGTTTGAATTTTATTATCATTTTTTGCATGGGACCTACTCCCTCCTTCCATCTATATAGGGCCTAATGTGTTTTTCAAGACAGCCTTTGACTATTGACAAGATTAATAGCACATGAGATGTATACTATGAAAATTATATTATTGGAAGCTCATTTGACATACAAAATTGAAGGTATGCTTTGTGTAAGTTGCATGTCATATATTATTGCTCTAACGTTTGGTCAAAGTTAGCCTCGAAAAATGCATTAGGACCTATATAGATGGAAGGAGGGAGTAGAAATTCACCCGAGGACACAAATGTGATTTTTCAACCAACTTTGGTGCACGGGAGCATGTGCTTGCAGTTCAAATTTGAATTATGCACATTAAATGACCAAAAACTCAATTAATATGTAAATAAGGCCAAACGAAGCCGGAATAATTCCAAAATTTAACAGGGCACTCATGTAGTTCTATGTTGCCTTTGTAAATAAGCTCAAGGGGGACAATGTATATCGTTTCGCACTCAAAGGTGGCACGTTCCCTCTCAAAACCACGAGCCTTCTTGAGAGAAGCTTCGGTTTGCAAAAGCTTATACCAAAATCTGTTCCTATTCGGCCAATTTTTTTACCACAACATGGTAGTACAATGACATGACATCCATGCCAAGTTTCATGATTTTCAGACGTGTTTCGGATTTACAAGAATTTTAAAACCAAGTTTCTCAATGTTCTCGGCCAAGCCACGATGCCCAGATGTTTTAATTTTATTCTCATTTCTTGCATGGGACCTAGAAATTCACCCGAGGACACAAATGTGATTTTTCAACCAACTTTGGTGCACAAGAGCATGTGCTTGTAGTTCAAATTTGACTTATGCACATTAAATGACGAGAAACTCAATTAATGTATAAAAAATGACAAACGAATCCAAAATAATTCCAAAATTTAACAGGGCACTAATGTAGTTCTATGTTGCCTTTGTTAAGAAACTCAAGGGGGCAGCGTATATCGTTTCACACTCAAAGGTGGCACGTTCCCTCTTAGAACCACGAGCTTCCAAATCGGCCCAATTTTTTACCATAGCATGTTAGTGCCATGACATGACACCATGCCAAGTTTCATGATTTCCAGGCGAGTTTGATTTACATGAATTTAAAATCAAATTTTCTCGATGTTCTTGGCCGAGTCATGACGCCAAGATGTTTGAATTTCATTCTCATTTCTTCCATGGGACCTAGAAATTCAACCAGGGACACACATGTGATTTTTGAACCCACTTTGGTGCACCGGAGCATGTGCATGCAATTCATATTTAGATTATGCACATTAAAAGTCCAGAAACTCAATTAATGTATAAAAAGGCCAGATGAACCCGAAATAATTCCAAAATTTAACAGGGCACTCATATAGTTCTATGCTGCCTCTGTAAATAAAATCAGGGGGAGGCAGCGTATATCGTTTCGCACACAAAGGTGACACGTTCCCTCTCAGAACCACGAGGCTTGTTGAGAGAATCTCCGGTTTTGCAAGAGGCTTATACCAAAACTTGTCCCAATTCAGCCAAAAATTATATGTATGAAAACAGGGTTTAGATTATCCCAAACATCTCGCTACCTAGACCAATAATGTACTATGATTTGAATTCAACATAAAATGGATACAAATATTTGAATTGGAGAGCGTATGGTACATGTAGTTCATAGTGAAATATGATTACTGCTATATGTATGTTTTTTGTTATCAAGATAATATTTAAATTATTGTATAACTTGACAACAATCGTATTCAAGTAAGGAAAATCGATTCAAATTTAGTCCATATGGTAGACGACAATATATATGTTCACATGGTGGAGTAAAATGTTCATATATGATGGAAGATCAAAATGTACGACAACATCAATTATAAACCGCAAGGTCACCTAACGATATATTCGAATTCAACATAACGTGGATTCAAAAATTGAAATTCGAGATCATGGCATCTGTAATCATATAAAAAGGGACATTACTCTTTCTTTGGTGGGAATTGATTTGTTTTTTGTTGTTGTTGAGGGAAGTGCGAATCGATTTGGTACTGTGCAGGGTAATCTTGTTCTCCTGATTTTTTTACATTTTTCTTGTAGTTTTTTCAATGGCATCTATAGCAATATAGTAAAAGGGGACATGACTCTCTTGTGTCTTGTATGAATTGTTTTTTTACACGTTAAGTTTGTTCTGCCGAACAAGGAATCCACACCTTGTTATCCCGAATTTTTCAAGCTCGAGTATCTTTTGTCTCACCTGCTTTGAAACTCCCGTTTCTTCAACCCGCGCCGCGCCTTGTTATCCCGAAATTTGGACGCGCGCGAGAACCCCTCCTCATCCGAAATCGCTCCCGCAGCCCAGACACGCGAAATCCCCCTTCTACCCCTCAACCGGAAATGAAGTTCCATGTCGCGGTGTCAAAATAGGTGGGGGTACGTTGGTAACTTACCCTACATTTCAGACAAGCGCGTCCCTAAGCTTGGCTCACCCCTCCCCCTTCGCCCCCCATTCGTACACCGAGGCCGCCAAAACCCGCGAAACCCCACGCTCCTCTGTCGGCCTCCCGACCGCCGCCCAGCCGGAGACTCTTCCCCGACTACGTCGTCCACCGCAACAGCTCGCCGTCCCTCATCCACCGCACCGGACGAGGATCCGTTGTCGATCTCATCGTCCCGCCGGATCAGCCGCCCCGTCCTCCACCTCCAAGGAGAAACGTCCGACGTTCGCCTCGTCTATCGCGCCACCTCAATCCCCACAGCACCGTCTTGACCTGCCCCACCGGAACCACAACACCCTCACCAATTCCTCTGATGAAGCCGAGGCCAACTCGGCGCCACCAAGGAGGTTCTGCACTCACCGCTGCATTTTATCTTTTATTCGATCTCACGGGGCTGCCGGTGCTCGATACCGAGCAGACATGGCGTGTCTCCATCGATGGCGCCATCGCCGGCCACATCATCCACGGCGTCTCTCCCCCATGTCGTTGCTTCCTCGGCGGCGACTTTCCACAACGGCACTAGCTGCAGTTGCTCCGGCTCTCGCTCGCGCTACGGCTCTGTTCTTGTTGTCGGTCGCGCTGCTGCACTGCTCCTGCTTTCGTTCATGCTGCTGCTCTACTCTTGCTCTCGCTTGCACTGCTGCTGCTGCTGCATGACCTCCGGCAGCTATAGGAGTTGCTGCTTTAGCACTCGCTCGTGGTGCCACTACACGACTTGCTCTCTGCTAGAGCGTTCCCTGCTCGAGCGCCTGCTGATTTAGATCACTGCTTCTCTGCTACTAGTGCTCGAATGCCCTAAACATCTATTGCAATGCTCTGTTACTAATTCAATCAGTTTCGATAGTAAAATTCAGTTTCGACTGTGAAGTTCATTTTCTTCAGTTAAGTTCAGAGTGAACAGTACTTACAACATCTGTCGGAGCAGCCATGGCGTGGCTGATGCGTTTTACATCTAGCACTTTTTGGTGATGTATTTTACATCATCTATTACAGATGATATTAGGGTCCCACTTCAGATGAACATTGTCTGTCTTGTCATGCTTCCGCTTCGTTGCCGTACACCTTAGTGGAGCTGCTCCAACGACGGAACCATCCATCACAGTGGAGCAGTACCCTCGGCGCCATTTATAGAGGCCTCAGATCCTCTTCCCCGCCTCTGACAGTCACACCAGCACCATCACCATCCTCCACGTCCAACCCAATGATGCTGAGGTCCACAAGGCTATGCCAAAGAGGTTGTACACTCGTCGCATCACTTTGTTTCTCCATTCCTCTGTTCTTCCAATTCATGTGAGCCAAACACCCAGGTTGACTGAAATCCTATGTTTCCAAATGCTCTATTTTGCACGTGCATTCCTATCCTATTCCTGTGTTTTTCCTATCCTTGCGTTTATAGAATCCTCCAATTCTAAGGAGCCCTTACAGATTTACTTCATTTTCACATAGGCGTCAAAGAAAACTCTGTGTGTTATGTCCTGCTCCTGCCGTGCCGTCATCCACCCCACCTGAGGTTAACCATCGACAGAAGCGTTCACTGCAGCAGAGATCCCCCTGTAGACTTCCTTTCGCCGCCTCAGATCATCTTCCCCGTTGCCGGCAACCACGCCAACTGCATTACCATCATCGACTGAGCAGATGAACCCGAGGACTACACAGTTCCAGAAGAGAGGTCGCAGTCTTTCGTGTTTGCTTATGTTATACATCGGTTATTATTACCTGCTACTTTATCGTTCAATCTTGAGTTTTTAATTGCCCATGGGTCTCATATCGAGCCAGCAATGAATAGTATCTGTCTACTATCTGGTTCATCTGGGTCTTCTATGTGGTTCATGTTGGGTGGGCAACAAACAATAGATGATTCATTGTCTATCTTTTTAAACTGAAGCTATAATCTACCTGCTATCATTAGTTTTGGATCGATCCACTCCTTTGCTACCATCAGTCTTGATTTTTGCATGCACCCCTTAGGCCTTACAAAATCTAACTATTTTTTTATTATGCATGTCAGATATTGTACACAATCGTACTGAACATGTAGAGAAAAAGAGAAGACGGTTGCGTGCGAATATAATGTCATGCAGACGCCGCTCCATGGTGGGTGAAGTGCCCCCCTCCTGCATTTCTAGATTGTATTCCAGAGGAAGATAACTGTTCAGATGGAGATTCAGAAGGAGCCGACCATGCCTGTTTACCACCTGAGGTGTTTGCTCTAACCTGGCATGCTGATGTTGGTCATATCATGCATATGGCGCCTTGCATTGCTTACATTATACATCTTATATGTCATCAACTTAGTTTAGATTTGCTTTGTGTGAATGCCACCTGTTTGGTTTCTATATCATACTCCCACCATTCCTAAATATTTGTCTTTTTAGAGATTTTAACAAGTGACTACATACGGAACAAAATGAGTGAATCTACACTCTAAAATGTGTCTATATACATCCGTATGTGGTAGTCCATTTGAAATCTCTAAAAAGACAAATATTTAGGAACGGAGGGAGTATATGGGAATTATGCAATGCCATCTTCTTTAGTCAGGCATCATATACGTGAATCATGCAATGCCATCCTGTTTAGCCAGTCATCGTATATGTGAATTGTATCATGCCATATTTTTTCCATAATGTATTCCATTTGTCAACAATGTTTATACATTCATCTACTCTTCCTGTGCATCAGCCATTTGAGTCGGTCATGGGAAAATCTGGAGTGAAAACAAGATCTTCTGAGCAGTCAGTGCTACCTGTCGATGCAGATTTCTTGCTGGTTACAGATAGCTCCTCGGAGGAGGATTCAGAGAGAGATGACTAGTCGTATCCCCCCCGAGGTGCATGCTCTAACTTGGCTGTGTTATATTGCTCATATCATGCATATGGTGTCTTGCATTGCCATGCCATCTGCTTAGATTAGACATGCTTTGTGTGAATGCCTCCTGTTTGCTTTCTATATCAGATATGTGAATTATGCAATGCCATGTTTTTCAGCCAGTTATCATATATGTGAATTATGCACCGCCATGGAGCCAGGCATCATATATGTGAATTATCTCATGCCATCTTTTTTTTCATTACGTATTCCATTTGTCGACAATCTGTGTATATTGAACTACTCTTCATGTGTATCAGCCATTTGAGCCGGTTATGGAAAAATCTGGAGTGAAAAGAAGGTCTTCAGAGCAGGCAATGGTACCTGTTGAAGCATATATCTCGTTGGTTACAGGGAGCTCCTCAGAGGAGGATTCAGAGACATATGACCAGTCCTATATCCCACCTGAGGTGTATGCTCTAAGTTGCAATGTTTATATTTCTCATATGATGCATATGGTGTCTTGCATTGCTTAGTTTAGACATCATATGCACAATATTGAATTCTGTCTGCTTAGTTTAGAGATCATGCATGCGAGTGCCAGCTGCTTAGTATATGAATCAATTATGTCAATTATATCATGCCATCCTGTATACTTAGACAACATGTATGTGAATTATTTCATCCCAACCTATTTTAGAAAGACATCATATAGTTGTGTCATGTCATCCTGTTTAGGTACTCATCATATGTTGAATTATGCCATTATATCCTGTTAAGTTATCCATCATATATCTGAAACTGTGTCATGCTATCCTGTTTAGTTAGGCATCATATATGTGAAACTGTGTCATGCTGTCCTGTTTGGTTAGACAACATATATGTGAATTATCACATCTATCTATCATACAATGTCTGTACGTTTAATTTCTTTTCTTGTTTATCAGCCATTTGAATTGGAGGGGGTTCTTGAACAGGATAGCGGTACTGGCCAGCTACAAGCGCTTGTGCCAGCGGTACTGGCCAGTAACTCGAACAGCAAGTTACTATGGCTGATAAACACCAGTCCTTTCTTGTGCAACAACAAGCGCTGGAGGATTTAAGCGCCAAACAAGAGAAAGTTAATAAGCTTGCTAAGCATCTTGCCAGCATTATGGGTACCCAGGATATTGTTTCTTGAACTCTTCTAAAGTGGTTTCAGCTCTGGACTTGTTTTGCTGCGGCGTTTATATGCTGCTTTGTTCCCTATATTTGCACTGGTGGCGAACTTTGATGCCCAGTGGATGTAATATGTGTAATAGCCGTGATAGCCTAGCATAAGTTGCTTGCTTATTTATTTCCTTGTTGTCTTGTTTATTTGTTTGCTTGTAGTCAGTGCAGTTCTTTTTCCACGGTTTGCTAGTGGCTGCAATAACCTATTTTTTAAAACTAGGCCACAATAACCATGGGCTAATATTTACTGTGGTGACACTGGGCCTCCTACGGGCCGTAGAAACAGTGTGCCTTCTACGGGCCGTAGAAACAGTAGGCCTTCTATGGGCCATAGAAACAATGGGCTTTCTATGGGCCGTAGAAACAATGGGCCTTCTACGGGCCGTATCATCAATGGGCCTTATACGAGACGTATGATCGATTGGCCAAACATGGGCCAATAACAGGCCGCATTATGGCCGTAAACGGGCCATCGTTAATAGGCCGTATTTGATGATGCTATGAAAATGGCCCAACGTATTAACGGACCACAAACGGGCCGACTGTAACCACGGGCTGAATTTGGCCCACAAGCAGAAAATGACAGTAACGGGCCGTAAGTAAACGAATGCTAGAAATGAGCCCAAGAATAAATGGGCTCTGAGAAGGCCGAAAGATAACATGGGCTGGAAACGGCCCAATGGAATAACGGGCCGTTAATGGGTATAAAGTGATACATTGTTCATTACGGGCCAGTTTCACCAAGGGCCGTTAATGGGTGTAAAGTGATACACTATTCATTACGGGCCAGTTTCAACACGGGCCGTTAGTAGGCCAAGAGTTACATAGGGCCTCATATGGGCCGAAAGACGTCATGGGCCATACATGGGTGAGAAGTGAAAACGGGTTGGAATCATATTGGATGGCCCAGATGACGCTACTGGGCCTAATTCGGATAGGGCGTAATGGGCCTTGGGTTAGCGGGCTGTAAATGGGCTATATGCGAATAGGCCGTTAACAGGCTTTCCATGGGCCGGCCCGCCACCTTTTGACCAAGTCAAACAGGCCGGCCTTTTCATAGGAATGGGCCTCTGTTGGGATGTGCCATGTGTCGACGTATCATAGGCGCCTTCTGTCCAATGAGTGGATGACATCTGTCCCAACGATGAGCCGACACGTGTTTCCTCCAGCCAATGATGATTTTACACGTGGAAAATCCCCATTGGTCGGGGCTGTTAACTGGTTATCGGATCCAAAACCCGACCCGATAGCTTAACGGCGTTCCGTTACGGTGGATGCCACGTGTCGGTCACCCTTGACAAAAGCACTTCTGTGACGCGCGATTTATCGTCACGGAAGCGCACACTTCCGTGATGATAATTTTGGTAATGTCATGGAACACTTCTATGACAGCATAGGTATGACTATCTTGATTCTGTCATAAAATCGTCATGGATGTACATGCATGACAAAAATGCGACCTACTGTGACAAACACGTATCATCACGGAAGTGTATTTTTTAGTAGTGTTGTATATAAAAATGGAGGGAGAAAGATGATACGGTGAGGAGGAGTGGGGCGTGGTGGTGACTGGTGGTCGGATTGGGAGGAGGCATGGGGATGGACGGCGCATTATGTCTAGGTTTGTATCTCTCTCACACACACCCACGTAGGTGGGGGACATGCACGAAGAGAAGAGGTGCACACACGACGCACGTACTCCCGTCTCTTTCCCAACCACACCCGCGCAGGTACACGGTGGAGCTCATTTCTGTACGAAAAAGGCAGCCCACGTGGTAATTTGGCACGTGTACTGGTTGTCCACTTGGTGGAGGGAGGATCGTCTACCATGGGTGAACAAACAAATTGCGACTTGACGCGTTATGTTAAATTAAAAAAAGAGGCAAACCATGTGGGGCCTACCTTAGAGGCAAGGTTCTATACACTGGAGTACTTTTGATGTGTCCTGTCAACTCGCAGAACGAGGAGAAGCTTGCTTAGTACGCCGTCTCCCCCGCCCACGGGCGCGGTGGCTCGCAGGATGAGGTGAAGCTTGCTTGCGAGTAGTAGTAGTAGTAGTAGTAGTACTGTACGCCTTTACGCCCACTCCCTCGCCCACGCGTGCGGTGGCTCGTAGCACGAGGAGAAAATTTTACTATTCCCTCCGTTTACTCCTCGTCCCCACTACGTACTTTGGTTAGTACTCCCTCCATTTACTTATACAAGGCCACTATAAAAAATACATTTTGCATCTATACAAGGCCACAAATAGTAATCGAGACAAAAGTTACTACTCCCTCCTTTCCAGTTTATGGCTCAATTTCAAAATCTCTCCAACCAAGGTAGACGGTGAGTGGTCGAATTAATTTCGTAGTTTGCACAAGTAATTAGTACGCTCGTTTTTCTCAAGAAGTTATGTTTACCGAGGCATTAATTAGAATGAATGCATGAATGACCACTAAATTTCCATGAACTTGTACATGCATTGGTTAGTTTCCTCTTGACACTGCTTGTGTCGGGTGATCTAACGCACCTCGAAATCCAACATGTAATGGTACTACTACTAGTATAGTAGAATTGAGACTTGTCAAACGGAAAAACGAATGTTTTTTAGATGAGCCCTATAAACCCTAGTGGGTACGTACTCCGTAAAAACAGATTTTTCCAAAACTAAGTCGATCCCTTCCATGAATTCTGTACTTCCTGTTGCCGACATGTGGGACATATAGCAACCGGGTCGATGTGTCAAGCACCAAATAACAGTGCAGAACAGCAGGGGGACGCACCCCACTCATACCGGCCCAGTAGTAGTAATGAGCAATGAGACTTCAAATCACAATGCCGCACCTTTCCAGATGGATGAATCAACCATTATTTCACACTTCGGTTCGCCATCATCTCAAACCACGTAGTATTGCTTCTGCCTCAAGAGGGACACGCGCATCGCCTTGGTACATCATGACACGTGGGACCGCATGACAGGCCATGCTCCCCTGCTGATCGCTCAGTAAAATCACCTCATTTTTACTATACTTCCTCCGTATCGGTTTACTACATGGCATGCACATCGTTCTAGGTTGAGAATTTAACTGGCTATATATGTGATGAACAGTACTCTAGCCTTTTAAAAAATGTATACTTTCGTACAGTAGTACTATCGATGGATTGCGTCATGGAGCAAAAATTGAAATTAAAAAAAGGTGGTACATATAGAGAGTGCTCGTCACCAAATTATGCATATAGTACTATTAAAAAAGCTAGTACGTGCTTAATTGGGGTGCTAAATTCTATTAAAGAAATACTAGTAGTATGTACATACTGAAGAGTTAAAGTAACAAGAAGAAACATAACATAGTTCTGCTGGGGGCTCAGCACAACACACCCCTCAAATTAAACTAAGCACACCTGAAATTAAACTATGCAACTAATTCGGTAGACACTGCATTAGAAGTTTAGAACCACCATGAGCAACGACACTACCACCTTACTCGGAGTCCTCGTCCATGTCCTCCACTTCGTCCTTGTCCCTCTTCCTCTTGGCCGATACTTCTTTGCTTGAACCGCACACTTGGCTGTTGCTCTTCATCCAACCCTTGTAGATATTGAAACAAAGCTAGCCATCCATTGTAGCATAGTGGATGTGGTCTATATCTAGTACATTCCACTGCCATGCATGACGATGAAATGTGTGATGAGGTTTCTCCAGTTTACGGTACGAAGGATGAACCATGGCTCCTGCCAGGGTCAGCATTGAAAGCTGACGAGAGGGCACCACCCGATTCTTCTGGAGGTCGAAGGGTTGCCTACAATGAGGCCTATCCGACCCAGGACTTCTTTGTCGTTCTTAAAGTCTACAGTAACGAATTTCACTATTTTTTCCTTGAGGAAGTTCTTAAAATCCTGGCACTCAACGTCGGCATGGCATATGTGGTAGACCAAGCAAACATTATGTACGCAAACCTGGATCACGGTGGGCTTCTTCCTCTCTTCGTCCTTTATATCCTTCTCTCGTCCCAGGACTGTGGTGTACTCAACATCTAGCCCAGCGACCTACTCATCATCTGAGTTTTCGAACATGCGTCTGAAGCGAGAAAGGCATCCTTTCACCGTCGCAGAAGAACGGGTGTAGATGACGTCGAACTCATCGCTGGTGATGGTTCTAACCTTGTACTCACTGCCAATCGTGGAGATTTGGGACGCCATGGATTTGGGAGGAGGGTTAGGATTAGTGGAACTGCCATAATGTGAATGGACGGGACGACTAGGAGCGAACCGCCGTAGTATTGAAGGACATGCGGGGACGAGTAGGAGCGAACTGCCAGCGTGCGAACGGCTGGGTAGTGGCTTTCCATTATCCCATGATACGGGCTTCCGAGAGCCCTTGGATCTGAGATCGAACGGTTACATGGCGTGATTCTGCACCTATGGGTGAATATCCTATCCTGGAGGGTTATTTTGCAAATTTTCAGCAACTTAGCATGCGACCGTTTGATCTCAGATCCAAGGGCTGCCAGCAGCCCGTATCATGGTCGCGCCTACCACGACCGTCGCGTCGCTCGCGTCGCTCGCGCCCTTGGAGATTTAACACGGTGTGTTAGGCTATCTGATGTTGGCATGTCATACATAGTCATCACTTAGTCACTCATACTACAACAAGGTTGGCTATAAGTGTATTTTTTACTCCTCTCTATCTCTTTCTTCGTAATGGAGGTGGTCAGGAATCGGGAGACTCACGTCAGTCATAGCACCGCAGTTAAAATGATAATGGAAGGTCAAATCATGGGGCCCCACCTGTCCAGCAGTAACCCTCTGTCAAATCACACAGCCCTACGTTTGCAGCAGCCTACTCCCTCATCTTCTCGCGTCTCTGTCGAACCGACTAGGCGGAATTGCCCCGCCTACCGCGCAGGAAAAGCCCCGCCCTCGACTTTTAAATACAACTACATCCACTTAAGAATCCAATGATATACTTTTTGTGATATAGTAACTCATATTTAGTTAGTCAAATGGATGACCTAGAACTACGTGCATGCCCTATAAACCGAGACGCCTAAAAATAAAAAAACCGAGACGGAGAGGGTAGTTCAGCACGTATCTTTTTAGATCAATATAGTCGGGATTCACCAAGGAGCAAAACCAAGTGGTAGGCTGCTCCTCTCGTGTTGGCGTAGCAACTCAAGCAGGGTCAGTCCACACACGAAATGGCGACACACTTAACAGGACCCCTTTGGCCGACATGTGGCTCATCCACCGTCTTGTTCCACCTGCGATGCACCAAATTACAGTTCGGAGCAGCGGTTGGAATTGGAGGCACCCCGGTTGTAGCGCCGCAGTAGTAGAAAATGAGCGATGAGGGGTCAAATCACAAAGCTCCACCTTTCCCGCATTAAGTTGGACGGACGAAGCAACCATCATTTCACTCTACGGCGCAAGAGCATAAAGAAAAGAGAAAACAATGATGCATGCGGCAGCTACCTAGGGCACCCTAGGGTAGGAGTCTCCACTACAGATCCTTTTTTTGAAAGCGCCTCCACTACAAATCGGCTTCTCCCTCGTCCTCTTGAAGAAAACCAATGATGAGTGCGGCAGTAGGGTTTGTAGGAGTACTACAGCGTGCGGGGCCACGTCGTAGTAAACGGGTTCGAGTCGACGCCTTAAATATGTATGGGCCGCTTTGTTTTACGGGAACGAGGCAACATTTTGGGTTCGGGGACCAATGGAGATATAGTACGTACAAAAAATTGTGGACGTAGGTTCGACCGAAAGGCAATGATGCATGGGCCCTGCATTTTGATATACCCGGGGCCGCGTGAAATTTGCTGCTCTACTCAAAACTAGTAAGGTACACATGTATTGAACGCATCAGATTTCGAAACCAAATTATGAATAAATACACACTATAGCATGTAAAGCTTTGAGTCATATATGCATGATGTAGATGTTCGTTTAGTTCTTATAGTTCATCTCATTCAAAATCAATTAATTTTATAAAAATGTTAAGATTCATGGGGTTGTGCGTTGTAAATCATAAAGTAAAAAACAAATAATGGCAATTCATTTAGAAAAAATAATCAATTATGATACAGAAGATTCTAGAACAAAGGAGAAGTGCTTGTGTTTTGAGGTTTGTGCATTATGCTTAAGTTCAACCATGGAGTCTTCTAAATTGTACATGTGGCAGATCTGGTGGAATGTTTATGATATCCAATGGCCAGTAGTGCTCGGATTTTTCCTATCTCTGCACTGTCGGGTTAGCTTCATCCAGCGACCATCTTTCAAAGTTATTGGCACACTATATAGTTCTTGTGCCATAGTTGCATGTTTTGGAAAAAAGCTACTAGTGGGTTGTACTATCTATTTAGGAATAGAAGATGTATACATGGAAGTTGTAGGGAAAGAGATGACATGGAGCATCTCAATTCCTATGAGTAGGGATTGGAAAAGAGATGTCATTTGGTTCACATCATAGGAACTTTTCTATTGAATCTAGAGATGACATGTATCTCAATTCCTATGAGGAGGGATTAGAAAAGATATGTAATTTGGTTCATATCATAGGAACTTTTCTATTGAATATACGCTAATGTTTATTTTTACTTTGAAATTAAGGGAGTATAGGAATCCATTCATATGAACCAAGTGGCTCTAAAGCTATAGAAATGATATCATGTTTATTTCCTTTGAAATGTGGAGTATATGAATCTATTCCTATGAACCAATTGGTTCTAAAGGAAAAAATCCTATATAAATCATATCATATAGAGTTCCTATGATATTCCTCGACACTAAAGGATATATGAAATTGCTGCGGGTGATACGATGGTCTTTCTTTGTAGACTCCTCACCCATCTTTATAGTTACCTCTCAAAGATAAATGAAATGATATATAGTACATGGTATTCAACATGTGCAATTTGGTACGCGAAAACTCGGTAAAAGTTTGCGAGGTTCGAATTTTCAATAAAGCTATATGCACTGCATTTCGGAACGGAGGGAGCATACGGCAGTTGCTAACACTCACGTGGAAGATTTGTGTGGAGGAGGAGTGGCTGTTATGTTAAATGACATGGCAAAACTGACACTGTCGGATGTCAATCTAACGGTTCTTACGGCGTTCGTCGGGAAAAGGCTTTTGGTGAACGTTTGTCGGATAATGATTTACGGACACATGCATTGCATTGATACGTGCCCCCTCTCTCTCACGCACACGCACCCTCACGAGTCACGACTCTCCCGAGTCCTCTCGCAGACTCGCACGTCGCACCCACCGTCTATCTGCAGGTAGACGTCACGCACATATGTGCTCCACACCCTACCCTCAGAACTTCTAAAAAACAAAAGACGGCGCACATTTTATTTTAGCTCACACGTCACACACTTATACTATTACTCTTGCGGCGAACGTTCTTTCGGCATAGTATATTGTACTCTCACGAAGAGAAGCGGTGCATGCACGCACTCTCTCACACCCACTCGCGGGTACACATAGGAGCGCATTTTTTTGAAGCTGGTACAACAAAATCACTCCACTATATATAAAAGCAGGAGCCTCAGCGCTTGCTTTACTAGGGTTCCTCTCGTTCACTCTCTCATGCTCTCTAGATCTAAGCAACGCATATGTGGCCACACTCTCTCTCAGCTCACGGTTGGTCACAAATCCGGCCGGACAACCTCGACCAGGGCAGGGGTGTAGGTGCATCGTTCACGCTGTCATCGGCGGCGAGGGAGGAGACCAATGACTGCCAGCACGTCCCGATCGGCGGCCGTGCCGTTCTCTCCGAGAGAGCGCCGGCTCGGGAGGGCCTCTGACGCCGTCTTTGCCACATGCCGACGACCCTCGGGTATATATTCCTTCGAAACATGCCTTGCTCTACTGCCCCAGCTCCCTTCATGTGGATCCTTTTCTACTTCCATCCGCTGTTCCAAAGCCACCTAGACTTCTACTATTATTAGAAGTAAAGCTAGTTCATACAGTCGACTCAAAGCGTTGGTTCAAACAGGGAAGAAAGTGGGAAAGTTGTAGCATGAATCTAGGACTTGGTTCTAAGAGGAAACGGGGGAAAGTAGTAATATCTGTCACTGTTTAAAT
Source organism: Triticum dicoccoides (assembly GCF_002162155.2). Taxonomy (NCBI): domain Eukaryota; kingdom Viridiplantae; phylum Streptophyta; class Magnoliopsida; order Poales; family Poaceae; genus Triticum; species Triticum dicoccoides. The sequence continues at coordinate 214,193,001 of NC_041382.1, read as the reverse complement.
AACTGTATTTCGTATTTGCGCAAACAGGGATGTCTGTCTCCATATCGTTTCAGGATGTCTGTCTCTGTATCATTTCTATTCGCGCAATCAAAAGCACACACCTCAGTTTTAGCACAACTGCGCAAAATGAGATGGCTATCCCTCGTTGCCGTCGTCTAACCTCCCGTCCTCAAGGTATCCCTACATTGGTAGTAACTAAGGTAGAATGACCAACGCAATCTAAAAGAATCTGATTCGTACGTTTTACTTCCTGGTTGCAGTGCAGGGACGAGCGAAAACAACTGCATCCTTGTCCGAAATGCACTTTCTACTAGTTCATCCATGGACCGAGGACTAGCTGGCACGGCTGCATTGTGGTTTTTTGGATAGGTGCGCGGACAAGAGGCATTGTGGTCTGCTTATTTCTGCAAATAGCGGTGCTTAAATTTAATGGAATGCACAAGCATTTCAGCTGGTCAGTACACTACATGGTTCAGTTCAGCATTCCAGCTGAGACCACAATTATAATTGGTTATTCTGGAATGAGAGAACCTAACCCTGAATGGTGGCAACAAGATAAAATCAGAGTGAACTCCAGGAAATTTAAGCCTGCCGGGAGGCCCTTTGCTCAGAGAAGCCTTGCTTGTTTTTTCCTGATTTGTAAACCTTCTCACAACTTTGTCTTTTGCTGTGAACTAGTATATGTTAGTTATGTTCTATGAATCATCGAGATGTATAAAATTGCTTAACTTATGCTTTTCAAGTTTTTTATGAAGACGAGTTTAATGTGAGTGTTCCACATGAGCGCTGTACTAGCGTGTGAACATTTGGAATTTATTACATTGTGGCCTCAATTAACTGCATGAACCACTGTAACAAGATACATAGTTGCTTATATGTCAGACATCAGATTGTTGATTGTTAGCTGGTCGATAGCCTAGTGTTGAAGCGAGTTGAGCCAATGTGCCGTCTTTTGCACAACTACTTACAAGTGGGGTAGCACCAACAGTGTTTACAAGTACTTATGTATACGTTGGCGCACGGTTCTCGAATGAGTGCTCTATTTCATCAAAACACACATTGCTCGTATGATAAACCGTGACAACTTATGTCTTACCATGCCATATGAAAAAACTATTGAGGACGCATCTATTTCGGCAACAATTACGATGGTTCTCAAATGATTCACGGGCACACAAAAGTAGCAGCAGTTCCCATAGACGGATTCAAACAGAGTACTAGCCCCAGAGGGGTCGATAACAGGCAAGGTTCGGATAATTAGACACAATCCAAACTACTATTAAACACTAGCTGGGGCAACTATTTCATGCCTTGATCTAATTTGGGTTGGACACAAGACGGACCTTGCCATGAACATCATCGAGGACATCCCGCAGCAGCTCAATCCTGTGAACCTTCATGAACACAACCTTGTGGCCTTGCCACTGATAAACTTGTTTGTGGAGGCATGCCACATCATCTTCCTGTGTAAGCTTGACAAGAACAGTATGCCTCACAAACGAAGGAGTAGCTTTGAACTTCTTGTGCTTCAGTACACCCTGGATAACACGCCTGACAGCAGTGAGGCTGGAATACAACTCTTCATTGGTATAACCACAAATGGCTTCCAGGATCCAACAACCTAAGAACTCTGTTTTCCCAGTGCGAATATTCAGGTTGTCCGCCTCATAGCGAGTGACATGTACAACCACACAATCCTTGTCTGCATCAGGGCTCTAATTGAAACAGAAACAAATTCTGAATTACTTTTCAGTATAAGAAACACAAGTTATTTAAACCACTATGTATAGCATGGCATCGAAGCTAATAAAATTTTGCATTATTAATCACCACATACTTCCTTTTCTAAAAAAATCACCACATACTTAGATGAAAAACCACAATCGAGATCGACAAAGAAGGAAATCACCTTGGGCAGCTCAGCAGGGGGGACACATCCTCGAAGGGGGAAAACTGCTCCTGCAGTGCCACGGGGGCTGTATCCTCAAACAGGGCGTTGACCATCTCAGTAGTGGTCGTGAGCGTACCTGGGGTCGGCTCGGTGGTTGCCTCCATCTTCTTGGAGCTCTCTGTCTCGTGGGGATCAGCCTCCCGCGTCTGCTCCAATATAGGAAGATCTTTGGCTGGTTCTCCTTGGTCCATCATGAAACTAACGAATACTAGGAGACCACTGAAAGGAAAACACAATCGCAATGACAATGAAATAAAAAAGAGAGTGAGGATTGGTTACTGCTGTGCAAAAGTTCTTTTTTCTCTGAACGAAATATACCAACATCACGAATCCGCTTACCTTCCCTTCGTTCGGAGAGAAGAACAGTGGCAGATGCGAGTGTTGCCTTTCTTGAAGACGGTGAGGGAGAAGGGGATTCAGCGAATAGTGAAATGATGGTTGCTTCGTCCGTCAAACTTAGACTACGGGGAGGTGGGGTTTTGTGATACGACCGCTCATTACTGCCACACTACGACCGGGGTGACTCTCCACCTGCATACTGCCTTCTAATTTGGTGGATGGCATTTGCGCCCGCGTGCTGCATGGCCCGCATGTCAGCGAACAAAAGTATAACGGCATTCAGTAGAGGGAGACGTTTCAATGACCTAGGAGGAGCCATAAGCGGTAGAGTGTCTCCACTGTACTAGTAGTAATTGTTTTTCTGGGTAGCTGTAGAGTGTCTCCATTGTACTAGTAGTAATTGTTTCTCTGGGCCCAAGACAAAATAGCCCATCCACACTAGTAAATAGTACAATCAATTCAAAAGCCCATATATTTACTGAATTGACGGATGGGTATGTCGAAGAGCAAAAAAAGGAGTTTCAGGTGGGCAAAAGAGCTTCTGAACATGTCGGGCCTCTATTTATAAGATATTGTGGTCATAATCCAGTAAATTTTACGACCCAGGATGTTCATTCTATGGACCTGACCGATCCATTTGACTGTGACTGCCGAAAATAGTGATGGAGTTAGATGTTGTTGCCCTTTTCAATCTGTTTTTTTGTAAACCTGATGAACAATTAAATCTTGTGCTTGTAAGCTGAAGTTAGATGTTCCTACCCTTTTCAACTCGGCTATGACTGTCATATTTTCTTTGAAACAAGGCAAATGGCTTGCCATTCGTTTAATTTAGAGTGAAATATTGTAACAAATCCCAACCAAGGGAAATAACATCACTCTCGCCGGCTGCTTGAGCTCACTGTGCATTACAGAAGCCAAGTGATTAGCCCCCACCAGCACCCACAAACTTATTTCGAACAAGCACATCAAATGGGCTATAAATTTTCATAGAAAGGCTGCATAACCGTGACAGATTTGGATTCTGACATTTGGGACCCACGAGGAAATAGCCTATCCAAGGTGGTGTCAACTTACTAGCCACTCAACAAACAATTCTACCTACCAACCGTTGGATTGACATCCAACATCTGTCGTGTATCTTCTATCTCTTGTCTTCTTCTTCCTCCAGCCGCCCAAACCAAACCACCCCGTCGGCTCCGCCTGCTCCCGCCTCCCATGGCTGGCTGCGCCTCCGCCACCCTACCGTATGTACCCTCCAACGTTGGCCGGTCCCTCCCTCTATTCCCCCACACGTCCTGTTATTCTCCGGCGATGTCAGCCCCAACACGCACCTGCGCCCGAACCAGTCAACCCTCGTACTCCCCTCCCCCCGCGACTGGACCGACACATCTTCAACGGCTCATGTTCGTTCAGTGCGAGGCCTCGTCGTCGTCCTCCGCCTTGCGGCCTTGGTTCGCTCGCCATGCGCGGTGCGCCGCCCTCTTGCGTTGTCAACGTCGTCAACAACCGAGAGGAACAAGGAGATGATTGTACATGCAGAGGATGACAGTAGGTACCCACCAGCGTCATGGCAGTACGCAAGCAAGTGCCTCTATAGTACAAGTCCAAAAATATGGTTCCTCCTAATGGTTGGACATCTGGGGCTCACGCCATTGTCAACGTAGTCAATAAACGAGAGAATTACACTACGAGCGGCTGACACCAGGGACCCAGCAATTCACGCAGTTTTTTTGAGGAACAAGCAGTTGTTATTTATACTAGTTTTAGCGACGGATCAGGGTAACAACGGGGCTGTGCGGGGGCTGTGGCCCGTCTAGCCATGGTTTTATTTATGTTTACCACATCATGAGCCCAGTTGTTGTTTTTCTTGCTGAAAATGGCTAGCCCAGTTCTATTTTTTTAAAGAAATACCCAAACAAGGCCTACTTGCTTTATCGGCCCTGCTGGGCTGCGAATCTTTCAAGACGAGGAGAGTTTCATTCAGTTTGTCCAGAAATGGGCTGTACATTTTTAAAACACATCAAACCGGGAATTAGTTTCAATTTTTTTTCATTACAAGATCTTAAATTCCATTGATTTTTATGCGTGGACAATTATTTGGATTTTATATTTATATAAATTATTTTTCAAAATAGTTCGAATGTGAATCAATATTTCTGGATTAAAAAATAGTTGACCGCACCGAAATATGCAAAATTTCGTATACTTTTTAACCGTGGCCACAATATGGGGTGTAATGCTAACAAAAAGAAGATGCGCTCCAAAAAAAATTCTTAAGAATTAGCAAATGGGCTGTACATTATTAGAAATAATGGCAGATGGGATGTATGCTGTTTTCCACATATTTGAGGCTGACTTGTGTGCCTACTACAGGTTGACGTGTATGCTTTCATAAAAAAAGGTTGACGCACACGCAACGCCCTGTCAACTTAGTCAACACACGAGAGCAGTGACTGTTGGATGTCCATCCAACGACCGTCGTGCTTCTTCAATCTCTGCTCTTCATGCTCCAGCCGCTCAACCAAGCGCCAGCGGGACTGCCTGCTCCCTCCTCCCGCGGCTGGCTATGCTTCCGTGCAGGCCTCACGGCCCCACCGTACTCCCATTGCTGGCCTAGCCATCCCTCTACTCACCCACACATGCTGTTATTCTCCCACGACGGCAGATGAACTAGTAAACCCTCGTACTCCTCTGCGTGGGAAACAACTGCCGAGTATTCCCTGGCTCCGTGTCGTTCCCTTCCTAGGCCTCGCTGTCGTCCACCGCCCTGGTGCTCTCGGCGCGGCCTGGTTAACGTGGTCAATGAACGACATCCATCGGAAGTGGACTATACATGGAGAGGCTGACAGCTGGGTCCACGGCCGCACGCAAGGAAATGCCTCCTTATTACGCGCAAAATAATGATTCCTCCACCTGACAGCTAGGACCCACAGGAAGGGCCTCTGTATTTCGCGAAACAAACGTTCCCCCCGCTGATAGGTCGGACCCACCAGCTATATCTTTGCACGCAGGAAGTGCCTCCTTATTACACCCAAAAAAATGAATACCCCCTGCTAGCTGGGACCCACCATATTGTTGGGCTGACTTGTGGGCCTACTAAGTTGACGGGGATGGAGGGCTTTGCAACTTAGTCAATACTCCAGTGACCGTATGATGTCCATCCAACGGCCATAGTGCTTCTTCAACCTCCGGTCTTCTTGCTCCATCCGCCCAAAGCAGCGCCGGTCGTGTCGCCTGCTCCTGCCTCCCGTGGCCGGCTGTGCTACCGCGGAGGCCTCACCGCCCCCATACTACTCCCACGACTGGCTAGGCCATCCCTCCACTCACCCACACCCCCTGTTATTCTGCGGCGACGGTAGCCTCGCACCGCAGCCGAACCAGTGAATGCTCGTACTCCTCTCCGCGTGGGCATCCACTACCGCATCTTGCCCGGCTCCGCGTTGTCCCCTTCCTAGGCCTCGCCGTCATCCACCGCCGTGGTGCTCTTGGTGGGGCGTGGTCAATGTGGTCAACGACCGACTTCCATCGAAGGAGTATTGTACGTGGAGAGGCTGACAGCTGGGTCCACGGCAGCCACAAGGAAGTGCCTCCTTATTACGCGGAAAATAATTATTCCTCCACCTGACAGCGGGGACCCACCGGACGGGCCAACAGTATTTTGCGAAAAAAATCATTTCCCCCTGACTACTGGGACCCACCAAATGGGCCACTGTATTTCGCGAAAAAACGTTCCCCCGCTGTCAGCTCAGACCCACCGGAAGTGCCTCCTTATTACGCACAATAAAATGAATACTCCCCCGGCTAGCTGGAACCCACCTTCGTGGGAGGCTGACTTGTGGGCCTACTAAGTTGTCGGGGACGAAGGGCTTTGTCAACTTAGTCAATAAGAATGATTCTAGCTCTAGTGACCGTACGATGTCCATCCAACGGCCGTAGTGCTTCTTCAACCTCTGGTCTTCTTGCTCCAGCCGCCCAAAGCAGCGCCGGTCTTGCCGCATGCTCATGCCTCCCGTGGCTGGCTGTGCTGCCGTAGAGGCCTCACCGCCCCTACTATTCCCACCGCTGGCCAAGCCCTGCGGCGAAGGCGGCCTCACACCGCAGCCGAACCAGTGTACCCTCGTACTCCTCTCTGCGCGGGCTTTGTCAGGACCCCAACTCGATGTCACATCGATCTAGCATGTAACACCTCATATCGCTTTGCGGCCTCACGCACGGTATCCCCACGGGTGTCGCCTTACCTTTGCCCGGGACCGTTTGCGCATTTTGGCACACGTATATGATGGTGTCGCTAGCATCCATATGATAAAGAGCCCGGGCTGACATGGCTAGTCGTAAACCCAAAGTGGCACTAACTTACAGGGACAGGCATCCATGACCCAGCATCGAACGCGTCGGTCATCAGCGAGTGAATCCAGGCTGTAGCACTGGGCTAACAGGACTCCGGTGAACCGGGCTGTAGCGGGCTAGCAGGACTCCGGTATTCATCGCGTGACATTTCCCCGAAGGGACAGACACAGGATCGAAGAAGGACACATGCCGGCCTGCCTAAGTGTTCCGGAGCAGTAGCAAGCTACCAGGGCTCAGTGGAAGCACTAGGAGACATTTCCCGGTAAGGGAGGCTACTAAGAATAAACAACTAGATAGTCAGATCCCACACATAGCAATACACATTACACGTACGCATAACATGCAAGTATGTGCTGTACAACATGGCATCACAGCATAACTCAACAACTCATATAGATAAAGGCTCAGAAGAGCCGTCATAGCAATTATTGCAAACAGGGGGTCACATGACCCAACAGTCAGAGCAATCAAGCAACAAGCGGAAGCATTACATGTCTGGGTACAGACATCTACAAAAGAAAAGGGCTGAAGAGCCTGACTATCTACAACATCCGATCAAGATCGTAGCTGAGGTACTAGCTACTAGTCGAAGTCCACGAGATCACTAGTAAGACCGAAGTCTCCGCTGCAAAAACATAAATAAAGCAACATGAGTACAAAGGTACTTAGCAAGACTTACATCAGATCCTATCATACATGCATTTGCATCAAGAGGGTAATGTGGGGTTTAGTTGCAGCAAGCCAGCTTTGACTCTGTGGCTATCCTGTTCTACGACTACCAGAAACTCTGGAGGTGAAACAACGTACACGAGTCCACTAATCACCACACAATACACTACTATGGACTCATCCCCGTCTCCCTACGAGAAGGCCATCCATAGCACTCACACTTGTCTTGAGCATTTTAGGGTATCCACTTCAAGTTGTCTATGTACCATGTAAGCATCCAAGAAGTCCATAACCGCGGACCCGGCTATTCGAATAGATCATGTTAACCCTGCAGGGGTGTACTTCTTCACACACGCTCTCGCCACTTACCGCCATGTACACGTCATGTATCTCGGCAACCTTCAAGCGGAAGCCTGGCGAGGGTGTCGGCCACGACCTGACTAACCACACAAGACTCTAGTCCAGGTTTATCGCCTATTCGGGTTCCATCCGCAAGGAGATCCGGCCGGGGTGTCGCTTACGGCCCCAAACGATGTGTACAGGGTTCCCGAGCCCACCAACCGGGTGCCACTCGGTACACCGGGCCACGTGTGCCTAGTCTGTCCCAAGCCCACCCTGCCGGGTGCCACTTGGTAGAAAAATAGCACTACCTACAAACACCAGAAACTAGTTGTGACTCCTGGACAGAGATCAAGTTGGTTAATAAGTCGAGAGGGCTTGGAGCACCCGGAGCCCAATGTGTGGTAGTATCGAGTCATTGGACAACATACACAGAACTCAGGGCTTAAGGACGGTTCCAGTGAGACAACCCACCATGTACTCCTACATGGCCTCTCACCGCTACCTTTACCAAATCGTGTTCACACACTTCACTCTCAGCATCAGAACATATCGTAACACTCCAATTCATTCCCAATGAATCAGACCTGACACAACTCTAAGCAATAGCAGGCATAGCATGGTAGGAACACAACAGTGGCTTCAATCAACTCCTACACATGCTAGTGGGTTTCAACTATTTACTGTGGCAATGACAGGTCATGCAGAGGAATGGGTTCAACTACCGCAGCACAAAGTAGCAGATGAATCGTTGTTGTCCTAATGCAATAACTGAGAGCAGGAGCGAGAGAGTAAGGTTTTATCGAAATGAACAAGGGGGTTTGCTTGCCTGGTAAAACAACAAGGAAGGCACTGCTTCACGTACAGGTACTCTGGAACGTCTCCGGAGCAGGACCTATCGAGAAGGAACGGTGCCGGCAATCAAAACACAATCATATGCAACAACATGATGCATGAACATGGCATGTAGATGTGATGCTGTTGAGCTAATGCAACTAGTAAACATTTGGTTTGAAGTCCATTTGAACCAAAGGTTCAAATGCATTTCTAAATTAAGTCTCTTATATATGCCCTAATGTGTTTTCCCATATTCAGCATGTATAAGTTGGTTTTTCATGCATGAAACTAGTACAGATGGAAAGGTTGCATTTTTCTGATAATTTTTCATATATAAATTATTTAAATCTGAGCTACGGTTGAATTGTTATGAATTTTTGAAGTTTAAATCAATTTCTGGAATTTTCCTGATTTAATTAAATCCAGAATTTATATACTGCGCCAGCATGACGTCAGCACGACGTCAGCGGTCAACTGGGCTGGTCCGGGTCAAACCTGACGTGTGGGACCCACACGTCAGTGACAGGGGGGTTAACAGGGGTTAATTTAATTTAACTAAAAGGTTAGGGGGGTCGGGCCCACTGGTCAGTGTCAGGATTAATTAACAGAGTTAATTAAATTAAAACTAATCCTAAAATAGAATTAGTCAGGGCCGGGCCCACATGTCATTGACCCAGGGGAGGTCAAACCCCCTGGTCAACCGGGGCTAAAGCGCCGGCGTTTAGCCGCCGACGACAGCAAACGCGGCGGAGGGGCTCGGGATCGCCGTTCCGGCGACCATTCGGGCGGCGGAGACCACCCACGCGAAGCCCGCGCTCACGCGCATCCAGTGGAGCACGCGGAAGGCTGCGGGGGCGGCGGAGCTCACCGGAGCGAAGCTCGGGGCGGCTGCCGGAGTTCGGGCGCGAGCGGGATCGGGCTGCAGGGCATGGCAGGGGCTGCGGGCGGAGGCGTTGGCCTTCTGGGAGGCTACTGAGCGCGGTGGCCGGTGCAGGCACGGGCTGCGATGGCTCTGGCCACGACGGCGAGGAGCTGCGGCGGCGATGGCTTCGGCCATGGTGGTAGCGACGGCTACGACACGGGAACTGGGGGGAAGAAGAGAGGGGAAGCAGGGAGATGCTCACGGCGATCACGCAGAGCAGCACAGCGGGGTCGGGGAAGGCCTGGTGACGGCGAATCGACGACGGCGGACGGCGGAGCCCGAGGAGGAAGACGATGGCGATGGTGGCTCCTCGGGGCACTCCGGCTTGCTTGGCTCGGCGAGGAGGTAGCTGGCGACGAAGCGGAGCTCCTGGGCACGACGGGGAGGCGAGGGGGAGGCGGTGGCTATGGCAACGGCGAGCGATGGCGGCGGCTGCGCTCGGGTGCGCTCGGGGAAGAGAGAACCAGGGAGGAGGGAGAGCGAGAGGGAGGGGAAAAATACCGGGGCGGCTGCGTGGCGACGTGCGGTCCATCCAGAGCGGCGAGGGGAGGACAGGCAGGCAGGGAGGGAGGAGGCGTGGCGCGGTGGCGCGCGCGCGCGCCGGCCACACTCCGTTCCCCTGTCGGGAAGGAAGACGACAGAGGAGGGGGGGGGCCAGGCGGGCTGGGCCGCCTCCTGGCTGGCCGGCCTGCTGCGGCTGGGCTGCGCAGGGGAGGGGAGGCCCAGGTAAGCCCCTCCTTCTTTTATTTTTGTTTTCTAATTTTTCTGACATTTGTTTTGATTTAATAAATATATTAAATCATTTAATTTCCTTATGCCAATTTTTGCAGGAGCTAGATATATTATTCCAGAGCTCTTTTATAATTGGCATAATTTTTGGACCATATTTCATATATATAGAAATATATTTCCAATGCAAATATTTATCGAATTAATCCAAATGGCCAAAATAATTATCCATGAGCTCCTAAAAATATTGTTTTGATTTTTATCTCTGTCCAATATTTTTAGAGGGCATCATGAGCATTTTCTTGGACCCTTTTGGAGAAATTTTTATTTAGGTCATTTTCAAAAATGATTCTGAGGGTTCCACCAATCCTCATTTCAATTTAAATGAAATTTAAACATGATGCACAATTAGCTAGCTAGTCTAAGTCATACCAGACTAGGGATGTGACAACTCGCCCCCACTTGACAGAATCTCGTCTCGAGATTCAGGGGTCGACGGAAAGAAAGCGGGGTACTCCAGTCGAAGACGATCTTCTCGCTCCCAAGTAGCCTCTCTCTCGGAATGATGAGACCACTGAACTTTGAGAAACTTGATGTTCTGACGTCGGGTAACACGCTCTGCTTGATCAAGAATGCGAACCGGGTACTCTCGGTATGTGAGGTTATCTTGGAGATCAAGCGTTTCGTGGTCCACTCCACGAATAGGATCCGAGAAGCAACGCCTGAGTTGAGAGACGTGGAAGACATCATGAACTCGAGAAAGATGTGGAGGTAGTTCCAACTGGTAGGCAACCTCTCCTCGTTTAGCGAGAATGCGAAAGGGACCAATGTAACGAGGAGCCAACTTGCCCTTGATACCGAAACGATGGGTACCCTTCAAAGGAGTAACCCGAAGGTAAGCTTGGTCGCCAATTTCATAAGTCATATCCTTATGATGACGATCATACTGGCTTTTCTGACGAGACTGGGCTGTTTTCAAATTCTCACGAATGATGCGAACTTGCTCTTCTGCCTCCTGGATCATATCCGGTCCAAAGAATTGTCTTTCACCGGTTTTTGACCAGTTCAAAGGTGTTCGACATCGTCGTCCATAGAGAACCTCAAAAGGAGCTTGCTTGAGGCTGGATTGGTAGCTATTGTTATAGGCAAACTCGGCGAAAGGAAGACATTTCTCGCAATCCATACCGAATGAGATAACGCAAGCTCTGAGCATGTCTTCGAGAATTTGATTGACCCGTTCCACCTGACCACTCGACTGAGGGTGGAAAGCGGTACTGAAGGAAAGATGGGTTCCCATGGCAGTTTGGAAACTCTCCCAGAAATGAGAAGTGAAAAGGCTGCCACGGTCTGAATTGATCTCTAGTGGAACACCATGAAGTGACACTATTCGAGAAATATATAAGTCGGCAAGCTGACCAGCAGTGCTACTTTCCCGAACAGGAAGGAAGTGAGCCACTTTGGAAAGACGATCAACGACTACGAAGATAGCGTTATTCCCTTTCTTGGTCCTGGGAAAGCCGGTAATGAAGTCCATACCAACTTTATCCCATTTCCACTCAGGAATAGCTAAAGGCTGAAGGGTGCCAGCAGGCCTTTGATGCTCTGCCTTAACGCGACGACAAATGTCACATTTAGCAATGAACTCAGCGATTTCTCTCTTCATCCTAGTCCACCAGAACCTCTGGCGTAGGTCCTGATACATCTTAGTACTACCGGGATGAATCGTGAGAGGAGATTCATGCGCCTCCTTAAGGATCAGTTGTCGCAGATGTTGATTCTTGGGAACCACCAAGCGATTCTCAAAGAAAACAACTCCACGATCATCCATAGAGAAACATCCACCAACTCCCTTCTTAATGTCTCTCTTGATCCGAGAAATTCCTGTGTCTTGCTTTTGAGCAGCGATAATCCGATCTTCAAGATCAGGTTTCGCCACCAGGGTAGAAAGGAATCCGCGAGGAGCAATGTGAAGGTTAAGCTTACAGAATTCCTCATGGAGAAGTGGTTGGCCTTGCTGCAGCATGAGATTGTTGCAATAAGATTTACGGCTTAGAGCATCAGCCATGACATTGGCTTTGCCTGGGGTGTAGGTAATCCCTAGATCATAATCTGTGATCAACTCCAACCAACGTCTTTGCCTAAGGTTCAGATCCGGTTGGGTGAAGATATACTTGAGACTCTGGTGATCGGTGTAAATCTCGCAACGTTTACCAAGGAGGTAATGTCGCCAGGTCTTGAGTGCATAGACTACGGCTGCAAGCTCTAGATCATGTGTAGGATAATTCTCCTCATGTGGATGCAACTGTCGAGATGCATAGGCAATCACATGACGATCCTGCATAAGAATGCAACCTAGTCCCTGTCGTGAGGCGTCCAGTAGATAATAAAGTCTTTAGTGAAATCCGGTGGCACAAGTATGGGAGCAGAAGTCACGCGCCTTTTCAGTTCCTGAAAACTGTACTCACACTGTGGGGACCACTCAAACTTTTTATCTTTCTTGAGAAGTTCCGTGAGGGGTTTGGCTACCTTGGAGAAGTTTTCAACAAAGCGGCGACAATATCTGGCTAGACCAAGGAAACTCCTAACTTGTTTGACTGTTTCAGGTGGAGTCCAATCGAGAACGGCTTGAACTCTCTCGGGATTGACAGCAATGCCCTTACCAGAGATTACGTGGCCTAGGTAGGTCACTTCTGGCAACCAAAATTCACACTTGGAGAACTTGGCATAAAGGCGGTGCTCTCTGAGTTTTCCTAAAACAAGTCTAAGATGTTCGGCATGCTCTTCCTCGTTCTTCGAGTAAATAAGAATATCATCGAGGTAAACCACGACGAACTTATCTAAGTACTCCATGAAGATCGAGTTCATCAAACGGGAGAATGTGGCTGGGGCGTTGGTTAGGCCAAAGGACATGACGGTGTACTCGTACTGGCCATAACGAGTGACAAAAGCTGTCTTGGGAATGTCCCCGTTTCTGATCTTGATTTGATGGTAGCCTAACCTTAAATCCATCTTGGAGAAGACTGAGGATCCAGCGAGCTGATCATACAGGTCGTTGATCCTGGGAAGCGGATACTTGTTCTTTATCGTGACCAAATTAACGGGACGATAATCTACAACCATCCGGTCCGTACCATCCTTCTTCTTGACGAAAAGGACGGGGCAAGCCCAAGGAGAAGAACTAGGACGGATGAAACCCTTTTGCAAGGACTCATCGAGTTGTTTCTTAAGCTCGGCTAGTTCTAGGGGTGCCATCTTGTAAGGCCTCCGGGAGATTGGAGCTGTTCCTGGGATAAGATCTATGACGAACTCTACATCTCTGTCAGGTGGGACACCTGGCAGTTCCTCTGGAAAGACATCCGGAAAGTCACGGACTACCGGGATATCTTCAAGGTCTGGAAGAGGGCTGGCATTAAGAGAATAGAGCTGACGCTTTGCAACTCTAGTGGAGACGGTGACTATCTTGCCAGACGGGTGTGTAAGCTGAACAGATCTTGTGTAACAATCAATCTTGGCATGATGAGCTGTCATCCAGTCCATACCCAAGATGATGTTAATATCTGAAGACTTGAGGGCTACAAGCGATGCAAGGAATACAAGTCTGTCAACAAGGATTTCGTTACCATGGCTTACACTAGAGGTTTGCCATTTGGATCCAGGAGTTTGGATGACTAGCGGAGTTGGCATATCACAAAATGACATGTTGTGCAAGTTAGCATAGCTTTCAGAAATGAAGGAGTGAGATGCTCCAGTATCGAATAGAACTGATGCTGGGTGACAATTGACAAGGAGTGTACCAAGAACGACATCTAGATCATCATGAGCGTCTTTAGCTGAGACGTGATGCACACGTCCACGTTCAGTGGAAACTGACTTGGCACTGATCATCTTGCGTGATGGCTTAATACAGCCAACAGTCTTCTCGGGCTGGGGTGGAGCATAACTAGTTTGAGAGCAATCACGTGCATAGTGTCCTGGCTTCCCGCATGTGAAGCAAGTCCCTGAGGTTGGACGGGGACCCGCACTAACAAGCGGTCTACCAGTAGGCCTGGGTGGAACATACGACTGAGCTGGAGGAGGCACCACATGAGATGACCTCGGTGTATAACCGGAAGGAAGAGCGGAGTTTGGAACCCAAATCCGGCGTTTCAGGGAACTAGAGCCAGAGGAGGATCCCAAATCACGGGTGTGCTTACGAGACTCCTCGTAAGTGAGTTGAGCTGTCTCGGCATTGATGGCCTTGTTCACAAGGGCTTGGAATGTATCACAATGATGCAGGTGGAGATCACGACGCAACTTGGGGTTGAGACCCTTCCGGAACCTAGCCTGCTTCTTAGCATCCGAGGACACTTCTTCTGTGGCATAACGGGCGAGGTTCTCGAACTCTCTGCTATAAGCATCAACAGCCATCTTACTCTGGGTGAAACTACAGAACTCTTCTCTCTTGCGATCAATGAGGGCTTGGGGAATGTGATGCTCGCGAAAAGCCTCAGTGAAATCCTTCCAGGTAGGAATCTGGCCAGCTGGAAGCATAGCCTCATAGTTCTGCCACCAAAGACTAGCAGGACCTTCCAGGTGGTATGTGGCATAAGTGACCTTGTCATCTTCAGCTATGCTCGCGGAACGCAGCTTATGGGTGATGCTACGGAGCCAGTCATCTGCATCGAGTGGCTCGATGGAATGATGAAAGGTAGGTGGGTGCAAACGAATGAAGTCATGAATGGTAGCAGACCCTTTGAACTGATGTGCGGTGTTCTCCTCGATACGTGCCAACAAGCGGTTGGACTCACGCTTGTTCCTCTCCATCTCTAGCATGAGCTCTGTCAACGAAGGCTGGTCAGGAGGATCCTCATCCCTACCATCTCCGTGGTTCTGGTTACGAGCAACGGAACTTCGCTTAGCCGATGACATCCTGAGAAATGAACCAAGGACGGAATCAACATCAACTATGGACTATAGAATGTAGGACAAGGAATTAGTATCACTCGAACTCCTAGGAAAAATCCGGCAGCATAACGGTAGTAAAATGCTCAGAATGAGACATCCTACTAAAAATGGGGTAGTAACATACTTATCATCATCACTCAAGGTTCTGAGATAGTACTAACCAGACTACACCGGAAGTACTCGAAACTGGGGTATGACTCTGATCAACCAATCCTATGGAACTACGGAGTAGTAACACGTGATCCTGATAGACGGAGGAGAAGCCTAGTTCCTTAACCCCGTCGGAAAGATAGGATGACTCAGATCAGAAGGCCATGAGGTAAAGGAGTAAAAAGAGCCTTACGTTCCATCCCACAACCAATTCCCTTATATAACTAAAGAATTTCTAGACTCAACTTCGACCAGTATGGCTTGGTAATCCTACAGGCAGTCAAGCTCTGATACCAAAGCTGTCAGGACCCCGACTCGATGTCACATCGATCTAGCATGTAACACCTCATATCGCTTTGCGGCCTCACGCACGGTATCCCCACGGGTGTCGCCTTACCTTTGCCCGGGACCGTTTGCGCATTTTGGCACATGTATATGATGGTGTCGCTAGCATCCATATGATAAAGAGCCCGGGCTGACATGGCTAGTCGTAAACCCAAAGTGGCACTAACTTACAGGGACAGGCATCCATGACCCAGCATCGAACGCGTCGGTCATCAGCGAGTGAATCCAGGCTGTAGCACTGGGCTAACAGGACTCCGGTGAACCGGGCTGTAGCGGGCTAGCAGGACTCCGGTATTCATCACGTGACATTTTCCCGAAGGGACAGACACAGGATCGAAGAAGGACACATGCCGGCCTGCCTAAGTGTTCCGGAGCAGTAGCAAGCTACCAGGGCTCAGTGAAAGCACTAGGAGACATTTCCCGGTAAGGGAGGCTACTAAGAATAAACAACTAGATAGTCAGATCCCACACATAGCAATACACATTACACGTACGCATAACATGCAAGTATGTGCTGTACAACATGGCATCACAGCATAACTCAACAACTCATATAGATAAAGGCTCAGAAGAGCCGTCATAGCAATTATTGCAAACAGGGGGTCACATGACCCAACAGTCAGAGCAATCAAGCAACAAGCGGAAGCATTACATGTCTGGGTACAGACATCTACAAAAGAAAAGGGCTGAAGAGCCTGACTATCTACAACATCCGATCAAGATCGTAGCTGAGGTACTAGCTACTAGTCGAAGTCCACGAGATCACTAGTAAGACCGAAGTCTCCGCTGCAAAAACATAAATAAAGCAACATGAGTACAAAGGTACTCAGCAAGACTTACATCAGATCCTATCATACATGCATTTGCATCAAGAGGGTAATGTGGGGTTTAGTTGCAGCAAGCCAGCTTTGACTCTGTGGCTATCCTGTTCTACGACTACCAGAAACTCTGGAGGTGAAACAACGTACACGAGTCCACTAATCACCACACAATACACTACTATGGACTCATCCCCGTCTCCCTACGAGAAGGCCATCCATAGCACTCACACTTGTCTTGAGCATTTTAGGGTATCCACTTCAAGTTGTCTATGTACCATGTAAGCATCCAAGAAGTCCATAACCGCGGACCCGGCTATTCGAATAGATCATGTTAACCCTGCAGGGGTGTACTTCTTCACACACGCTCTCGCCACTTACCGCCATGTACACGTCATGTATCTCGGCAACCTTCAAGCGGAAGCCTGGCGAGGGTGTCGGCCACGACCTGACTAACCACACAAGACTCTAGCCCAGGTTTATCACCTATTCGGGTTCCATCCGCAAGGAGATCCGGCCGGGGTGTCTCTCACGGCCCCAAACGATGTGTGCAGGGTTCCCGAGCCCACCATCCGGGTGCCACTCGGTACACCGGGCCACGTGTGCCTAGTCTGTCCCAAGCCCACCCTGCCGGGTGCCACTTGGTAGAAAAATAGCACTACCTACAAACACCAGAAACTAGTTGCGACTCCTGGACAGAGACCAAGTTGGTTAATAAGTCGAGAGAGTCAATTAAGGATCCCAATGTGTGGTAGTATCGAGTCATTGGACAACATACATAGAACTCAGTGCTTAAGGACGGTTCCAGTGAGACAACCCACCATGTACTCCTACATGGCCTCTCACCGCTACCTTTACCAAATCGTGTTCACACACTTCACTCTCAGCATCAGAACATATCGTAACACTCCAATTCATTCCCAATGAATCAGACCTGACACAACTCTAAGCAATAGCAGGCATAGCATGGTAGGAACACATCAGTGGCTTCAATCAACTCCTACACATGCTAGTGGGTTTCAACTATTTACTGTGGCAATGACAGGTCATGCAGAGGAATGGGTTCAACTACCGCAGCACAAAGTAGCAGATGAATCGTTGTTGTCCTAATGCAATAACTGAGAGCAGGAGCGAGAGAGTAAGGTTTTATCGAAATGAACAAGGGGGTTTGCTTGCCTGGTAAAACAACAAGGAAGGCACTGCTTCACGTACAGGTACTCTGGAACGTCTCCGGAGCAGGACCTATCGAGAAGGAACGGTGCCGGCAATCAAAACACAATCATATGCAACAACATGATGCATGAACATGGCATGTAGATGTGATGCTGTTGAGCTAATGCAACTAGTAAACATTTGGTTTGAAGTCCATTTGAACCAAAGGTTCAAATGCATTTCTAAATTAAGTCTCTTATATATGCCCTAATGTGTTTTCCCATATTCAGCATGTATAAGTTGGTTTTTCATGCATGAAACTAGTACAGATGGAAAGGTTGCATTTTTCTGATAATTTTTCATATATAAATTATTTAAATCTGAGCTACGGTTGAATTGTTATGAATTTTTGAAGTTTAAATCAATTTCTGGAATTTTCCTGATTTAATTAAATCCAGAATTTATATACTGCGCCAGCATGACGTCAGCACGACGTCAGCGGTCAACTGGGCTGGTCCGGGTCAAACCTGACGTGTGGGACCCACACGTCAGTGACAGGGGGGTTAACAGGGGTTAATTTAATTTAACTAAAAGGTTAGGGGGGTCGGGCCCACTGGTCAGTGTCAGGATTAATTAACAGAGTTAATTAAATTAAAACTAATCCTAAAATAGAATTAGTCAGGGCCAGGCCCACATGTCATTGACCCAGGGGAGGTCAAACCCCCTGGTCAACCGGGGCTAAAGCGCCGGCGTTTAGCCGCCGGCGATAGCAAACGCGGCGGAGGGGCTCGGGATCGCCGTTCCGGCGACCATTCGGGCGGCGGAGACCACCCACGCGAAGCCCGCGCTCACGCGCATCCAGTGGAGCACGCGGAAGGCTGCGGGGGCGGCGGAGCTCGCCGGAGCGAAGCTCGGGGCGGCTGCCGGAGTTCGGGCGCGAGCGGGATCAGGCTGCAGGGCATGGCAGGGGCTGCGGGCGGAGGCGTTGGCCTTCTAGGAGGCTACTGAGCGCGGTGGCCGGTGCAGGCACGGGCTGCGGTGGCTCTGGCCACGACGGCGAGGAGCTGCGGCGGTGATGGCTTCGGCCATGGTGGTAGCGACGGCTACGACACGGGAACGGGGGGGAAGAAGAGAGGGGAAGCAGGGAGATGCTCACGGCGATCACGCAGAGCAGCACAGCGGGGTCGGGGAAGGCCTGGTGACGGCGAATCGACGGCGGCGGACGGCGGAGCCCGAGGAGGAAGACGATGGCGATGGTGGCTCCTCGGGGCACTCCGGCTTGCTTGGCTCGGCGAGGAGGTAGCTGGCGACGAAGCGGAGCTCCTGGGCACGACGGGGAGGCGAGGGGGAGGCGGTGGCTATGGCAACGGCGAGCGATGGCGGCGGCTGCGCTTGGGTGCGCTCGGGGAAGAGAGAACCAGGGAGGAGGGAGAGCGAGAGGGAGGGGAAAAAGACCGGGGCGGCTGCGTGGCGACGTGCGGTCCATCCAGAGCGGCGAGGGGAGGACAGGCAGGCAGGGAGGGAGGAGGCGTGGCGCGGTGGCACGCGCGCGCGCCGGCCACACTCCGTTCCCCTGTCGGGAAGGAAGACGACAGAGGAGGGGGGGGGCCAGGCGGGCTGGGCCGCCTCCTGGCTGGCCGGCCTGCTGCGGCTGGGCTGCGCAGGGGAGGGGAGGCCCAGGTAAGCCCCTCCTTCTTTTATTTTTGTTTTCTAATTTTTCTGACATTTGTTTTGATTTAATAAATATATTAAATCATTTAATTTCCTTATGCCAATTTTTGCAGGAGCTAGATATATTATTCCAGAGCTCTTTTATAATTGGCATAAGTTTTGGACCATATTTCATATATATAGAAATATATTTCCAATGCAAATATTTATCGAATTAATCCAAATGGCCAAAATAATTATCCATGAGCTCCTAAAAATATAGTTTTGATTTTTATCTCTATCCAATATTTTTAGAGGGCATCATGAGCATTTTCTTGGACCCTTTTGGAGAAATTTTTATTTAGGTCATTTTCAAAAATGATTCTGAGGGTTCCACCAATCCTCATTTCAATTTAAATGAAATTTAAACATGATGCACAATTAGCTAGCTAGTCTAAGTCATACCAGACTAGGGATGTGACAGGCTTCCACTGTCGCGTCTTCCCCGGCTCCGCATAGTCCCCTTCCTAGGCCTCGCCGTCGTCCACCGCCGTGGTGCTCTCCGTGCGGCGTGGTCAACGTGGTCAAGGAACGACTTCCATCGGAAGAGTACTGTACGTGGAGAGGCTGACAGCTGGGTCCACGGCCACAACCCAGTTTTTTTGTGATTTGCCAAGTAAGTCGCTTTGTCAGGCCTGTTGGGCTACAAATCTTTCAAGACGAGGAGAGCTTTCATTCGGCTGGCCGAGAAAATGGCCCATTAGTAATGAGAAATGGGCTGTACATTTTTAAATCACATCAAACCGGCAATTAGTTTCAAATATCTTTTTTTTCATTTCAAGATTTTAAATTACATTAATTTTTATGCGTGGAGAATTTGTTGGATTTTATATTGATATACATTTATTTTTAAAATCAGTTTGAATGTGAGTCAAAATTTCAGGATTAAAAATAGTTCGGACCGCACCGAAATATGCAAAATTTCATATAATTTTTTAACCGTGGCCACAATATGGACTGTAATGCTAACAAAAAGAATACGGGCTCCAAAAAACCCTTAAGAATTATGAAATGGGCTGTAAATTATTAGAAATAATGGCAGATGGGTTGTATGCTGTTTTCCACAGATTTGAGGCTTTCCTAAAAAAAGGTTGACGCACAAGCACTGACTATTGGATGTCCATCCAACGGCCGTCGTGCTTCTTCAATCTCTGCTCTTCCTGCTCCAGCCGCTCAAACAAGCGCCGGCAGGACTACCTGCTCCCTCCTCCCCGCAGCTGGCTGTGCTGCCGTGCAGGCCTCATCGCCCCACCGTACTCCCATCGCTGACCTAGCCATCCCTCTACTCACCCACACCTATTGTTATTCTCCGGCGGCGGCAGACGAACCAGCAACCCTCGTAGAGTCATACTCCCCTCCGCGTGGGAAACAACTGCCGAGTCTTCCCTGCCTCTGTGTCATCCCCTTCCTAGGCCTCGCCGTCGTCCACCGCCGTGGCGCTCTCGGCGCGGCGTGGTCAATGTGGTCAATGACCGACTTCCATCGGAAGAGTACTATGCGAGGAGACGCTGACAACTGGGTCCACGGCCGCAGCAAGGAAGTGCCTCCTTATTACGTGCAAAATAATTATTCCTCCACCTGACAGCGGGGACCCACTGGACGGGCCATCGTATTTCACGAAAAAAACGTTTCCCCCCTGACTGCTGGGACCCACCAGCTACACCTTCACACGCAAGGAAGTGCATCCGGGCAAAAAAAACAAAATGATTCGCCCCCCTGACTGCTGGGACCCACCAGCTACATCTTCGCACGCAAGGAAGTGCCTGACAGTCGGGACCCACCTGGTCGAAGCGTACGTAGCGTTGTCATTCTGGTGGCGAACGTGTATGTACATATATACTGGTGGATGTAGAGGCGCGCACGTGTCGTAGTAGAGGTGCACATGTAGCATGTACACGTACGTACAGCGGCCAGGGTGCAAGAAAGAAAATACGGGCGAGGTCTCGAACGCCTACTCGTGCATACGTATGGCCAGGAATCGTGTACATGGCTGGGTCGGAACGGAGAAACAGCGTCGTCGTCGTGTTCATGGGGAGGCAACGAAATGCTCGTGTTCATGGGGAGGCAACAGAATGCGGCGTGTTCAACGGGAGGCAACGGAACGCGTGGGAGCCAACCAGCTAGGTCAGAACGGAATGCGTGGTCGTGTTCATCGGGAGGGCTTGGACGGAATAGGCGATGTAAACGAGGCCTGGCGTACCGTAAAACGGAGGAAACGACCTTGTGTTCGACCGGCCACGTTCGAAACAGGATCCAGTTCATCGAGAGGGGTCTGGCGTACCACAAAACGGAGGAAACGGACCTCCTATGGTCGAAACGGGGGTCCTGTTAATCGGGAGTGGTGTGGCGTACCGCAAAACGGACGAAATGGTCCTCCTACGATCGAAACAGGGGTCCTGTTCATTGGGAGGGGTGTGGCGTACCGCAAAACGGGACTCCATGGGATACTGTTCATCTCCACCGTCGACCTCCTCCAGCCACCACGGGCTCCTGTTCATCCAGCCTCCACCGCGCGCTACTCCACCGGCTACTGTTCAACCACCCCTCCATCGCCTACTGTTCATCCAACCCTCCACACCATGGGGTCCTGTTCAACCACCCCTCCACGGGCACCCCTCCACCGCCTACTGTTTATCCAGCCCTCCACACCACGGGGTCCTGTTCAATCACCCCTACACGGGCACCCCTCCACCGTCTACTGTTCATCCAGCCCTCCACCACACCACGGGGTCCTGTTCATCCAGAGGCAACACTACCGCTCACTGTTCATCCACCCCCCGCAACGCTCACTGTTCATCCCAGAGGTAGCATCGATCGGCTTCAGTTAGCAGCAGTAGCGAAGGAATTGCTCAATCGGGTTCAGTTAACAGCCATCGATCAATCGCTCGGGTTCAGTAACGCGTAGCCTGCAGTGCAATCGCTCGGGTTCAGTTAGAGCCCAATGACTCGCTCGGGTTCAGTTAGAGCCAACGCCTCACACACACGCGCGTACGTGTATGAGAGAAACGTGCATCGCTCGTCCCCCGACCTCCCACCGTAACCGGGAACTCCCCGAAATTTTCCTCGCCCTCGCTTCTACCATGATTTTTTCCGTCATGGACGGCCCAAAGAATGTCATGCAGCTGCGTCTCTGGCCTGCCCAGGATGAAAAGCCCATTTTCTGTCATGATTTTTTGTCATAGAAGTAGGACCCCACCACATCTATGATGATACCGGGTTTTGTCACAATTATCATCATAGAAGTGTCATATGTATGACAGAAAAAAATTTAGTTCGGCCCATAATGTCACGGATGTGTCTTTTTTTGTAGTGCACTCACTGTCTTGTAAATACAGGCTTCTCCAAAAGTCTGTATAAACCCATATGCTTTGATCACACTATCAAAGCGTATATTACAACTTCGCGTTGCTTGCACCGGTCCATAAATGGATCACCAGAGCTTGCACACTTTGTTAGCACCTTTAGGATCGACAAAACCTTCTGGTTGCATCATATACAACTCATGTTGGGGATATAACTACCAGGTATGACCCGCCCAGAAGGGGTCGGGTCAATCTTAATGGCGGGTTACTAAAAGTTTAGTGAATATACAAGGCGATGGTTTAGTATAAGACTTGTAGTAGGCCCAAGCCCAGAGGTGGCATTAGGCCCCTGATTATAAACCGCCATAAGTAAGAAAGGCTTGTAAAGAAAGGCATGTAAAGGAAGTCACCGAGCCGGACACGTTATATGAGCCGGCCGGGACTCTGTAGGCCGGCAGGCGTCAACCCGTGTATATAAGGGGACGACCCGGTGGCGGCTTAGGGGAAGAAACAAGAGATCGAGAAGCCAAGCTAGCATATTTTGCTCCTTGGTCATCGAAACTTAACAATACCACATCAACTGGACTAGGCTTTACCTTCACCGCAAGGGGCCGAACCAATATAAACCTTTCGTGTCCTTTGTCCCGATTAACCCCTTTAAGCTTCCTAGTTGCAATGGCTCTACGACTAAGTTCTTTCACTAGGACATCTGCCGTGACAATTCCACGATAGTTAGCGCCCACCATGGGGCCAGCGGACGGTGGATTTGAGTTCTTGATGGGCAACTTCGAAGGGCTTAAAGGATATGCTGTGGGCCGGATGACCAAGAGTCGTCACGGCAAGCTCTACATCAACGATGAAGGCTGGGGCCCCGACGCCGGCTCAATTGAGTACGGATACCGAGTCCTATCGTGGAATTGTCACGACAGATGTCCTAGTGAAAGGACTTAGTCGTAGGGCCATCGCAACTAGGAAGCTTAAAGGGGTTAATCGGGACAAAGGACACGAGAGGTTTATACTCGTTCGGCCCCTTACGGTGAAGGTAAGGCCTAGTCCAGTTGATGTTGTATTGCTAGGTTTCGATGACCAAGGAGCGAATCCGCTAGCTTGGCTGTTGATCTGTTGATTCTTGTCCTCAGTCGCCACCGGGTCGTCCCCTTATATACATGGGTTGACGCCTGGCAGCCTACAGAGTCCCGTCCGGCTCATATAACGTGTCTGGCTCGGTGACTTCTATTACATGCCTTTCTTTACAACTCTTACTTTACACATGGCGGTTTATAATTACAGGCCTTAATCCACCTCTGGGCTTGGGCCTACTACAAGCCCTATAACAAACCATCGCCTTGCATGTTTACTGGGCTTCTTTTTGTAACCCGCCATTGGAGTTGACCCGGCCCCTCCTGGGTGGGTCATACCTAGTAGCTATATCCCCAACATTAGCCCCAGGTTGACTTGAACTTTGTTCTTTGTCAATCTTCAACACTTAGGCGAAATCCATCTTCCTCTGTCTGTAAAAACTCTGTAACCCGCCATGACGTCATCTTCCGAAAACATGAAAGCATGCTATGACGTCATCTTCAATGGATCTTTATCTTTTGATGTCTTCTGAGAATCGAGGCTTCCGTTTAGCTGGATAATCATTATTTTGGTCTTCCTCAATTTCCGTGCCTGCCTGTTCACTTATCCCCTTATAAATAGGCTTGGTCGGTCCTTCCTCTTTCTTCGTCTTCCTTCCATCTTCTCGCCACCTCTCTGCCTCTCGAGCTCCGCCGTCGCCATAGCGCTCACGGTCGCCCTCAACGTCGGCCGCTGCATCACCTTGAGCTCGTCCAGAGAACCGCGGTGACCCTTCGCAGTAGATCTGCATTCATAAGTTCCTACCTTTCCGCGCCCTTAGATCTATATTAGGGTTGCGAGTTCGTCGGTGTTCTTCGCCGTTCATCACAGACCTTCTTGTAGTTTCTTCTCTGTACCCTCTTTTGATCTAGAAGAAATGTAGAACTTACGCGGTAGTGGTTTTATACCCATTTTAGATGCTAGTAGATCCCTTTCCTTTGTATAGATACCTTCTTAGAGCTGATGAACTCCTTCGTGCTCATTTTTTAGGTCTAAATTTATTTTTCTTTTCTGACCCATTTTGATCCAGAATAATAGCAATAGCTTGGGAAACTTGTTTGTCTCAACACTTAGCCAATTCTATTTCTGGCTTCCTTCGAATGTCTTTAGTCATTGCGGCTTATCCCGTTGGCTCACTTTTCCTTTATATGCCATTAGCCCTTACTTAAGCCGCCATTACTCATTTGTACCATTATCATTTAACTTTTAATTTCACCATTGAATTGAACCGGCACATTACTTTCTTTTTAGTTTGTCTTTTGATCATCATGCCATCAAAAGCACCAACTATCTGCAACTGGGTCCCTTCCACAGTTACTGAGGATACCTTGAAGGAATTTGTCACCATAGGATTTTTGCCAGAGAAAAATGTTATGTCTTATCGTCCACCTGACCCGGACGAAGAACGGCCTCCGCCCAAATACGGCGAAGTTATCATTTTCACTGATCACATGAACCGGGTCTTCTCACCACCCGGCTCAAAGTTCTTCCGAGACGTTCTGCATTTTTTCAAGCTTCGCCCACAAGACATTGGACCCAACTCTATCTCCAACATCTGCAATTTTCAAGTTCTTTGTGAGGTATATCTTCAACAAGAACCGACCGTGGAACTCTTCAGAGAATACTTTTGTCTGAACCGCCAAAATGAATGCACCAATGGCCTTAGTTTGGATCTTGGTGGAATCTCAATTCAGCGCCGACAGGGCGTCGTCTTTCCCTTAATAGTCTTACCGAGCCATCCCAAAGATTGGAATCAGACCTGGTTCTACTGCCAAGATATGTCACCAGCTAATGAAAAACCACTGTCGGGTTATCGCGTGGAGCGTCTGGATTCCAAGTTTGTGCTCCCTGATAAGCTTACCACTGCTGAATGCAAGAATCTTATTCCATCTATTAAAAGGATTCAAGCTTTACTGGGGAACAACTTAACTTGAGTTGACCTGACCCGTTGCTGGGTCGCATGGCGGGTCATCCCTCTAAGCCGCCGATCCAAGTTAATGTATGAGTATGGCAGAGGCCCAAATGACTCTCTGCGTTATAGCTCTTTTCAATTGACTGAAGAAGACGTTGTTGCAATGTCAACCATCCTTGTGAATGGCAAATACGAGGACTGCAGTAAGGTTGGGTTAAACCCCTTCTACAAACTTAACCCGACACCAGAGGTGAAAACTCCTGACCTCTTCCTCTTTTTGTGTTTTCCTCGGTAGTTTAAGTATTTGCATGACCTTTTAACCCATTTATTTGTTTACAGGCCAAATCTGACTTCTGGAAGGCCAAGTATGATCATGAAGCTACCAAGAAGGCTAGAGCCGCTGCCATAGTCGCCAGAAAAATGACCCGGAAGCCCAAGAAGAAGACTGCATCTGACTTATTCCACCTGGATGATGCTTCTGAGTCGGAGGTATCCCTTGACTCCCTTGGCCAGTTTTTTAACTATCTTATTGACACTGACTATTGCCAGGATGACACGGGGGCCAGCCAGGCCGTTGAAGAAGAGGTAACTATTTCCTCCGACTCAGCCCCTTTGCCAAGACAGAAACTTCGACTGGTAACCCGGAAAGTAAAGTTTTCGCACCCTTTGGCTTATCTAGACCCTCATTTTCTTTTGAAAAAGCAGCAACATGAGAGCCGCCGTCAGGCCCGGACTAATGACGACTATGAATCGCCTTCCGATTTACAACAAACTCCTCGAAAACGCCAGAATGAGGTTTCTTTCATCTTTGTCTTTTGCTTCCATTAATGGATCTATTCCCTTGCATCACTAACTTTATTTTACCTTTGCAGGAGGTTTCTCGCTCTTTTGGCGACTCGTCGCAAACTCAATTTCTGGCTTTCAAGACTGCCCCTAGGTAAGAACAATCATCTTTCTTCTGCATCTTTTAAAAACTGCATTATTACACTAACTGACTCATAAAATCTTTCTTAGTGGTCAAGCCAAATCCAAGAAGGCCAAGGTGATTAAGCCGATAGAAGACCCCGAAAGTTCCTGCAACTGTGCCGGCCATGCCAACTCCCTCTCAAACTGAAGCACCGGAAGACCCGGCTGTTCATACTCAATTGGACCCTCCTAAGTTTTCAGCCGATGAGGCCACCCTTAATCCGACCATTACTGAACCATCTAGCTCAGCTAACCCGCCAACAACTTCTGATACTGACGTTTTGATTACTGGTAGCCGGTTTGTTGAACCAGGGACCCCCACTGTATTAGCCCGGCATACTACTAAGCAAGAGGCTTTAGAGAAGCAGAAAGTGCGGTTTGATATCTCCCATTACGCTCACCTCAATGTCAATGATGTACTATCCGGCTATCTCAGTCTGTGCACTCCAGCCGTGACTCGGAAATCGAGATGGTCAAACAATTGTAGCTAAAAGATGAGGTATGTTCTCCGGTTTACCTATACTCTGCCAGCCCCCAAGTCTTCAGATGATGAACTTGAATGATCTGTAGACTTTATGATATAAGTTGATACTTTGCCTCTAAGTTTTTCGAAAGTCCAGTAGAGTAGCATAAACTTCACCTGTAGTCCCCAAGGGCCGGCTCAATTTATCATAAATGAACTGGTACTTAATTGCATAACTGTCTTTTACTAGTCCCAATAAGTATTGTGATCCGGCTCAATCTTTGAAAAACTTTCTGAATATCATTCATTAGCCCCCAAGTGCCAACCGTTGTTACTTTGTAAAACCCTTGGGACTTGAAACATATAAAAGTCATAAACAATTGCTTTGCCAGACATTAGCCCCCAAGTGTCAAGTGGTATTGCAGTGCAAAGTACTTGAGACTTGAACCCTTATAACTTTTAGTTTATGTCTTGACACACCTGTGAATGTTTTGTAGAACGCCCTATCTGAATTGGGCTCTCAATTGACGGATGCCAAGACCTAGCTGGCGGAGCAGGAGACAGAGATAAAGACCACTGACTCTAAACTCCAATTGAGCCTCTCTGAATCTGAGAAATTGAAGACCGGCTTAGCTGCAAAAAAGAAATCCTGGGCCGAAGAAAAGACGCTGCTGATACAACGCGCTAGGACAGCTGAGGCGACTCTTGTGGAGGCTACTACAGAGCTCACCGGTTTAAAAAACCGGGTGTCTCGAATGGTCTCCGCCATCTTCGGTGAGTTATTTGCATAAGTCCCTTATACTCTATTTGTACCAAGAATGTAAACCGCCTGCTTAACTTCTGTTAAAATACTTACAAGTTCGCGGAGTAACAACCTGAGCCAGGATAGTGTGACAAAGCTGAAGGTGGTTTATACCTTGGTGGAACAACTATATACGAGAGCTCAACGGGCGCTTGCTGCTATCTCTCCTGCCAACCAAGGACCCAATCGCCTAAGTGATGTTTTGAAGAAGTTATCGATCTTACCCGCCAGGTTTCAAGAGGTCAAACGATCCTGTGCCAGAGCTGGAGCCCTGACTGCCCTGAGCCGCTCCAAAGCCTGGGTGCCGGATTTAGACCCGGTGGACGTGGCTAAGGGGTACCCTACCATGAAGGAAGACGGGACTCCATTTGAGCAAGATGACTTTATTGCCCGCGTGAGGGGAGTTCGTCCTCAAGCTATCATTCTTGGAGAGGAGACCAACATCGACAAATATCAGTCGGGTTTTGATATGGAGAATAAGAAGATGGCGACTCCCTCTTATAAAGTGATGGATCTTATCCCGCCAGTTCGTCAACACACTTTTGCCTCGGAAATTGTCCCGGCCGGCCTAATTGACGATGAGGCCGAGTTCATTGCTCTGAATGGCTTTGACTAGTCCAATCCCAGCTTTCGACCAGTGGAGGGAGGTGAGCCGGCCAGGGGGGAGTCATAACCATCTGAACAATCCATCTTTTAGCTTAAGACCTGCTTAGGAGAGAAAAAACAGTCTAACCTTTTGGGCTCTCAATGCCTTGTGATAGGTTAGTTTGAAAAGTGCATATTTTGCCTATGCCATCGTGCATAAGATGTTGCATATGAATCTTTACCCATGATGCCAATATATATGTTACATCTATGGTTACATCTGTAATGTTTTAACTCTGTTCCTGTAAAAGATGAAAAAATTGTCCTGGCGGTCTAGCACCGGACGGGTCAAAAACACCCGATATATGACTATGAAATTATCATAGTGGAAAAATAGAACCAGATGTAAGATAAACATGGTTAAAAAAACCTTTGATTAATGAAAAAACACGGAGAAACTCATTCATGAATGACATTGTCGGTTTACATGACCCGGATGATGAGGTTGATAACCCAATCTTTTGTAGAAGTCAATACTTCCATATGTCTGATGACTGTTATGCCTTGGCAACTCATTGTCAAATAACTGAGACGGTTTAATTTGAAACCATACTAACAGTGAAATTTGAGATGATAAAAAACACTAGGCTTCACACAATGTAAATCAAAATATTTAAATAAAAACTGGAGGCTTCTGATTCGAATACGATCAGTAAACCGGACCAAAGGGGTTAAGCTAAGATTCGAATACGACCATATAGCCCCCAGTGGCTTTGGCGTTGCGCCGATCAAGAGGGTACCAACATCTATGTTCTCTTTGGTTCGAATACGACCTATGTTTGAACAGGAAGCCCCCAAATGACCTTGAGAGGTTTTTAACGACCCTGATTCGAATATGATCCAAGTCGGACCCAAAGGGGGTTAAGCTATGATTCGGATACGATCAAGAAGCCCCCTAGTGAGTTTGGCTTTGAGCCGATCAAGAGGGTTACGACAGCTATGTTCTCTTTGGTTCAAATACGACCTATGTTTGAACAGGAAGCCCCCAAGTGACCATGAGGTTTACAGCTAGATTCGAATACGATCATGAGCCGGACAAAAAGGGTTAAGCTAGATTCGGATACGATCAGCCCCCTTTTGGTCATTTTAAATAATGAAAATAATAAAGATAGATGATCATTGAGAAGGAAAAGGACAGAGGTCTTGCTTTATTACTTTAGCATAATATATACAACGTCAAAGTATGTACATGACGAGAGCCGGTGGCTTAAGTATAGTATGGCCGAAGCTGAGCAATGTTCCACGGCCGCCGTGTCTCCTCCTCCGACTTACGTGAGTCTTTGTGTTCTCGAACGTCAATGAGGTAATATGACCCATTGTTTAAGTTCTTGCTGACCACAAAGGGTCCTTCCGAAGGCGGGGATAGTTTGTGTGCATCAGACAGATCCTGGATGAGCCGGAGTACCAGGTCACCTTCTTGAAAGGTCCTGGACTTAACCCGGCGGCTATGATAACAACGCAGGTCCTGTTGATAAATTGCTGATCGAGCTGCCGCCAAATCTCTCTCCTCATCTAACAAGTCAAGTGCATCCTGTCGGTCTTGTTCATTATCCGCTTCAACGTAAGCCGCCACGTGAGGTGAGTCATGATGGATGTCACTAGGCAGCACTGCTTCTACTCCATAAACCATGAAGAAAGGTGTATAACCTGTAGACCTGTTAGGAGTGGTATTGATACTCCACAACACCAAGGGTAATTCCTCTACCCAACAACCCGGCGTCCGTTGTAAGGGAACCATAAGCCGGGGCAATGGACCTTTTAAGATTTATTGATTTGCTCTATCAACTTGACCATTAGATTGGGGGTGAGCTACTAAAGAAACATCAAGCCGGATATGCTCACGTTGACAAAACTCCTCCATAGCACCTTGGGACAAATTAGTGCCATTGTCAGTTATAATGTTGTGTGGAAAACCAAAGCAGAAAATCACCTTTTTCATGAACTGAACCGCCGTAGCTGCATCACACTTGCTCTGCCTCAACCCATTTTGTGAATTTGTCAACTGCCACCAAAAGATGTGTGTTTTTATATTTGGACATTTTGAAAGGTCCAACCATGTCAAGCCCCTAGATTGCAAACAGCCAAGTGATTGTAATCATCTGCAACTCTTGAGCCGGCACGTGCGCTGGTCGTGCAAATTTTTGACATCCATCACACCTACTGACCAACTCCTCCACATCAGCATGAGCCGTTAGCCAGTAAAAACCATGATGAAAAGCTTTAGCCACAAGAGACTTTGACCCGACATGATGACCACAATCCCCTTCATGGATCTCATGAAGAATTTCTTGACCTTCTTCAGGAGAAACACAACGTTGAAATGCTCCAGTGACGCTGCGATGATACAACTCACCGTCAGAAATTGTCATTGACTTGGACCACCGGGTTATCTATCGGTCCAGGGTCTCGTCCTCTGGCAACTCGCCCTGGGTCATGTAAGCCAAGAACGGTACTATCCAATATGGAATGACATGAAGAGCCGCCACCAACTGTGCCTCCAGGCCAGGAATGGCCAAATCTTCCTCTGTAGGCAACTTAACAGACGGGTTATGTAAAACATCCAAAAAGGTGTTAGGTGGCACCGACTTACGTTGAGATCCCAACTGGCTTAAGGCATCAGATACTTCATTCTTTCCGCGGTCAATGTGTTCCACTTGATAACCTTTAAAATGCCCCACAATAGCGTCGACCTTGCGGTGATAAGCCGCCATGAAAGGATCCTTGGAATCCCACTTACCTGACACCTGCTGAGCCACCAAATCTGAGTCGCCAAGGTATCGTACCTGTCCCAGACTCATCTCTTTAGCCATTCGAAGTCCATGGAGCAAGGCTTCATATTCTGCTGCGTTGTTAGTACAAGGAAACATCAATCGCAACACATAACAAAACTTGTCACCTTTAGGAGAAGTGAAAACAACTCCAGCCCCCGAGCCTTCCAATTGTCTGGACCCATCAAAATGAACTGTCCAATATGTGTTATCTGGTTTCTCCTCTGGCATCTGCAACTCTGTCCAGTCATTAATGAAGTCAACCAGCGCTTGAGATTTGATTGCAGTACGTGGCACATACTTCAAACCATGAGACCCAAGTTCAATAGCCCACTTGGCGACTCGTCCTATGGATTATCTATTTTGAATAATGTCTCCTAGAGGAGCAGAGCTAACCACAGTGATTGGGTGACCCTGAAAGTAACGCTTGAGCTTCCGGCTTGCCATGAACACCCCATAAACAAGCTTCTGCCAATGCGGATATCTTTGTTTAGATTCAATGAGCACCTCACTGACATAGTAAACCGGCCATTGGACCGGATGTTCCTTGCGAGCCTCCTTGCGCTCCACAACAATAGCCACACTAACAACACGTGAGTTAGCAGCCACATACAACAACAATGGCTCTTTCTCAACCGGAGCAGCAAGAATCGGCGGCTCAGCGAGCTGTTTCTTCTGATTCTCAAAAGCAAAGTTAGCAGCGTCACTCCAGACAAAGTCATCTGCCTTCTTCATCATTTGATACAAAGGCATCGCCTTCTCCCCTAACCGGCTTATGAACTGGCTTAAGGCTGCAACGTGACCCGCCAACCGCTGAACATCATTGATGCACACCGGTTTAGCCAGATATGTAATTGCCTTAATTTTCTTCGGGTTAGCCTCAATACCTCTGTTAGACACCAAAAAACCCAAGAGTTTGCCAGCTGGGACTGCAAAAACACAATTGGCCGGGTTAAGCATCATCTTGTAGACCCGGAGGTTATCAAAGGTCTCCTTCAGATCAGTTACCAAGGTTTCCTTCTCTATGGATTTCACCACTATATCATCCACATAAGCATGAACATTCTGCCCAATCTGATTGTGAAGGAAATTTTGCACACATCGTTGATAAGTCGCCTGGGCACTTTTAAGCCCAAAAGGCATAGACACATAGCAGAAGGCTCCAAACGGAGTGATGAAAGCTGTCTTCTCCTAGTCCTGAACTACCATCTTGATCTGATGATAACCCGAATAGGCATCCAAAAAACTCAAACGCTCGCAACCCGCCGTAGCATCAATGATCTGATCAATACAAGGGGGAGCAAAAGGGTCAGCTGGACAAGCCTTGTTTAAATCGGTGTAATCCACACACATACGCCAGGTGCCGTTCTTTTTTAGTACAAGCACCGGGTTAGCCAACCACTCTGGGTGAAAAACATCAACAATGAACCCGGCCGCCAAGAGCCGGGCCACCTCTTCTCCAATTGCCTTGCGCCTTTCCTCGTTAAACCGTCAAAGAAACTGCCTGGCCGGTTTAAAGTTCGGATCAATATTGAGAGTGTGCTCAGCGAGTTCTCTCGGGACACCCAGCATGTCAGAAGGCTTCCATGCAAAGATGCCCCGGTTCTCATAGATGAACTCGATGAGCACGCTTTTCTACTTTGGATCTAAGTTAGCACTAACAATGAACTGTTTGGATGAGTCGCCAGGCACAAAATCAACCATCTTGGTGTCATCAGCTGATTTGAATTTCAACACCGGTTCATGCTCCGCAGTTGGCTCTTTCAAAGACGTCATGTCTGCCGGGTCAACATTATCTTTATAAAACTTTAATTCCTCTGTTGCCCAAACGGACTCAGCATAAGCAGCATCACCTTCTTCACATTCCAGGGCTATTTTCTGGCTTCCATGTACTGTGATGGTGCCTTTATAACCTGGCATCTTGAGCTACAGATATACATAACACGACCAGGCCATGAACTTGGCAGAGGCCGGCCGTCCAAACAGGGCATGATATGGGCTTTTGATCTTAACCACTTCAAAAGTTAACTTCTCAACCCTATAATCGTATTCATCCCCAAAGGCTACTTCCAGCTCAATCTTTCCAACTGGGTATGCCGACTTACCAGGTACAACACCATGAAAAATAGTGTTGGATTGTTTAAGACTCTTGTCAGTCAACCCCATGCGACGAAACGTCTCATAATAGAGGATGTTGATGCTACTGCCTCCGTCCATGAGCACCTTAGTAAACTTATATCCACCAACCTGAGGCGCCACCACCAAAGCCAAGTGACCTGGATTATCAACCCGGAGAGGGTGATCCTCCCTACTCCACATAATAGGTTGTTCTGACCATCTCAAATAACGTGGAACCGCTAGCTCAACAGCGTTTACAACCCTCTTATGAAGTTTCTGGTCCCTCTTGCACAAACTAGTGGTGAATACGTGGTACTGCCCACTGTTCAGCTGTTTCGGGTTACTCTGATACCCGGACTGCTGTTGCTGTTGCAGCTGATTACCTTGGCCTGATTGCTGATTATAACCACCTTGGTTACCCGGATGGCCCTGGTCGTGAAAACCGTCTCCACCTGAGCCAGCACCCGGGCCATGAAAACCGCTGCCGCCTGAACCGCCGCTAGGTCCGTGGTTACCATCGAATATGTTGGAATTTTTAAACGCCTTCATGATCGTACAGTCCTTCCACAGATGGGTAGCTGGCTTCTCCCGGGTGACGTGCCTCGGACAGGGTTCATTCAGTAGTTGCTCAAGAGTGGGACCAGACCCGCCGGACCGAGGAGGTGGCATCCCCTTCCACTGTTGGTTGTTGCCCTGTGTACTGGTGTTAGCCACAAACTCGCCCGCCTTACGTTTATTACCTCCTTGATTCGCCGGGTTATGCTGGTGACCCTTGCCATTGCCGTTCTTTTTTCCCTTCCCCGCCTTCTCTTCATCAGACGCGGGATCCTTGGTACTATCTAAATCAGCATATTTGACTAGAGCCGCCATC
Organism: Triticum dicoccoides; assembly: GCF_002162155.2. Classification (NCBI taxonomy): domain Eukaryota; kingdom Viridiplantae; phylum Streptophyta; class Magnoliopsida; order Poales; family Poaceae; genus Triticum; species Triticum dicoccoides. The sequence goes on along the minus strand of NC_041382.1, from coordinate 214,158,783 downwards.
AACTGGCCCATGTCATGACAATCACGCTTGAGCCGCCCCAGCTTCTGCTTCAGAGTTTCAAAACGGCATTTTTCTCCAACATTAAGACTGCAGAGCCGGCATCCATTTTATTAGATGAATGTATTATCTCCTTGACCCGGCGCACCCAATGGGTCGTGGACTCACCTTCCTCTTGCTTACAGTTAGTCAAGTCCATGATTGACATAGGTTGCTTACATGTGTCCTTGAAGTTCTGAATGAACCGGGCTTTTAACTTCACCCATGAGCCGATGGAGTTGGGCGGCAATCCTTTTAACCAAGTGCGAGCTGTTCCATCCAACATCATAGTGAAATATTTAGCCATTGCTGCATCGCTGACCTTCAATAGCTCCATCGCCATCTCATAACTTTCAATCCATGCCCCAGGCTGCAAGTCGGCCGTGTAATTAGGCACCTTACGAGGCCCCTTAAAATCTTTTGGCAAGCGCTCATTACGTAGAGCCGGTACCAGGCAAGGGACACCTTCTGTCCTTGTGGCCACTCCTACCTCAACATAGGTTGCTGGATAAACCGGAAAAGCCTGATGAGCTGCCTGCTCAGCTGCCATTTGAATCGCCCGCTCAGCCTCCTGACGGATTCTCTCGTGATCCACCATGTTAAAGGCTCCATCCTGCATCGGGTCATGCCTGCGCGGTTGGTTACGGCGTTGGGTATTGCTTGACATAGCCGCTGAGTCCATATGCCTACTATAGCTCGGGCTCTGGCTCGGGCGAGGGGTTGAATGGATTCTGTCTCGACTATAAGAGTACGCATCCTGCTGTGCCAGGGCTGTCTGAAGAAGTTCTCTGACCCTTCGTGTTTCGATCGCCGTTGGAGAGTCGCATTCCATTGGGAGAGCCGCCAGACGAGCCGACACAGCAATTAAATTCTCCAAAGGGTTAGAGAAGTGACCCGGTGGTACTGGCGTGTAATGAGGCAGAGCAATATTCACACGGGGTGGTTCCATGGCCCTCGGCTGAACCGGTGCCCCCGTCCCGGGTGTTGTGATCCGGTTTGCCTCCGGCGGGTTGCTGGGACCGGCCCTGGGTGTGTGGAAAAGGTTCCTAGGATCGTAAGTCAGAGGCAGGCGTGATTGAGTTTTCTGGTGTCTTCTCCTCATGACCTTGTTTGAAGCGTTTAGATCCACCAAGAGCCAGAAAGTCTCCGCTTGAAGCTGCTCAGCACGTGCATCCAAAGCCGCCCATTCTGCGGCCATCCTTTCCTTGGCCTGTGCTACCTCTCCGCATAGCCGTGCTACTTCTGCGTCATGTTGAGCCTTATCCGCCGGCTCAACCACAGCAGTCAACAGGGCCGTCATCCTAACCATGAGGTCCATTAATACCTGAGCTGGCAGGCGCACGGGGTCTCCCGACCCGGCTGCTGCTGACCCGGTGGTTATGGCTGCCGCAGCCGTAGAATTCTGACCGGGTTGAGTGCCAGCCATGAAGACTCCGGCTCGATTCGGTGGCTCGGTGGGGTCCGGAATACTCCTGCCATCGGAGCAGCCCCCAAGCCCACCGTCTTGTAACTGATACAAAGAATATGTTTCGCCTGTGGATGACTCACCGTCAGAACAAACGACCATCTTACCACCGTCCACCGATCCTTTAGAAAATTCCCCTCCATGGATGCAACCCACGAAGACACGCCTCATGGCAAGTTGAGCCCAGGCAGATCTAGCGCGTTGAGCCGTCTCAACGAGGTCGGTGCAGATGCCCGGCTCAGGGCCTGGCTCGCCGATCCGGCCGATGAAGACGTGGATTCCGCCGAAGGGGACCCGGTATCCGTACTCAATTGAGCCGGCGTCGGGGCCCCAACCTTCATCGTCAATGTAGAGCTTGCGGCGACGACTCTTGGTCATCCGGCACATAGCGCATCCCTTGAGCCCTTCGAAGTTGCCCTTCAAGAACTCAAATCCACTGTGCGCCGGCCCCACGGTGGGCGCCAACTGTCGTGGAATTGTCATGGCAGATGTCCTAGCAAAAGGACTTAGTCGTAGGGCCATCGCAACTAGGAAGCTTAAAGGGGTTAATCGGGACAAAGGACACAAGAGGTTTATACTGGTTCAGCCCCTTACGGTGAAGGTAAGGCCTAGTCCAATTGATGTTCTATTGCTAGGTTTCGATGACCAAGGAGCGAATCCGCTAGCTTGGCTATTGATCTATTGATTCTTGTCCTTAGTCACCACCGGGTCGTCCCCTTATATACACGGGTTCACGCGTGGCGGCCTACAGAGTCCAGGCCGTCTCATATAACGTCTCCGGCTCGGTGACTTCTATTACATGCCTTTCTTTACAAGTCTTACTTTACACATGGCTGTTTATAATTACATGCCTTAAGCCGCCTCTAGGCTTGGGCCTAGTACAAGCCCTATAACAAACCATCGCCTTGTATGTTTACCGGGCTTCTTTTTGTAACCCGCCATTGGAGTTGACCTGGCCCCTCCTGGGTGGGTCATACCTGGTAGCTATATCCTCAACAGCCCCCTTCGGTGGAATCCACGTCTTCATCGGCCGGATCAGCGAGCCGGGCCCTGATCCGGACATCTGCACCAACCTCGTCGAGACGGCTCAGCGTGCTAGATCCGCCCTGGCTCAACCCGCCATGAGGCGTTCCTTCGTGGGTTGCATCCATGGAGGGAAACTTTCTGAAGGATCGGTGGACGGTGGTGAGACGGCCATTTGCTCTGATGGTGAGTCGTCCACAGGCGAAACAGATTCTTTGTATCAGTTACAAGATGGCAGGCTTGGGGGCTGTTCCGATGGCAGCAGTATTTCGGACCCCACTGAGCCGCCGAATCGAGCCGGAGTCTTCATGGCTAGCACTCAACTTGGTCAGAATTCTACGGCTGCGGCAGCAATAACCACTGGGTCAGTAGTGGCCGGGTCAGGAGACTCCGTGCGCCCCCCGGCTCAGGTATTAATGGACCTCATGGATAGGATGACGGCCCTGTTGACTGCTGTGGTCGAGCCGACGGATAAGGCTCAGCATGACGCAGAGGTAGCACGGCTACACGGAGAGGTAGCACAGGCCAAGGAAAATTTTGCGGCGGAAGTTGTTAGGATGGCCACAGAACGGGCGGCTCTGGATGCACGTGCTCAGCAGCTTCAAGCGGAGACTTTCCGGCTCTCGGTGGATCTGAACACGCCAAATGAGGTCATGAGGAGAAGGTACCAGAAGGCTCAATCACGTCTGCCTCTGACTTATGATCCTAGGAACCTTTTTCGCACACCCGGGGCTGGTCCTAGTAACCCGCCGGAGGCAAACCGGATCACAACACCCGGGGCTGGGGCGCCAGTTCAACCGCACGCCATGGAGCCACCACGTGTGAATACTGCTCCGCCTCACTACACACCAATACCACCGGGTCACTTCTATAACCCTCTAGAGAATTTAATTGCTGCATCGGCTCGTTTGGTGTCTCTCCCAATGGATGGTGATCGAAACACGAAGGGTCAGAGAACTTCTTCAGACAGCTCTGGCACAGCAGGATGCGTATTATTATAGTCGAGATAGAATCCATTCAACCCCTCGACCAAGCCGGAGCCCAAGCTATAGCAGGCATATGGACTCAGCGGCCATGTCGAGCAACACCCAGCATCGTAACCAACCACGCGGGCATGGCCCAGCCCCAGGCGGAGCCCTTAACTTGGTGGACCGGGAAAGGATCCGTCAAGAGACTGAACGGGCGATTCAGTAGGCGGCCGAGCAGGCGACTCAGCAAGCTTTCCCGATTTATCCAGTGGCCTCTATTGAGTCTGGGGTGGCCACCAGGACAGAAGGTGTCCCTTATCTTGTGTCGGCTTTGTGTAATGAGCGTTTGCCAAAGGATTTTAAGGGGCCTCATAAGGTGCCCAATTACACAGCCGACCTGCAACCCGGAGCGTGGATTGAAAGTTACGAGATGGCCATGGAGTTATTAGAGGTCAGTGACGCAGCAATGTCCAAATACTTCACCATGATGTTGGATGGAATAGCTCGTACTTGGTTAAAGGGGTTGCCGCCCAACTCCATCGGCTCATGGGCAGAGTTAAAGGCCCGGTTCATTCAGAACTTCAAAGACACCTGCAAACAGCCCATGTCGATCGTGGACTTGACCAACTACAAGCAAGAGGAAGGTGAATCCACGACCCATTGGGTGCGCCGGGTCAAGGAAATAATACATTCATCTGATAAGATGGATGCCAGCTCCGTGGTCTTAATGTTGGAGAAAAATTGCCATTTTGAACCCCTGAAACAAAAGTTGGGGCGGCTCAAGCGTGACTGTAATGACATGGGCCAGATGATGGCGTCTCTCGTCAAGTACGCCGATTCTGATAGTACCAAGGACCCCGCGTCTGACGAAGAGAAGACAGGGAAGGGAAAGAAGAATGGCAATGGCAAGGGTCACCAGCACAACCCGACGAATCAAGGAGGTAATAAACGTAACGCTGACGAGTTTGTGGCTAACACAAATACGTAGGGAAACAATCAACGATGCAAGGGGAGGCCGCCTCCAGGGTCTGGCGGGTCAGGTCCCATGCTTGAGCAGCTGCTAAACGAACCTTGTCCAAGACACGGCACCCAGGAGAAGCCAGCTACCCATCTGTGGAAAGACTGTATGATCATGAAAGCTTTTAAGAATTCTAACATATTCGATGTTAACCACGGACCTGGCGGCGGTTCAGGTGGTGACGTCTTTCATGGCCCGGGCGCTGGCTCAGGCGGTGGCGGTTTTTCATGGCCAGGGCCATCTAGGAAGGCGGCTATAATCAGCAATCCAGCCAGGGCAGTCAGCAATAGCAGCAACAGTCCGGGTATCAGAGTAACCCAAAATAGTTGAACAGTGGGCAGTACCACGTGTTTACCACCAGTTTGTGCAAGAGGGATCATAAGCTTCATTAGAGGGATGTAAATGCTGTTGAGCCGGCGGTTCCGCGTTATTTGAGATGGTGTGAACAACCTATTGTGCGGAGTAGGGAGGATCACCCACCTCGGGTTGATAATCTGGGTCATCTGGCTTTGGTGGTGGCGCCTCAGGTTGGTTGATATAAGTTCACTAAAGTGCTCATGGACGGAGGTAGTAGCCTCAACATCCTCTATTATGAGATGTTCCGTCGCATGGGGTTAACTGATAAGAGTCTTAAAACATCCAACACTGTTTTTCATGGGGTAGTGCCTGGTAAGTAGGCGTACCCAGTTGGTAAGATTGAGTTGGAAGTAGCCTTTGGAGATGAGTATGATTCTAGGGCTAAGAAGTTAACCTTTGAAGTGGTTAAGATCAAAAGCCCATATCACGCTCTGTTTGGACGGCCGGCTTATGCTAAGTTCATGGCTCGGCCGTGTTATGTGTATCTGCAGCTCAAAATGTCGGGTTATAAGGGCACTATCACGGTACATGGAAGCCAGAAAATAGCCCTGGAATGTGAAGAAGGTGATGCTGCATATGGCGAGTCTGTTTGTGCAACCGAGGAGTTGAAGTTTTATAAGGATAATGTTGACCCGGCAGACATGACATCTTTGAAAAAGCCAACTATGGAGCATGAGACGATGTTGAAATTCAAATCAGCTGATGACACCAAGATGATTGATTTCGTGCCTGGCGATTCATCCAGACTGTTCATTATCAGTGCTAACTTGGATCCAAAATAGGAAAGCGCGCTCATCGAGTTCATCCGTGAGAACGGGGACATCTTTGCATGGAAGCCTTCTAACATGCCGGGTGTACCGAGAGAACTTGCTGAGCACACTCTCAATATTGATCCAAAGTTTAAGCCGGTCCGACAATTTCTTTAGCAATTTAACGAGGAAAGGCGCAAGGCTATCGGAGAAGAGGTGGCACGGCTCTTGGTGGCCGGGTTCATTATTGAAGTTTTTCACCCAGAGTGGTTGGCTAACCCGGTGCTTGTGCTTAAAAAGAATGGCACCTAGCACATGTGTGTGGATTACACAGATTTGAGCAAAGCTTGTCCGACTGACCCTTTTGCTCTCCCTTGTATTGATTAAATCATTGATGCTACGGCGGGTTGTGAGTGTTTGAGTTTTTTGGATGCTTACTGTGGTTATCATCAGATCAAGATGGCAGTTAAGGACCAGGAGAAGACATCTTTCATCACTCCGTTTGGAGCCTTCTGTTATGTGTCTATGCCTTTTAAGCTTAAGAGTGCCCAGCCGACTTATCAGCGGTGTGTACAGAATTGCCTTCATAAACAGATTGGACGTAATGTTCATGCTTATGTGGATGACATAGTGGTGAAATCTAGAGAGAAGAAAACCTTGGTAGCTGATCTGAAGGAAACCTTTGACAACCTCCGGGTCTACAAGATGATGCTTAACCCGGCCAAGTGTGTTTTTGGAGTCCCAGCTGGCAAGCTCTTGGGTTTTTTGGTGTCTAATAGAGGCATTGAGGCTAACCTGGAGAAAATTAAGTCAATCACATCTTTGGCTAAACCGGCGTGCATCAATGACGTTCAGCGGCTGGCGGGCCGTGTTGCAGCTTTAAGCTGGTTGGGTGAGAAGGCTATGCCATTGTATCAAATGATGAAAAAGGCAGATGACTTTGTCTGGAGTGACGCTGCCAACTCTGCCTTTGAGGATCTGAAGAGACAGCTCGCTAAGCCGCCAGTTCTTGCTGCTCCTGTTGAGAAGGAGCCATTGTTGTTATATGTGGCTGCTAACTCACGTGCTGTCAGTGTGGCTATTGTTGGTGGAGCACAAGAAAATTGGCAAGGAACATCCGGTTCAGCGACTGGTTTACTATGTGAGTGAGGTGCTCAATGAATCTAAGCAAAGGTACCCACATTGGCAGAAGTTTGTTTATGGGGTGTTCATGGCAAGCCAGAAGCTCAAGCATTACTTTCAGGGTCACCCTATCACCATGGTTAGCTCCACTCCGTTAGGAGATATTATTCAAAATAGAGAAGCCATAGGACGAGTCGCCAAGTGGGCCATGGAACTTGGGTCTCATGGTTTAAAGTATGTGCCACGTACTGCGATCAAATCTCAAGCGTTGGTCGATTTCATTACCAATTGGACAGAGTTACAGACACCTGAAGAAAATCTAGACAACACATATTGGATGATTCATTTTGATGGGTCCAGACAGTTGGATGGCTCGGGGGCTGGAGTTGTTTTAACTTCTCCTCGAGGTGAGAAGTTTTGTTATGTGTTGCGATTGATGTTTCCTTGTACTAACAACGCAGCAGAATATGAGGCCTTGCTCCATGGTCTTCGAATGGCTAAACAGATGAGTTTGAGCCGGGTATGGTGCCTTGGCGACTCAGATTTGGTGGCTCAGCAGGTGTCAGGCAAGTGGGATTCCAAGGACCCTCTCATGGCGGCTTATTGTCGAGAGGTGGATGCTGTGGCTGGACACTTAGTGGTATCAGGTGGAACACATTGATCGTAGAAAGAACGAAGCGGCGGATGCCTTAAGCCGGTTGGGATCTCAGCGTAAGCCGGTGCCACCTAACACATTTTTAGATGTTTTACATAACCCTTCTGTCAAGTTGCCTACAAAGGAAGACTTGGCCGTTCTTGACCCGGAGGCCCAGTTGGTGGCGGCTCTTCAGGTCATTCCAGACAGGACAGTGCCATATTTGGCTTACATGACCCGGGGCGAGTTGCCAGAGGATGAGACCTTGGCAAGACAGATAACCCGGCGGTCTAAGTCAATGACAATTTCCAATGGTGAATTATATCATCGTAGTGTCACTGGGGCATTTCAGCGATGTGTCTCTCCTGAAGAAGCTCAAGAGTTTTTTCGTGAGATCCATGAGGGAGATTGTGGCCATCATGCCTGCTCAAAATCTCTAGTGGCCAAAGCTTTTCGTCATGGTTTTTACTGGTTAACGGCTCATGCTGATGCAGAGGATCTGGTCAGTAGGTGCGATGGATGTCAAAAGTTCGCACGACGAGTGCACGTACCGGCTCAAGAACTACGGATGATTCCAATCACTTGGCCGTTTGTGGTTTGGGGGCTTGATATGGTTGGACCTTTCAAAAGGTCTAAGGATAAAAAGACACATCTTTTGGTGGCAGTTGCCAAATTCATGAAATGGGTTGAGGTAGAGCCAGTGAGCAAGTGTGATGCAGCCATGGTGGTTCAGTTCATGAAAAAGGTGATCTTTCGCTTTGGTTTTCCACACAACATTATAACTGACAATGGCACTAATCTGTCCAAAGGTGCTATGGAGGAGTTTTGTCAACGTGAGCATATCCGGCTTGATGTTTCATCAGTAGCTCACCCCCAATCCAATGGTCAAGATGAGAGAGCAAATCAGGAAATCCTAAAAGGTCTCAAGCCCAGGCTTATGGTTCCCTTACACCGGACGTCGGGTTGTTGGGTAGAGGAATTACCCTCGGTGTTGTGGAGTATCAATACCATTCCTAACAGGTCTACAGGTTATACACCTTTCTTCATGGTTTATGGAGCAGAAACAGTGATGCCTAGTGACATCCGTCATGACTCGCCTCGCGTGGCGGCTTACATTGAAGCTGATAATGAACAAGCCCGACAGGATGCACTTGACTTGTTAGATGAGGAGAGAGATTTGGCGGCGGCTCGATCAGCAATTTATCAACAGGACCTGCACCGTTATCACAACCTTCGAGTTAAGTCCAGAACATTTCAAGAAGGTGACCTGGTGCTCCGGCTCATCCAGGATCTGTCTGATGCACAAAAACTATCCCCGCCTTGGGAAGGACCCTTTGTGGTCAGCAAGAACTTAAAAAATGGGTCATATTACCTCATTGACGTTCGAGAGCACAAAGACTCACGTAAGTCGGAGGAGGAGACCCGCCGGCCGTGGAACATTGCTCAGCTTCGGCCATACTACACTTAAGCCACCGACTCTCGTCATGTACATACTTTGACGTTGTATATATTATGATAAGTAATAAAGCAGGACCACTGTCCTTTTCCCTTTAAATGATCATATATCTTTCTTATTTTCATTATTTTAATGACCAAAAGGGGGTTGATCGTATCCGAATCTAGCTTAACCCTTTTGGTCCAGCTCATTATCGTATTCGAATCTAGCTGTAAACCTTATGGTCACTTGGGGGCTTCCTGTTCAAACATAGGTCGTATTTGAACCAAAGAGATCATAGCTATCGTAACCCTCTTGACCGGCTCAAAGCCAAACTCACTAGGGGGCTTCTTGATCGTATCCGAATCATAGCTTAACCCCTTTTGGGTCCGACTTGGATCGTATTCGAATCAGGGTTGTTAAAAACCTCTCAAGGTCATTTGGGGGCTTCCTGTTCAAACATAGGTCGTATTCGAACCAAAGAGAACATAGCTGTCGGTACCCTCTTGATCGGCGCAACGCCAAAGCCACTGGGGGCTATATGATCGCATTCGAATATTAGCTTAACCCCTTTGGTCCGTCTTACTGATCGTATTCGAATCAGAAGCCTCCAATTTTTATTTAAATGTTTTGATTTACATTGTCTGAAGCCTGGTGTTTTGTCTTACTATTTTTTTATCATCTCAAATCTCACTGTCAGTATGGTTTCAAATTAAACTGGCTCGGTTATTTAACAATGAGTTGCCAAGGCATAACAGTCATCAGACATATGGAAGTATTGACTTCTACAAAAGATTGGGTTATCAACCTCATCATCCGGGTCATGTAAACCAGCTGTCCAGATTCAAAGAACACAGGTATGACAATGTCATTCATGAACAGTTTTCTCTGTATTTTTTCGTTAATCAAAGGTTTTTTCAGCCTTGTTTATCTTACATCTGGTTCTGTTTTTTCCACTATGATAATTTCATAGTCATATACCGGGTGTTTTGACCCGTCCAGTGTTAAACCGCCAGGACAATTTTTTCATTTTTTACAGGAACAGAGTTAAAACATTGCAGATGTAATCACGGATGTGCTGCATTTATATATTGACATCATTGGCAAAGATTCATATGCAACATTTTATGCACGATGGCATAGGCAAAACATGCAGTTTTCAAACTAATCTTTTACAAGGCTTTGAGAGCCCAAAAGATGGTTATGACTCTCCCCTCGCCGGTTCACCTCCCTCTACTGGTTGGAAGCTGGGATTGGACCAGTCAAAGCCGTTCAGAGCAATGAACTCCACTTCATTGTCAATCAGGCCGACTGGGTCGACTTCCGGGGCAAAAGTGTGTTGGTGAACCAGCAGGATAAGATCTGTCACTTTATAAGAGGGAGTCGCCATCTTCTTATTCTCCATATCAAAACCCGGCTAATATTTATCGATGTTGGTCTCCTCTCCAAGAATGGTAGCTTGAGGACGAACTCCCCTCACATAGGCAATAAAGTCATCTTGCTTAAATGGAGTCACGTCTTCCTTCACGGTAGGGTACCCCTTAGCCACGTCCACCGGGTCTAAATCCGGCACCCAGGCGTTGGAGCGGCTCAGGGTAGTCAAGGCTCCGGCTCTGGCACATGATCGTTTGACCTCTTGAAACCTGGTGGGTAAGTTCGATAACTTCTTCAAAACATCACTCAAATGGTTGGGTCCTTAGTTGGCAGGGGAGATAGTAGCAAGTGCTCGTTGAGCGCCAGTATACAATTGCTCCACCAAGGTATAAACCGCCTTTAGTTTTGTCACACTGTCTTGGCTCAGATTTTTACTTCGTGGACCTGAGGGTGTTTTTCAACAAAAGCTCAGCACGCGGCTTATATTCCTGGTCAAAATAAAGTATAAGTGATCAATACAAATGACTCATCGAAGATGGCGGAGACCATTTGAGACACACGGTTTTTTAAACTGGTGAGCTCCGTGGTAACCTCCTCAAGAGCCGCCTCTGCTGTCTCGGCATGTTGTATCAGCAAGGTCTTCTCATCAGCCCAGGATTTATTCTTTTCAGTCAAGCTGGCCTTCAATTTTTCAGTTTCAGGGAGACTCAGTTGAAGTTTGGAATTAGCAGTCTTTATCTCTGCTTCCTGATCCACCAGCCGGGTCTTTGCATCCGTCAATTGAGAGCCCAATTCAGTTAGGGCGGTCTACAAGCATGCACAGGTGTGTCAAGATTTAACTAAAGGTTATAATGATTGAAGTCCCAAGTGATTTGCAAACGCAATACCACTTGGCACTTGGGGGCTAATGTCTGCCAAAGCAATTTTTATGCAAAATGACTCTTCTATGCTTCAAGTCCCAAGTGTTTTACAAAGTAACAACGCTTGGCACTTGGGGGCTAATGCATGACATTCAGAAAGTTTTTAAGTTGAGTCAGATCACACTGCTTATTTGGACTGATTTAAGACAGTTATGAAGTTAAGTACCGACTCATTTATGATAAATTGAGCCGGGCCTTGGGGACTACAGGTGAAATCTTAGACTAATCTGTTGGAGTTAGGAAAAATCTAAATACAAGATATCAACCTATATCATAATTCTACAAATCATTCAGGTTCATCATAATCTGAAGACTTGGGGGCTAGCAGAGTATATATAAACCGGAGTACATACCTCATATTTCAGTTGCAATTGCTTGACCATCTCAATTTCCGAGTCACGGCTGGAATGCACATGACTGAGATAGCCGGACAACACGTCACTAACATTCAGGTGAGCATAGTGAGAGATATCAAACTGTACTTTCTGTCTTTCCAAGGCCTCCTGTTTGGCAGAATGCCTAGCCAGCACAGTCGGATTACCCGGCACAAAAAATATGCTGCCAGTGATCAAAACGTCATGGTCAGAAGACGCTGGCGGGTTAGCTGAACCAGATGGTCTGACAGTGGATGGATCGGCAATGGTTTCGTCAGCTGATGGCTCAGGAGGGTCCAATTGAGCATGGACAGCCGGATCTTCTGGTACTTCAGATTGAGCGGGAGGAGTTGATGTTGCCGGTTCAGGTGCATGATTTTTTGGGTTTTCTGCCGGTTTAATCACCTTAGCTTTCTTGGACTTTGCTTGACCACTAAGAAAGATTTTTTATGAGACAGTTAGTATAATGATGCAGTTTTAAAGATGCAGAGGAAAGATGATTTTCCTTACCCAGGGGCAGTCTTGAAAGCCGGAAATTGAGTTTGATATGAGTCGCCAGAAGAGCGAGAAACCTCCTGCAAAGGTAAAATAAAGTTAAAGCATAAGAGGAAATAGATTCATGGATGAAAACAAAGGACAAAGGTGAAAGAAACCTCATTCTGGCGTTTTCGAGGAGTTTTTTGTAAGTCAGAAGGTGGTTCATCATCATCATTAGTCCGGGCCTGACGGTGGCTCTCATATTGCTTCTTTTTCAAAGAAAATGAGGGTCCAAGTAAGCCAAAGGGTGCGAAAACCTTACCTTCCGGGTTACCAGTCGAAGTTTCTGTCTTGGCAAAGGGGCTGAGTCGGAGGAAATAGTTACCTCTTCTTCCACGGCCTAGCTGGCCCTCCTGTCGTCCTCGCAATAGTCAGTGTCAATAAGATAGTTGAAAAATTGGCCAAGGGAGTCAAGGGCTACCTCTGACTCAGAAACATCATCCAGCTGGAACATGTCAGATGTTGTCTTCTTCTTCTTGGGCTTCCGGGTCGTTCTTCTGGCGGCTATGGCAGCGGCTCTAGCCTTCTAGGCAGCTTCATGAGCATACTTGGCCTTCCAGAAGTCAGATTTGGCCTGTAAACCAATAAAAAGGTTAAAAGGTCATGCAAGTATTTAAACTACTGAGGAAAACACAAAAAGAGAAAGAGGTCAGCGGTTTTCACCTCTGGTGTCGGGTTAAGTTTGCAGAAGGGATTTAATCCAACCTTACTGCAGTCCTCATATTTGCCGTTCACAAGGATGGTTGACATTGCAACAATGTCTTATTCAGTCAATTGAACAGAGCTATAACGCAGAGAGTCATCTGGGCCTCCGCCATATTCATACATTAACTTGGATCGGCGGCTTAGAGGGATGACCCGCCACGAGATCCAGCAACGGATCAAGTCAACTCCGGTTAAGCCATTTCCCAATAAAGCTTGAGTCCTTTTGATAGATGGGATAAGCTTCTTGCGTTCAGCAGTAGCCAGTTTTCAGGAAGCACAAACTTGGAATCAAGATGCTCCGCACGATAACCTGGCAGTGGTTTTTCGTCAGCTGGTGATGTATCTTTTGGCAGTAGAACCAGGTTTGGTTCTAGTCTTTGGGATGGCTTGGTAAGACCACTAAAGGAAAAATGGCACCTTGTCGGCGTTGAATTAAAATTCCTCCAAGTTCCAAGCTAAGGCCGTTGGTGCACTCATTCTTGTGGTTCAAGTAAAAGTACTCTCTGAAGAGTTCCACCGTCGGTTCTTCTTGAAGATATACCTCACAAAGAACTTGAAAATTGCAGATGTTGGATATAGAGTTGGGTCCAATGTCTTGTGGGCGAAGCTTGAAAAAATGCAGAACGTCTCAGAAGAACTTTGAGTCGGGTGGTGAGAAGCCTCGGTTCATGTGATCAGTGAAAATGATAACTTCACCATCTTTGGGCTGAGGCCGTTCTTCATCCAGGTCAGGTGCACGATAAGACATAACATTTTTCTCTGGCAAAAATCCTATGGTGACAAATTCCTTCAAGGTATCCTCAGTAACTGTGGAAGGGACCCAGTTGCAGATAGTTGGTGCTTTTGACGGCATGATGAGCAAAAGACAAACTGACGGGTTAAGTTTGCAGAAGGGATTTAATCCAACCTTACTGCAGTCCTCATATTTGCCATTCACAAGGATGGTTGACATTGCAACAATGTCTTATTCAGTCAATTGAACAGAGCTATAACGCAGAGAGTCATCTAGGCCTCCGCCATATTCATACATTAACTTGGATCGGTGGCTTAGAGGGATGACCCGCCACGAGATCCAGCAACGGATCAAGTCAACTCCGGTTAAGCCATTTCCCAATAAAGCTTGAGTCCTTTTGATAGATGGGATAAGCTTCTTGCGTTCAGCAGTAGCCAGTTTTCAGGAAGCACAAACTTGGAATCAAGATGCTCCACACGATAACCTAGCAGTGGTTTTTCGTCAGCTGGTGATGTATCTTGGCAGTAGAACCAGGTTTGGTTCTAGTCTTTGGGATGGCTTGGTAAGACCACTAAAGGAAAAATGGCACCTTGTCGGCGTTGAATTAAAATTCCGCCAAGTTCCAAGCTAAGGCCGTTGGTGCACTCATTCTCGTGGTTCAAGTAAAAGTACTCTCTGAAGAGTTCCACCGTCGGTTCTTCTTGAAGATATACCTCGCAAAGAACTTGAAAATTGCAGATGTTGGATATAGAGTTGGGTCCAATGTCTTGTGGGCGAAGCTTGAAAAAATGCAGAACGTCTCGGAAGAACTTTGAGTCGGGTGGTGAGAAGCCTCGGTTCATGTGATCAGTGAAAATGATAACTTCACCATCTTTGGGCCGAGGCCGTTCTTCATCCAGGTCAGGTGCACGATAAGACATAACATTTTTCTCTGGCAAAAATCCTATGGTGACAAATTCCTTCAAGGTATCCTCAGTAACTGTGGAAGGGACCCAGTTGCAGATAGTTGGTGCTTTTGACGGCATGATGAGCAAAAGACAAACTGACGGGTTAAGTTTGCAGAAGGGATTTAATCCAACCTTACTGCAGTCCTCATATTTGCCGTTCACAAGGATGGTTGACATTGCAACAATGTCTTATTCAGTCAATTGAACAGAGCTATAACGCAGAGAGTCATCTGGGCCTCCGCCATATTCATACATTAACTTGGATCGGCGGCTTAGAGGGATGACCCGCCACGAGATCCAGCAACGGATCAAGTCAACTCCGGTTAAGCCATTTCCCAATAAAGCTTGAGTCCTTTTGATAGATGGGATAAGCTTCTTGCGTTCAGCAGTAGCCAGTTTTCAGGAAGCACAAACTTGGAATCAAGATGCTCCGCACGATAACCTGGCAGTTGTTTTTCGTTAGCTGGTGATGTATCTTGGCAGTAGAACCAGGTTTGGTTCTAGTCTTTGGGATGGCTTGGTAAGACCACTAAAGGAAAAATGGCACCTTGTCGGCGTTGAATTAAAATTCCGCCAAGTTCCAAGCTAAGGCCGTTGGTGCACTCATTCTCGTGGTTCAAGTAAAAGTACTCTCTGAAGAGTTCCACCGTCGGTTCTTCTTGAAGATATACCTCACAAAGAACTTGAAAATTGCAGATGTTGGATATAGAGTTGGGTCCAATGTCTTGTGGGCGAAGCTTGAAAAAATGCAGAACGTCTCGGAAGAACTTTGAGTCGGGTGGTGAGAAGCCTCGGTTCATGTGATCAGTGAAAATGATAACTTCACCATCTTTGGGCCGAGGCCGTTCTTCGTCCAGGTCAGGTGCACGATAAGACATAACATTTTTCTCTGGCAAAAATCCTATGGTGACAAATTCCTTCAAGGTATCCTCAGTAACTGTGGAAGGGACCCAGTTGCAGATAGTTGGTGCTTTTGACGGCATGATGAGCAAAAGACAAACTGAAAAGAAAGTAATGTGCCGGTTCAATTCAATGGTGAAATTAAAAGTTAAATGATAATGGCACAAATGAGTAATTGCGGCGTAAGTAAGGGCTAATGGCATATAAAGGAAAAATAAGCTGGGGTCATAAGCCGCCATGACTAAAAAGTACTCGAAGGTTGCTAGAATCAAAATTGGCTAAGTGTTGAGACAAACAGGTTTCCCAAGTTGTGGCTATTATTATGGATCAAAATGGTTCAGAAAAGAAAAATAAAGTTAGACCTAAAAACGGGCACAAAGGAGTTCGTCAGTTCCAAAGAGGCATTTATACAAGAGAAGGGGGTCTGCTAGCATCTAAAATGGATGAGAAACAGCTACCGCATAAGTTCTGCACTACTTCTAGATTGAAAGAGGGTGCGGTAAGAGAGGTTACAACGAATCTACGACGAACAGCGAAGAACACAAGAACAAAACCTCCTAAACCCTAATGCAGATCTATGGGGGTGGGAAGGTGATAGCTTACGGGTGCGGAGTTGCTGTGGAGGATCGCCGCCGTTCTCTGGACAGAATCAAGGTGATGTAGCGACCGGAGTTGAGGACGATGGTGCGCTAGCGGCGGCGGAGCTCGAGTGGTAGAGAAGGTGCGAGAGGAAGAAGAAGAAAGAGGAAGGAATGGCCAAGCCTATTTATAAGGGGATAAGTGAACAGGCAGGCGCGGAAATCGAGGAAGACCAAAGTAATGATTATCCAGCTAAATGGACGCCTGGATTCTCGGAAGACATTTAAGGATAAGGATCCGTTGAAGATGATATCATGGCAGATTTTCATATTTTCTGAAGATGACGCCATGGCGGGTTACAAGAGCTTTTACAAACAAAGGAGGATGGATTTCGTTTAAGGTGTTAGAGATTGACAAGAACAAGGTTCAAATCAACCTAGGCCTAATGTTGGGGATATAACTACCAGGTATGACCCGCCCAGAAGGGGCCGGGTCAATCTTAATGGCGGGTTACTAAAAGTTCAGTGAATATACAAGGCGATGGTTTAGTATAAGACTTGTAGTAGGCCCAAGCCCAGAGGCGGCTTGAGGCCCATAATTGTAACCGCCATGAGTAAGAAAGGCTTGTAAAGAAAGGCGTGTAAAGGAAGTCACCGAGCCGGACACGTTATATGAGCCGGTCGGGACTCTGTAGGCCGCTAGGTGTCAACCCGTGTATATAAGGGGATGACCCGGTGGCGGCTTAGGGGAAGAAACAAGAGATCGAGAAGCCAAGCTAGCGTATTTCGCTCCTTGGTCATCGAAACCTAACAATAGCACATCAACTGGACTAGGCTTTACCTTCACCGCAAGGGGCCGAACCAGTATAAACCTTTCGTGTCCTTTGTCCCGATTAACCCCTTTAAGCTTCCTAGTTGCAATGGCTCCATGAATAAGTCCTTTCACTAGGACATCTGCTGTGACAATTCCACGACAACTCTTCTTTGATAAATCCATTAAGGAATGCAGTTTTGATGTCCATTTTCCATATTTCATAATCATAAAATGCGGCAATTGCTAATATGATTCGGACAGACTTGAGCATCGGTACGGGTGAGAAGGTCTCATCGTAGTCAACTCCTTAAACTTGTTGAAAACCTTTCACAACAAGTCGAGCTTCGTAGACAGTAACATTACCATCAGCATCAGTCTTCTTCTTGAAGATCCATTTATTCTCTATGGCTTGCCGATCATCGGACAAGTCCACCAAAGTCCACACTTTGTTCTCATACATGGATCCTGTCTTAGATTTCATGGCCTCAAGCCATTTATCGGAATCTGGGCTCATCATTGCTTCCTCATAGTTTGTAGGTTTGTCATGGTCTAGTAACATGACTTCCAGAACAGGATTACTGTACCACTCTGATGCGGAACGTACTCTGGTTGACCTACGAGGTTCGCTAGTAACTTGATCTGAAGTTTCATGATCATTATCATTACTTTCCTATCTAGTTGGTGTAGGCATCACTAGAACTGATTTCTGTGATGAGATACCTTCCAATTCAAGAGAAGGTACAATTACCTCACAAATTTCTACTTTCCTCCCACTCACTTCTTTCAAGAGAAACTCCTTCTCTAGAAAGGATCCATTCTTAGCAAAAAATCTTGCTTTCGGATCTTTGATAGAAGGTGTACCCAACAGTTTCTTTTGGGTAATCCTATGAATACACACTTCTCCGATTTTGGTTTGAGCTTATCAGGCTGAAGCTTTTTCACATAAGCATCGCAACCCCAAATTTTAAGAAACGACGGCTTTGGTTTCTTGCCAAACCACAGTTCATACGGTGTCATCTCGATGGATTTAGATGGTGCCCTATTTAACGTGAGTGCAGTTATCTCTAATGCATAACACAAAACGATAGTGGTAAATCGGTAAGAGACATCATAGATCGCACCATATCTAATAAAGTACAGTTACGACGTTTGGACACACCATTACGCTGTGGTGTTCCAGGTGGTGTGAGTTGTGAAACTATTCCACATTGTTTTAAATGAAGGCCAAACTCGTAACTCAAATATTCGCCTCCGCGATCAGATCATAGAAACTTTATTTTCTTGTTATGATGATTTTCCACTTCACTCTGAAATTCTTTGAACTTTTCAAATGTTTCAAAGTTGTGTTTCATTAAGTAGATATACCCATATCTCCTCAAATCATTCGTGAAGGTAAGAAAATAACGATACCCACCGCGAGCCTCAACACTCATCGGACCGCATACATCGGTATGTATTATTTCCAATAAGTCAGTGGCTCGCTCCATTGTTCCAGAGAACGGAGTTTTAGTCATCTTTCCCATGAGGCATGGTTCACAAGCATCAAATGATTCATAATCAAATGACTCCCAAAGCCCATTTGCATCGAGTTTCTTCATGCGCTTTACACCAATATGACCTAAACGGCAGTGCCACAAGTATGTTGCACTATCATTATCAACTTTGCCTCTGTTGGCATCAATATTATGAATATGTGTATTACTACGAGCGAGATTCAATAAACCATTTATATTGGGTGTATGACCATAGAAGGTTTTATTCATATAAACATAACAACAATCATTCTCTGACTTAAATGAATAACTGTATTGCGATAAACATGATCTAATCATATTCATGATTAATGCAAACACCAAATAACATTTATTTAGGTTCAAAACTAATCCCGAATGTAGAGTGAGTGCGCGATGTTGATCATATCAACCTTGGAATCAATTCCAACATTCATCATCACCTATCCCTTAACTAGTCTATGTTTATTTCTACAACTCCTGTTTCGAGTTACTATTCTTAGCAACTGAACCGGCATCAAATACCCAGGGGTTACTACGAACACTAGTAAAGTACACATCAATAACATGTATATCAAATATACTTTTGTTCACTTTGCCATCCTTCTTATCCGCCAAATACTTGGGGTAGATCCGCTTCCAGTGAACAGTCCCTTTGTTGTAGAAGCACTCAGTTTCAGGCTTTGGTCCAGCTTTGGGCTTCTTCCAAAGAGTGAAAACTTGCTTGTCATTATTCTTGAAGTTCCCTTTCTTTCCCTTGCCCTTTTTCTTGAAACTAGTGGTCTTGTTAACCATCAACACTTGATGCTCTTTCTTGATTTCTACCTTCTCTGATTTCAACATCGCGAAGAGCTTGGGAATCATTTTCGTCATCCCTTGCATATTATAGTTCATCACGAAGTTCTAGTAACTTGGTGATAGTGACTAGAGAACTCTATCAATCACTATCTTATCTGGAAGATTAACTCCCACTTGATTCAAGCGATTTTACTACCCACACATTCTGAGTATATGTGAAGGAAATATGCCCTAGATGCAATAATAAAGTTGTTATTTATATTTCCTTATCTCATGATAAATGTTTATTATTCATGCTAGAATTGTATTAACCGGAAACTTAGTACATGTGTGAATACATAGACAAACTGAGTGCCACTAGTATGCCTCTACTTCATTAGCTCGTTAATCAAATATGGTTTAGTTTCCTAGCCATGGACAGAGAGTTGTCATTTGATGAATGGGATCACATCATTAGAGAATGATGTGATTGACTTTACCCATCCATTGGCTTAGCACTTTGATTGTTTAGTTTACTGTTATTGCTTTCTCCATAAATTATAAATGTTCCTATGACTATGAGATTATGCAACTCCCGAATACCGGGGGAACACTTTGTGTGCTATCAAACGTCACAATGTAACTGGGTGACTATAAAGATGCTCTACAAGTGTCTCCGATGGTGTTTGTTGAGTTGGCATAGATCGAGATTAGGATTTGTCACTCTGTGTATCGGAGAGGTATCTCTGGGCCCTCTCGGTAATGCACATCACTATAAGCCTTGCAAGCAATGTGACTAGTGAGTTAGTTACGGGATGTTGCATTACGGAACGAGTAAAAGAGACTTGTCGGGTAACGATATTGAACTAGGTATTGAGATACCGACGATCGAATCTCGGGCAAGTAACATACCGATGACAAAGGGAACAACGTATGTTGTTATGCGGTTTGACCGATGAGGATCTTTGTCGGTGTCAAAACCGGCGGATCTCTGGTAGGGGGTCCCAAATTGTGCGTCTAAGGTGGATGGTAACAGGATGCAGGGGACATGATGTTTACCCAGGTTCGGGCCCTCTTAATGGAGGTAATACCGTACATCCTGCTCAATTGTTCTTGATGATATGAGTATTACAAGAGTTGATCTACCACGAGATCAGAGAGGCTAAACCCTAGAAGCTAGCCTATGGTATGATTGTCTGTTATCCTATGGACTAAAACCCTCCGGTTTATATAGACACCGGAGGGGGCTAGGGTTACACAAGATCGGTTAAAAAGGAGGAGATATACATATCCGTATTGCCTAGCTTGCCTTCCACGCCAAGTAGAGTCCCATCCGGACATGGGACGAAGTCTTCAATCTCGTATCTTCATAGTCCAACAGTCCGGCCAAAGGATATAGTCCAGCTGTCCGGAGACCCCCTAATCCAGGACGCCCTCAGTAGCCCCTGAACCAGGCTTCAATGATGATGAGTCCGGCGCGCAGTGTTGTCTTCGGCATTGCAAGGCGGGTTCCTCCCCCGAATACACCATGGAAGAGATTGAATACAAGGACAGTGTCCGACCCTGCAAAATAAGTTCCACATACCACTGTAGAGAGAATAATATTTCCACAAATCTAATCTGGTGACATGTTTTGACAGCGTGACATCACGCCATGGCCCGGTCATTATTCGAATCGTTTTTCTCAACCAGCTCTGCACATAACGCGGGGCGGCTTTCTTGACACGTCTTGTCAAAGCAGAGATCGTGTCCCCCTTATCACGGGATTCTCATCAATACAAACGTGGGTAACCCAACCATGCCTGTTGGTATGACTCCTAGATCTTAGGTAAGTCTCAAACGGCCACAAGGAGGATGCCTGATATTCACCCTCTTTATAAAGGGGACAAGGCTTTTTCTTTTTTGCCTCCCGCGCTCAATCGAATCCTTCTCCCGCCTCGAGTTCTAACACCCAAAGCTCAGGTTAGGTTCTTCGGACCTTCAACTATGTCCGGATCCAACCTTCAAGGTCGGTGGATGCCTTCCTCCGTCACAGAGGAGGACATCAAGAAGTTGAGAGAGGCCAGATGTCTGACCGCTGAAATTTTGCATAGGTTGCCCGCCCGAGTGCAGGTCGTCCCTACTCCCGAACCCAACGAGAGCGTTGTGTTCAACTCCCACTTCCTCCGAGGACTAGGCCTTGCTCTAGATCCCTTTGTTAGGGGTCTTATGTTCTATTACGGGCTGGATTTTCACGATCTAGCCCCGGATTCCCTTCTTCACATCTCGTCATTTATTTTCGTATGTGAGGCCTTCCTCCGCATTACCCCTCACTTCGGCCTGTGGCTCAAGACCTTCGATGTGAAGCCGAAGATGATCGAGGGGCAGCATGCAGCGTGTGGAGGTGCCTTAATAAGAAAAATCGTTGACGCTCCATGGCCAGAGGGTTCCTTCCTAGAGGTGTCCGAATTGTGGCAGCGGGAGTGGTTTTACGTCACAGCTCCCCGAAGTGCCAAGTGGGTAGCTGCCACCACCTTTCGCTCGGGCCCCCCACCGCAATTGATGTCATGGATCAGCAATGGGCTGAGCTGGGGTCGAGCCAAGGACGTGCCAATACTGCAAAGCCGTATCCGAGATCTCTTTGAGAGAGATTTCAGTCTGGTTATGGTAATGCAAGTTATGCTAGTTCGTCGAGTCTAGCCTTGCAAACGCCGGCCCCTCCGTATGTGGGAATTCAACCCGGAAGGACCACGAGCTATTCAGCATTTCCTCGGTATGACGCACGAAGAGATGTACAAATCGTTCTTAGGACCCTGAATAGAGTGTCCGGACACCACCGAGGACGTGGGCCTGAGCTGCAACTGCCCCGCTGCCCAAGTAAGTAATCCCATGCCAAACCTGCTGTCCTTTTATTTATCATGGCATCATTCTAAAGAGCCGCCTTTTGACCAGGACTGGATAACAAAGGCGATGATGATCAGGTGTTTGGCCCCCCTTCCTGAGGGCTTGGACAATCCGGTACTAGACAAGATGCTTGAGCCGGCGCCTTATCTAGTGCCCTCAAAGGAAGATGATGGGGGAATAGAGAGGGCGAAAGCGGGCCTCACTCGCTACTTATTCCAGCCGGGGGAATGAGCACCTCCGCGAGGGAGGACAATCAAAGGGAAGAATCTGACATTCTCTCACCCCGGGGAAGGAAGAGGACTACCTCTGAAGATCCGGAAACTAAGGTTTCCAAACGGGAGAAGAAATCTTCATCAGAGGGTCCTGCCTCGGAGGGTATTCTTGCCGCACAATGTCCGCATGGGGATCAGCCCTCTACCGAGCTGTAAGTAGTCGAAAGGTACTTAATAGTGGAAATATCCTACCTTACTTCCGAAGACAATAACCAGTGCTTATAAATTGTAGTCCAGATCGTAGCCCGTCTCGACAGAGTTCGTCTTCGAGGGATCTTCTTTCGGAGATGATGGAGAGAGAAAGCCTCCCCCGACACCCCGCCTCATGAAGCGGGCGACCTTGAAGTGTCGTCGCGAAGGGTATCTCCGGATCCACTAAGGCCAGAGGATAACCCTTTGGCTACCCGGTATCCCCAGTATCCGGCTCCTAAGGAGGGCGACAGCAAGGGTCCGTACAGAGTGCGGTTGGACGCGCTGAAGGATCTTCTGGGGCAAGCGGCCGTCTCGGAAGCGCATCGTACGCTAATGGGTACGGTAATTGAAAGGATTTCATCCGCTGAAAGCGGTGTGCATGAAGCCTTTATGAGTCTGCTGAAAGGCTTCAAGGTACGTGAAATGATGTATGTTTTTAACAGTACCACACACGTTAGGTGTGCTCTATGCAGATAGAAGCCCCTGAGACTCTGGTTGTCATCGAAAAAGGCGGCAAACAGAGGATCATAGTCCCAGGTAATAACCAGACCGCCTTTATGTGCAGGTGGCTGAAGCTTCGGTGGCTAGCCGGACTGATGGGTTTGCCGAGCTAAAGCAGCAACTTGATGCGGCAGATGCCGACATCGTGCTTGTCAACAAGCGGCTTGACGAGGCACAGGGTGAGTGATTTTTCTGGTGATCGTCACATAATAAGAGTAGCATGGTGCCAGTATCTTTAATATGTTGTGACTGCAGATGGAGCTGCCACTGTGGAGACCCTTCGGGCGGAGCTTGCCCGAGCCAAGGAGCAAGCAAGGAGTAGCAATGTGGCCGCTCCAAAGGCGGCCGAAGAGTTAAGGGCCGAACAGGCCGCACATTGCGAGAGCAAGGACAAAATAGCCAAGATGGCTGTAGAGTTAAAAGATGCCGCTGACCATTATCAACTTCTTGAAGAAGAAAATCGGGTGAAGGCGACGGACCTGGAGAAGGCCCTGGTGGCTGCCAAGGAAGCCCGCTCCAAAATTAGAGCGACGAAGGAGGAGCTGAATCAAGCTGCATATATCGTGTCTGGGAAGCCCTTCTTGTTGCGGACTAAGTTCGGTGATCCGAAGTACGCTCCTCTGGACCGGCTATGGAGTTCTGCGGACGCGTACATGGATTTGGATGCAAGTGCTGCTGATGCGGTCGAGTACTTCAAGGATCAGAAAGGTCCCGAAGTGGAAAAGTTGTTCTGGTCACAGTTTCACGCTCCAGTCTGTCCGCTGCTGTTGATTGAGTGATTGGCCGAGGGGGTCGAGCTCCATAGGTTGTCCGGACTTGCGATGAGGTCCGTTGTGGATCACCTGTGGCCGGGAGGGCCGAGGCCGAATAGCTACTTTAGCTTAGTGCAACAATTCCTTGGTGTTGTGCCACACATCGATGCTGTAAAGAGATCGGCGTGCATAGAGGGTGCGCGGATGGCCCTTGCCCATGTCAAGACATACTGGGCGGAGATGGAGGCCACCACTGTTGCGACATAGGGTTCGACCGTAGGCCGAGTGGCTGTCGAGCACTACTTTGAAGAAGTTCTTGAAGGCGCTCGTTCGATAGAGGCTCAGTGCTCGAAGAATATTATGTTCTAGTGACATGTATTCCCATTGTACAAACAATGTTTTACTGAATTATCAAGGCTGTGTTTATACTTTTGCCCAAAAGTACTATGATGCCTCCTGTGCGGCCATCTATGTATATATGTATATAACCTGAAAGTTTGCAGTCGTCGGCTTCCGCCCCCATGCATATAATGCGGGGGTGTTCGCAAAAGATGCATATCCACACTTGATCCAACGTCTTGGTCTGTTAAGGAGGTGATAGGACAGCGAACGAGTCAATCGGACTATATTGCTTTAACACTTTCACTTAGCCATGGGAGTTTGACAGTGGGGCTACTATATAGCCCCTGGTACTTCTGCTCTCGTCTGAATATGGGGTGCGTACATACATGACCGGGAAACGGCCCTTCATTAATGCGGAGGAATCCCGAAGATTCCGATGAGTCATTGAGTGGTTGACCAGTCTCTCGCTATATCATGATAGTCAGTTTTTGGCTTTCTCTACTGAGGTGCTCATCCGGATGAACCAGGGCACAATCGCAGTAGTTCTCCCAGTGTACCTTAGCCGATATAACGAAACGTAAGGTACCAAAACGTGGGATCCGGGCAAACCCAACATTTGACCAAAGACATGATTCGAAGCTGATGCATATAGGGCCAAACTCGTGACGCCGAACACTCCCTAAGGTGCTCGGTCTTTATAACATATACCGGGCTAAACAATACCCTTAATAAGAAACCCCATGTGTCCAGGTACGTGCAAAATCCTGGCGTGGCCACATGCCAATAACGCCAGCATCCTTCTCGGTTGTGTGGAGTATCCAGAGGACGTGAGCAACAAGAGACAGTAAAAAAGGTTTATGTAGGGTCTTAATCTAAAAAAAACCTTTGGGCGGGCCCCTGCTGCACGTCTACACAAGTGTCTCCGTTGTGCCGTGTCCTGGATGGGTGTAGCACGATTGTTATCTGTAAAAGGAAAGAACTTAGGTGAAAGTTGCCGTGCCAAAAAAAGAAGAATTGGTTATTAGCAATGAACTATCAAAATTCAAGAGAAGCCAAGTTGAGTCGGGCTGGCCCTAATTACACGCGGGAAGCCCCTGATATTGTTTATGAGGGTTTGATCATCAAACCAATCTCATGTATATATGATGGAAAGCCCGACTCGTTTGTCCGTGGTCTTGATGACCTGCCATTTTTCTGGTTGGTGAGGCCTTCTAGTTTGCGACTGCTAGAGCCTCCGCGTCCTCTTCCGTACGTAAAAAATGTTCGGTATTTTCGCTAACTGAGATGATGCCACGTGGACCGGGCATCTTGAGCTTGAGAAAAGCATAATGTGTTATTGTGTTAAAACGAGCGAAAGCCATTCTTCCGAGTAGTGCTTGATAGCCACTTTGGAATGGGGCAATATGAAAAGTTAACCTTTCACTTCGAAAGTTATTGGGAGACCGAATACCACCTTTAGTAGTAGAGAGCCCATACAGCGGGCCTCTTGGCCTGGTATTACTCCCTTGATGGTAGTATTACTCTGGCTTATTTGTGTCGGGTCTATCCCCATTTTGCGGAGTGTGTCCTGATATATTATATTTAGATCGCTGTCGCTATCCATGAGGACTCGTGTGAAATGGTACCCATTTATTATTGGGTCTAACACCAAGGCCGTCAGTCCTTCGTGCCGGATATTTGTCTCGTGATCCCTACGATCAAAAGTGATCGGGCAGGCCAACCAGGGGTTAAACCTAGGGGTGACGGGCTCTATGGCGCGTGTGCCTCGGAGTGCATGCTTGCTTCTCCTCTTTGTCACATGGATCACGTTTACTGTTTTAACCTCTGGTGGGAACCTTTTTTGTCCTTCGGCGCTTTGCTGGCGAGGCTCATCCTCGTCTTTGCTTGGTGTCTCTTCCCCTTTGTGTTCGGCGTTTAGCTTACTGGCCTGCTTGAAGACCCAACATTCTCTGTGTGTATGGTTTGCATGTTTGTCTGGGGTGCCGTGAATCTGACAGAGTTTGTCAAGAATTTTGTTTAGGCCAGATTGTCCTTCTCTTCTGCCTTTGAAAGGCTTTTTCCGCTGACCTGGTCGGGAGTCCCTGAATCCGGCATTTACCGTCGTGTTATCTGGGCTACCTTCTTTAATTCGACGCTTGTTTTTGTTGCGTCGTGGTTTACCATTGCCATCCCTGACTTCGGATGTGCTTGGGTCGCTGGTGTTGCTACGGGCCAACCAGCTGTCCTCGCCTGCACAAAAGCGAGTCATGAGGCTTGTTAGGGCTGCCATTGTTCTCGGTTTTTCTTGACCGAGGTGTCTGGTGAGTCATTCGTCTCGGATGCTATGTTTAAAAGTTGCTAAGGCTTCGGCGTCCGGACAGTCGACGATTTGGTTCTTCTTGGTGAGTAACCTGTTCCAAAGCTTTCGGGCGGACTCTCCGGACTGTTGGATTATATGACTTAAATCATCTGCATCCGGAGGTCGGACATAAGTCCCTTGAAAATTGGCCTGAAAAGTGTCCTCGAGCTCCTCCCAACTTCCAATTGAGTTTTCGGGGAAGCTTTTCAGCCAGTGCTGAGCTGGCCCTTTAAGCTTGAGGGGCAAGTATTTAATGGCATGGAGATCGTCTCCACGAGCCATATGAATATGGAGGATGAAGTCCTCTGTCCAGACTCCAGGGTCTGTGGTTCCGTCGTACGCCTCTATGTTCACTAGTTTGAATCCCTCTGGGAATTCATGATCCAGCACCTCATCAGTGAAACATAAGGGGTGTGCGGCACCCCTGTATTGGGATGCACCATGGTGTTTGGACGGTTGTAGTATTCGATGTTGGTTTTGTACCGTAGCGCGCTTCCTAGATCCATAGATAGATCTGGTCACGCCGGATTTTTGACGCAAGTTCTCATGTAGATCGTGTGTTGACTTAGGCGCGACTTTGTTAGCCGCTCTATCGCGTTCACAAGGTGGTGGATCTGGCCGGTTGGCCGTATCACTCTTCGGCTATATGGGCTCTAAGGCCTCATCATCGAATTCCGGTAATAGCTTGCACTTTGGATAGCTATTTTATGATAACTTCCACCATACTTTGTTACTTTGTTCCACTTGTTGTTGAGCGTATCTTGTGCGACCTTGAGCCTTTGCTTCTGTTTCTTCAGGCTCATCGCTATGGCAATAAGCCTTCTGCGGAGGTTTTCTTGCTCCAAGTGTGTTTCCGGGATGATGTGTGCATCTTCGTCCGGACTATTTTCTTCCCCAGATGGGGTTTGATGAGGCTTATCCTTGGCGTTGTCGTGGTTGGACGTCGGATCCGTACTATGTTTGTAGCTTGCATCTTGATCGTGCTCTGCCACTGGGGTGGTGTAGTCATTGTTTCGTCTAGAGTCGACTGGACTGTTATTTCCTCTTGCGCTGTTATCGCTGTTTTTGCTATGGTGGGACTTAGAGCGGCGCCGCTGACGTCGGAGCTGGGGTTGCTTGGAGGGGGCATCCTCCGTTGTCTCTTTGCCATCGCCATCTTTGGGTGTATCCACCATGTATACGTCATGTGATGAAGTGGCGGTCCAGCGCCCTGTAGGCGGTGGTTCCTGTTCGTCTCCTGCATCGTCGTCCATACCGTCGATGTCTTTGGAGTCGAAGTCGAGCATGTCAGTTAAGTCGTCGACAGTGCCTACTAAGTGGGTGGTGGGTGGGTCACGAATTTCTTCGTTGTCCACATCCCACTCTAGCCGGACATAGTTCAGCCAAGGTTCTCCTGACAGGGAGAGGGACCTTAATGAATTTAGCACGTCTCCGAAAGGTGAGTGCTGAAAGATATCCGCGGAGGTGAACTCCATGATCGGCGCCCCGTCGGATTCGACAGGCACGGTTGTAGGCGGCTCGGAGTCCGTGGCCGGGGATAAATCCAGTGGTTCGGCGACGCGGCTCTCGAAAGGGGTGAAGTCAGTATCTGGCTCTATCGCCACTGAGAGTGAGGCCTCCATGGTGGGGTCTATCCTTCGCTCTCGGATGGCGCGATTTGCTCCGGATTAACGGCCGGAGTAGCTATGGATGCGATCTCCTAAACACTGTCTGGCGATCGAGTTACGTCTTGCTCGTCGCGACTGTGCGGCGCGTCCGGCATGGCCTCGAATGCGTCAAAGATCAAGTCTCCACAGATGTCGGCCGTGTGGTTCAAGTTTCCAAATCTGACCTGATGGCCAGGGGCGTAGCTTTCGATCTGCTCCACATGGCCAAGCGAATTGGCCCGCAGTGCGAAGCCGTCGAATACGAAGATTTGTCCGGGGAGGAAAGCCTCACCCTGGACCGCATCGCTAGCGATGATCGAAGGAGCCATCAAGCCTTATGGTTACGACACAGTGGAACTCTCAATGAAAGCACCAATGTCGGTGTCAAAACCGGCGGATCTCGGGTAGGGGGTCCCGAACTGTGCGTCTAAGGCAGATGGTAACAGGATGCAGGGGACACGATGTTTACCCAGGTTCGGGCCCTCTTAATGGAGGTAATACCCTACGTCCTGCTCGATTGTTCTTGATGATATGAGTATTACAAGAGTTGATCTACCACGAGATCAGAGAGACTAAAACCCTCCGGTTTATATAGACACTGGAGGGGGCTAGGGTTACACAAGGTCGGTTACAGAGATATACATATCCGCATTGCCTAGCTTGCCTTCCACGCCATGTAGAGTCCCATCCGGACACGGGACGAAGTCTTCAATCTCGTATCTTCATAGTCCAACAGTCCGGCCAAAGGATATAGTCCGGCTATCCGGAGACCCCCTAATCCAGGACTCCCTCAATCTTCATAGAATATGTAGGAACCAATATAAGCATCCAGGTTCCTCTATTGGTTATTGACCGGAGACGACTCTCGGTCATGTCTACATAGTTCTCGAACCCGTAGGGTCCGCACACTTAACGTTCGGTGATGATCTGTATTATGAGTTTATGTGTTTTGATGTACCGAAGGTAGTTCGGAGTCCCGGATATGATCACAGACATAACGAGGAGTCTCGAAATGGTCGAGACATAAAGATCGATATATTGGAAGGCTATGTTTGGACATCAGAATGGTTCCGAGTGAGTTCGGGCATTTACCGGAGTGCCGGGGGGTTACCGGAACCCCCCGGGGTGTGTATGGGCCTTAATGGGCATTAGTGGGAGAGAGGAGGAGGCGGCCAACATGGAGGGTGCCCCCCCAAGCCCAATCTGAATTGGGTGGGGGGCCACCCCCTTCCTTCCCTCTCTCTCCCCCTTCCTTCTCTCCTACTCCAACAAGGGAAAGGGGGAATCCTACTCCCACCGGGAGTATGACTCGCCCCTTGGGCGCACCATAGAGGGCCGGCCCTCCCCCCTCAGCTCCTTTATACCGGGGAGGGGGGCACCCCATAGACACACAAGTTGATTGTTTAGCCGTGTGCGGTGCCCCCTCCGCAGATTTCCACCTCGGTCATATCGTTGTAGTGCTTAGGCGAAGCCCTACATCAGTAACTTCATCATCACCGTCATCACGCCGTCGTGCTCACAAATCTCTCCCTCGACACTCAGCTGGATCTAGAGTTCATGGGACGTCACCGAGCTGAACGTGTATAGATCATGGAGGTGTCGTACCTTCAGTGCTAGGATCGGTCAGATCATGAAGACGTACGACTACATCAACCGCGTTGTCATAACGCTTCCACTTACGGTCTACGAGGGTACGTGGACAACACTCTTCCCCTCTTGTTGCTATGCATCACCTAGATGGATCTTGCGTGTGCGTAGGATTTTTTCTGAAATTACCGCGTTCCCCAACAATATGCTCACTGGCTCAGCCATTCTCCTCCATCTTGTAGGCAAAGTACTTGTCAGAGGTCTCAAACCTTTCGACATGGGCATGAGTCTGAAATACCAATTTCAACTCTTGGACCATCTTATATGCTCCCTGGCGCTCAAAACGTTTTTGAAGTCCCAGTTCTAAGTCGTAAAGCATGGTGCACTAAACTATCAAGTAGTCATCATACCAAGCTTGTCAAACATTCATAATGTCTGCATCTGCTCATGCAATAGGTCTGTCACCTAGTGGTGCATCAAGGACATAATTCTTCTGTGCAGCAATGAGGACAATCCTCAGATCACGTACCCAGTCTGCAACATTGCTACTATCATCTTTTAACTGAGTTTTCTCTAGGAACATATCAGAATAAAACAGGGGAGCTAAACGCGAGCTATTGGTCTACAACATAGATATGCAAAAACTATCAGGACTAAGTTCATGATAAATTAAGTTCAATTAATCATATTACTTAAGAAATCCCACTTACATAGACATCCCTTGAGTCATCTAAATTATCACGTGATCCATATCAACTAAACCATGTCCGATCATCACGTGACATGGAGTAGTTTTCAGTGGTGAACATCTCTATGTTGATCATATCTACTATATGATTCACGTTCGACCTTTCGGTCTCCAGTGTTCCGAGGCCATGTTTGTACATGCTAGGCTCGTCAAGTTTAACCCGAGTATTCCGCATGTGCAAAATTGTCTTGCACCCATTGTATGTTAATGTAGAGCTTATCACACCCGATCATCACGTGGTGTCTCGGCACGACGAACTGTCGCAAGGTGCATACTTAGGGAGAACACTTACACCTTGAAATTTTAGTGAGGGGTCATCTTATAATGCTACCGCCGTACTAAGCAAAATAAGATGCATAAAAGATAAACATCACATGCAATCAAAATATGTGACATGATACGGCCATCATCATCTTGTGCCTTTGATCTCCATCTCCAAAGCACCGTCATGATCTCCAGCGTCACCGTCTTGACACCTTGATCTCCATCGTAGCGGCGTTGTCGTCTCGCCAACTATTGCTTCTACAACTATCGCTAACGCATAGTGATAAAGTAAAGCAATTACATGGCGATTGTATTTCATACAATAAAGCGACAACCATAAGGCTCCTGCCAGTTGCCGATAACTTTTACAAAACATGATCATCTCATACAACAATGTATATCACATCATGTCTTGACCATATCACATCACAACATGCCCTGCAAAAACAAGTTAGACGTCCTCTACTTTGTTGTTGCAAGTTTTACATGGCTGCTACGGGCTTCTAGTAAGAACCGTTCTTACCTATGCATCAAAACCACAATGGTGTTTTGTCAAGTTTGCTGTTTTAACCTTCAACAAGGACCTGTCGTAGTCAAATTCGATTCAACTAAAGTTGGAGAAACAGACACCCACTAGCCACCTTTATGCAAAACTAGTTGCATGTTTGTCGACGGAACCGGTCTCATGAATGTGGTCATGTAAGGTTGGTCTGGGCCGCTTCATCCAACAATACCGCTAAATCAAAATAAGACGTTGGTGGTAAGCAGTATGATTATCTCCGCCCACAACTCCTTGTGTTCTACTCGTGCATATCATCTACGCGTAGACCTGGCTCGGATGCCACTGTTGGGGAACATAGCATGCAATTTCTAAAAAAATCCTATGATCATGCAAGATCTACCTAGGAGACGCAAAGCAATGAGAGGGGGCGAGTGTGTCCATGTACCCTCGTAGACCGAAAGCGGAAGCATTAGTTTAACGTGGTTGATGTAGTCGAACGTCTTCTCAATTCAATCGATAGAGTATTAACGTACGACATCTCCGAGTTCAGCACACGTTCAGCTAGATGACCTCCCTCGAACTCTTGATCCAGCAAAGTGTCGAGTGAGAGTTTCATCAACACGATGGCGTGGTGACGGTGATGGTGAAGTGATCCGCGCAGGGCTTCGCCTAGGCACCACGACAATATGACCGGAGGAGTAAACTATGGAGGGGGTGCCACACACGGCTAAAAATCTTTGTTGTTTTTTCTATGTGCCCCCTCCCCACATATATATAGGTGGGAGGGGGAGGGGACAGCCATGGGGCGCCCCAAGTTGGAGGAATCCTACTTGTTGGCCTTTTCCAATTTGCC